>NC_064853.1:69475288-69815705 GCF_024139225.1 Suncus etruscus | reverse complement strand
ACACATTGTCCTGTGCTGATGTTTAAAAGATAAGAAGACATTTGTCTGAGCTAAAGCCGGAGGCCCTTGGAGGACGCCAGGAGACCCTGCCAAAGCGCTTCCAAACTGAATAGTCATTGGGCTGCCAGATAATTCAGAAACTATTTGTATGAGCTGTTTATCAAATTATTAACCGCACAGATGTTGTTTGGCTGAAGAGCAGCTGAATCCCCTCTCTGGCAGCCGTGGAGACAAAGGTCTCCAGGAATAATTGGAGATGTGCATGGAATATTAAATTAATTTACTGCTCTTAATTCTTATGCAAATTCTGACCTCTGATGGAGCCTATCAATTACCCCCGCGCAGTGAAAACGAAGGCGACAGTTTCTTTTCTTCTCTTTGCTTTTTTTTTTTTTAAACACCTCGGAAAAGGAAATATTTGCAATAAGCAGGCGGTAGGAGCACCGCGTCACTGAAATTATTTAATTGAATCTCCAAGTTTTCAGTGGTGTCCGTGGAGGATAAAACCCCAGGACGCAATGGGGGCAGGGATGCGGGGCTGTGGAGTCTGGAGGAATTCGTTGGTTGGGCTGCACACCTGCGGGCCGCAGAGAAAATACAGCAAAGAGCCTTAATTGGTGAAGGAAAATAAAGCCCTGCCGCAGGCAGACTCCGGCCTTCCAAATCCTCGATGTTCAGCTTTAGTGCCCGGCCACACAGTGGCTGGCGATTCGGTGTAAGTACCGCGAGCTGCTCAGGCTTTGGATATGCTATGGCACAATTTTCCTTGACCACTGACTGATACTACAAGGTTCACATCTGAGCTCTGGTTTCTTCCTTTTGCTAATATTTTAAGTGTTTAAATCGTCTTTCCAATGGGGGAAAAAGTTTATTCTGTCCCATCCATCCACCCACGCACTCCCGTAGGCTTGAAAAAATAAAATCAATCGACAACATTGCGCTCTTCTCCTGTCCAACTCCTACGAAATTCCGGTTGGGCCGAAATTCTGCAGCGAGAAGTGACGAACGTCCTTTTTCTCTGAATTGGAGCAAACACCCCGGCTTTGTCTGCGGCGATTGCGTCAAGTCGATGCGGGTTCTGAGTCCCGGAGGTGGGGGAGCAACGGGGGTCTCTGGGTCTTTCATCATCTTTTTTAATAAGGGCGACCAAATCGGGCGCACAATGTCATCAGCCCCGGTGCGACCTCGCCGGGACCTCGGCAGCCCGAGGTTGTCGCCGGCGGCCCCCCGGCGCAGTCCCGACGCGCCGCCTTTCAGCTCTGCGCGGCCCGCACAAAAGCCAGACAACAATATCAATTAATCATGCAGCCGGCAAACAAGGAGATTTATCCCGCGACAAACAGCCCTGCGGAGAGCCGCTGAATGGGCGTGATTAGCATGTGAAAAGGCGAGCAAAACTCCGCGGTTCAACAGCTAAAGAGCAATTTGATGGGGCTGGGATGGGGAAATTACTTGATTAGCGTCTGTCGGAGGCGTGCGCGGTTCCAGCCTCCCTCGAGCCGGGATCCGACCCCGGGAACAAAACGCGCTGGGAAACGCCGCACCGCCGAGCTAGATCGCGGGCACAGGTTCGGAACGAGACTCCCCGGAGCACTGCGGGGTGGGGGACGTCCCAAAAAGCGCCAAAGGGGCGACCTACTGGCCACGCGGGTCTCCAGCCTGCGCGCACGGCCAACACCAGCTGCGGGTTCTCTCCGCCCAGACCTAGGACCACCTAGGCCAGGCCAGGGCGCCAGGCTCCACCCTGGGCAGGAGGGGTTCTTTGAAGCGCAGCGGCTGCTCTGGCCCCAAAGAGGTACGCGCGGGGTGAATGGGCCACACACCGGGGACCCTTACCCGAGAGAACCCTGGAGCGCAGCCCACAGCGTCAGCCCCGCTGCTCCGTGCCCTGGTTAGAGTCGCGCTGCGCGCGGCGTGGCTGATCCACCCGAACGCTAACACGGGCAAGGAAGATTGGCTCGGGTCGCAAGGCGCCTGCCTCCTCGCCTGCCACCAACCTTTGGGGTTGGTGTTTGAGCAGAAAAGGTGGTCCTTTGGATACACCCTCACGGGGAGGAGCTGTGAGCCAGAAGTTGGGGGCCTGGCCGCTACGCGCTGGGATGAGCGAGCGTGGAGAGAAAAGGCTGCGGGCCTGGGGCTGGAACCGGAATGAAATATGCCGCTGGGCTCTCCACTCGGATGAGCTGCCCCAAGTGGGCCCTGCCAGGCAAAACTGCAGGCGTGGAAAGCTACTTGGTAGCGAGCGTCTGTTCCCCTAGTCCCAGAGCTCTAGCGTGGGCAGGATAGGCCAAGAGAGCGCTCTCGGGCACCCCTTTGCCGCACCGGGCCGCACGCCCTGCCCTGAAGCTCTGCCCTCCGTTCCCGGCTGAAATCCACGCACACCCCAGAAAAAGAAAATTAGTTTCCGGCTCTGGACTCGAGAGGAGCCTTCGCCTTCAACGCACACGCACAACACGGTGCTCTCTAGCTCCTCCCGGTGCCGGGAAAGGAAGGGGAGGGCAGGGCAGGGCGCCCGGCTAACGGCCGTGGCCGAACTGCCAGCAGGGAGGGTCTCGGGACACACTAGACAGGCACTTCCAGCTCAACCCCAATCCGGGTGCATAGGTGAGTCCCCAAAATGCGGCCTTCAATTGACCCGGGGCGGGGCTGGGGAGTCTAATACGGCTGTGATGAAGCACTAAAGCGTCTAAGACTTGCACAGACCCTTTGCCCAGACCCGGCCTTCTCGAGTTCGCCCCGCGCCTTGGCACAAATGAGACAAGCACCGAGATGAACAGTTTTCAGCCGGTGGCGTAAGTGTCGGTGAACAAATCTCAGATCAGGGCCCATATCCAGCAGCTTAATTTTGTTTTCTTTTTGGTGCCCTTCTCCCCCGACCCTCCCCGACCCCAAATGTATTTTGGGTGCAGGTTTGCCAAGTCGAGGGTGCCTCTAGCCTGCCTTGAGCCTGGATCCTTTCTCCTTTTAAGCCACAAGGAGGATTCCATCCTCTTGCCCTGTCGGGCTCCTGGAGCCTCGGGATTGAGCAGGTGCCGCTAGGCCGACGGCAGATCCGGACGGTAGGTGAAGCAGGGCACCCCGCCAGTACCAAGCGAACGAAAGAGGGCGAAACTGTTAGGTGTGCCCCAGCAGGCCTGCGGCCTACAGACAGCGCGATGGGGAACCCCGAAAATCAGCGCGTTAGGCCCGAAGCACTCTCTCGTGGATTTAAGGTGCTGCTTTCTAATTCCAAAACCTGCTGATTGAACCCACTCTAAATTGGTTGGCCGAGGAGACGGGCTGAATGCCTGCAAGAGACACCGAGCTGTGAGCACCCACCGCGAAGGCTTCCGGTTGGCTTGGAGGTGATGTTTACAAGTTCTGTCGGGTGCCCATCCTATTGCTCTGAAAAGGAAAAAGAGGCCGCTGCAATTTATTCCAATGGGCGGTTTTTAAGGAACTGGCAATTTGAAACGGCTGGGTGTTATTTAGTGCAATATGAAATCAAATGATCCTATTTCTCAAATAACAGTGTCTGTGAGGAGAAGTGAATCCCCTGAAAGGGTAATTGTCTGCTGATGGTATTTCCCATTATACCCGATCTTGGCCTAAATGCTGTTGGGCTGCTAGGCTGAGAGAGGTGAAATCAATGTGCGAACTTGCACCCACCAGGCAGGACTAGGTGGCCCCGCTCTCGGCTGACACTTGGAATAAACAACGCAGCCAAGTACTGCGGATTCCAGGATCATTTCCAGGTCTCCGACGTCATTAGTCAGGAATGATCTCCTAGGTGAACCAGTGAAACTAACTCTTCCCTCTTTCACAACATTGTTAGTAAATTGCAAACGGTCGCCCCTCCCAGTATCCTGGAGACATTTGTCAGACACCAGTTTGACTCTAGTCAAGAAAGCAAAAAAAATGAACGAGGGCACCTGTCCCCTGGCAAGAGCATTGAGAAGGCAGAGTCCTTCCCTTCAAGGGCACCACTACCCACATCTGTCTGCGGATTGTCCCAGACCAGTGTCCAGAGACCACGTTTCATTTCTGGGAAAGAGGTTGTGTCCTAAGAGGTCTTTTATTGGAGGAGTATGTAGCACCTTTTGAAGTTTAGAAAAATAAAAAACTACCCTGATCTTTTTTCTCTTCCGTGGATTCCACCTCTGGGGGTAGAAACCAGATAGAGGGATTAAATTTAAGAGAAGCACAGAGAAGGAACCAATCTAAAGAGTGATTTTTTAAGAACTGAAAAAAAAAAATACAGTTCTGATGGACCTCCGAGTCCAGTGTTGGAGAGTGTCAGTAATTTTGGGCAAACTAAAATGTCAGCCAATCTCATTCATAATTCACCCCCCCTTTAAAAATGTTTATTATGAATCTTGAGTAAATGTCTCCTTTTAAAAGTCTTCCAGGGCCTAGCTAAAAGGGGTGCATCCCCCCACAGAGCTACCATGAGAAAGGAATTTCAACTCCCCCCCTTTAAAAATGTTTATTATGAATCTTGCGTAGATGCCTCCTTTTTAAAGTCTTTCAGGGCCTAGCTATAAGGGGTGCAGCCCCCACAAAGCTACCATGAGAAAGGAATTTCAAGGGCCACACACCTAGGCTCTGGGAATTTCCTGTAAGTACCTTTTCTCCCCTTTAAAACTGGTTTTTTTTTTTTTTCCTAAGGAGGGCTTTTATTATATTGGAAAATCTTGAATTTTAGGCACAGCCTTTAACCTCTGTTAATTTGGGGGCATTTCAGCTGGTCGTCCTAGAACTGAGAATAATGGCTTGTTTCTGCCTTCTATAATGCAGATTTGTATCATAATATGTATAGATTTCATATATCTATCTATAAACCATTTGATTACCATCAAGTTACCCCCCCCTTTTTTTTTTGCCTCTTCTTAAAAAATACCTAGACAAGCATAAGGCATGGATATCCTTGCATATACCAGGATTGTCACAATAATATAAAGATATTAATTCTTTCTCTACAGAAGTTCAATCTATGCACTTGGCACCAAAGTCACCTGGCTCCAGGAACAACCTTCCGGAGCTCTCAGGAAGTTTTGGTCCCAAAAAAGCCGGTGGCCTGGAGTCAGTCTCTGGGTCCCTTCCAGAATGTCATTGCCCGACTGAAATGCAGAGAGCCACAATCATCTGGCCCCACACAGTCGTCCCGAGTCCTGATCCATCTGGCCTTATATATAGGCTTGGAACCCAAACCTCCTGGGAGCCGTTTTCTAAGGTCCCCCGGGGTCATCCTGCCTCTCCAGGATCCACGTTCACCTTGCTGCAGGTCCAACCCTTCAGTGGGACCACGAAGAGAAGCTCCTTCGGCCTTGAGGGTCCCCTTCTACTGCACCCTCGGCGCTCTGCATTGCGGCAAAGACAGTCCCGCGCCCCCACCCACCCCACACAACCCTTCGAAAAGTTGAGCTAGGACGGTGAGATCCTTTTCCTGCCACCGCGCCTTTGCCCGCGCGGGTGGCTCCAAACGTGCGCTCCCGCGACTTGGCAAAGGAAGCGAAGCTCCACGCGAGCCGCTCCTTAGCCCCTTCCAGAAAAGAGGGGGCTTGCAGGATTTTCTCTGATGACGCCCAACGGGACTCAGTGCCGGTCCACCCCGCGCCTCCTCCCAATCCATCAAATTGGGGACCTTGGAAACTGCGCCTAGAGTCTTTTTCTTGGCCTTTTTCTGCTTTCTGCAGACTAGGCTGCGGCCTTATTCTTCCTCAGTCCCACCCTGACCGTGTCCCCAAATCTCCTGGCGTGGATTCTCCCGGATCGAAATGGGGAAGGACTCTAAGAGGCTCAGAAGGCGGTCACCTCGGTGTTGTTTGAGGGAGTCCCTCTCCAAGTCCAGGCGCGGGGTTCCGGGGCCCACAGGGGCTGGCCCAGTTCCTTTGCCCCCTCTTCCCAGAGGTCTCAGGGTCTCAAAGACCCACTGAAACCTTGTGGAGAGGAGAAAGGGGATTTAAGAATGAGTCGCCCCTAGTCTGGGGAATATTTATTTCTCGGTCTCCCTTCCCTCCTTTGGGAGATGGGCAAGAAACACCTCCTAGCCCAGCTGATCTACGTAGTTCCAGATGCCCTGGGTCTCCCCCCACCTTTCTGCAAGCCATCCCTTCCCCCCATTCAACCCCCCACATCGGCCTCCCTCCTCTGCGGAGCCCTACTGACCTTGCAAAAGCGTGGCCTCGCCTTTACCTGGCCGCACTGCGAGAAAGAAGATAAAGCGCAGCTTCGCGCACAGCCCAGACCCGCTGCCGCGGCCAGCCCGTCACCCGGGGCGCGCGAGGGAGCCCGGAGCTCCCCTCCCCCGCGCCTTATCATTTCATCACACGCGATATTAAATTATCAAGCCGCTCGTTAATCATCGAGCGAGTTATTGGGACTGAACGCGCCGCCTCGTTATTGACAGTCCAGACCTGTTCGTGGGTTCGGGGTGTGTCTGGATGGGGGTGGGGTGGGGTAGGGGATGTCGAGTCGCTCTCTAGGAACACGGGGAATCCACACGGTCTGATGGGGAGTATGGTTTTGAGGTTGTGCTTTTTTATTTTTTGCTCAGAAGAAAATTATTTGGACTTCAGGGTTTGGTCGAGAATTTGTTTATTAAAAAAAAAAATCCCAGGTCAGTTTCCTGGTCCATTTTTTTAATTTGGATTTTGATCTGAGCCATGAAGACTGCTGGTGGCATATCAATCAACTACATCTTAATTTGCAGTTTTTCCAGAAGCTGAAGCTGCCCAAAGTCTGAATCTATGCGTCTTCATTACCTACTGTGCACGGTGTGAAATGGCTATGTCGGAAATGCACATGAAACTGAACCTCTGAAGTCATTTCAAAGGACAGATTTCCTCCTAATTCAAAGGAGATTCTTTTGCTTTTTTGCATAATATAGATGCAAACAGAAAAATAAAGACCCTTTAAAAATTAGATTTTTAATTTGAGGTTTTTCTTTAAAAAATAATCCATGTGCTTCACTATAAAATCTCTAGAAACTAGTTTTGCTTCACAATTCCTTTTCTTTTCCAATTTCTATTAAAAGAATAATTTTTCAATCAATGAACAGATTAAATGTAAATGTCTATGATTAGGTTCCAAACAAAAGAAGTAAGTGTTCATAAAAAGTTGTCTTAGTAGCACAAAGGAGGTAATTAGTTCTCAACATTTTGGATCTAACACACCAGCATAACAAGAAACAAAAGAAAGAGCCCTCTTTTTCTGGAGGGAGTGGTAGATGGTTCTTGAATTATCAGTTTGAAGTAGGCTTTGGAAGAAATTTAATTCCCAAGTCAATGCTACATTATCATTAGCCAAAGTTAATATGCAGCCAAACATGGCCTATTTCAGTAGGAAATAACTGTGATTTTAGTTAAACTAATGAGTGAAGTTTTCTAAACAATTGTAGAACAATTACAGCCCTTTAAAAATAAAACATAAGGGGCCGGAGAGATAGCACAGAGGTGTTTGCCTTGCAAGTGGCCGATCCAGAACCTAAGGTGATTGGTTCGAATCCTGGTGTCCCACATGGTCCCCTGTGCCTGCCAGGAGCTATTTCTGAGCAGATAGCCAGGAGAAATCCCAGAGCATAACTGGGTATGGCCCTAAAACCAAAAATAAATAAATAAATAAATAATAAATAAATAAAAACAAAAACATAAAAACAATTGTCAGCCTAGGGCTCATTTCTTTTTTTGTTTTGTTTTTGTTTTTGTTTTTGGGCCACACCCGGCGATGTTCAGGGGTTACTCCTGGCTGTCTGCTCAGAAATAGCTCCTGGCAGGCACGGGGGACCATATGGGACACCGGGATTTGAACCTATCACCTTTGGTCCTGGATCGGCTGGTTGCAAGGCAAACACCGCTGTGCTATCTCTCCAAGTAGGACTCATTTCTAATCTTTATAAGCTAAATTGCATTTTAGCTTTTTACTAGAAAGTGTTTCCAATTTGGTAAGCAAAAAAAAAAAAAAAGTACATAAATACTGAGCCTGTGGTTATATTTTACCATAGAATATCTTTCATATTACTGTGTGACCAAGACTATGTTTCTCTCCTGTTTGTTGTCCACATGCTTATACCCTATTCACTAACACAGAGATAGGTATGAAAAAACTCAATGTATATATACAAATGCATGATGTATGAAATTCATAAATTCTAAAGAATATAGGAAAGTAGGGAGGAGGGAACCATGACATAAAAATTTTAATAGACCAATGGAGAAAACTGTTTTGGCTATATCAAAGAAGTTATGTCTATATATGTTTTGCAATGATAGAAATACTGTGGTCAGAACTGAGAAAACATTTTTCTAGTTAAAATGGGTCATTGGCAACTACCTCCTTAAAAACTTCTCTGAAGATATTGTTTTAAAACCCAAGATTTTCAACACAATACAAGTTACTCAGATAGTATACATGTTGGTGGACTGTACAGTATTTGTTTTTGAAATGCAGAATACGGATTAAAATATGAGAAGTTTTTAATTAAAATAAAATATTTTGTTTAATGGTTATCAAAAATGAGAATATACATTTTTCATTCATTTGACTTTTTCTTCCCGATGCTGCTTTTACAGACATCAACCGATTGGTCTCTTGTAGGAATGCTAGCGGTATAATTTTAGGATGAGAACTTAATCTCTCCTGCTCAAGCTCAAGGAAAGGTCATACTTTTTTTTTGTTTGTGGGCCATGTCCGGTGGGGCTCAATGGTTACTCCTGGCTATGCACTCAGGATATCAAAGCCTGGTAAGCTGCAAGGCAAACAATGCCCTACATGCTATGCCAATACTTTTGTCCCCAGGTCATACATTTTATGACTCAGAGAGAAAATGAGAGAATCCACTTTTTGGACTCTAAAACCAGTGCTCTTTTCTAAATAACATTTAATATAGCTTTGAATTTTTCCCTTTTGTTAACCCTCCACCTGCCATACAACAGAATTAAACACTGTAATATTTTGAATCTATTTCAGAATGTAACAAATTCAGGGCAGGAGAGACAGTATAGAAGATAAGGCATTTGTTTTGCACACACCCTATAAGGGTTGGATCCCCAGCACCACATATAAACCCCTAAACCACCACAGGAATTATTCTTGAGCTCAGAAGGAGAGTAAGCCCAAACACTGGTGGATGTGACACTTAACTTGGAGCCAATTCAGTCCCTAATTTTAACACTTGGATAAGTTACTTTAAATTAGAATTAGATTCAATTCAAAAGCAAATACGTTTTCTAGATGATCTCATGAAACAATACAGTAGGGCAAACAGGGTGAAAACAAACAAAATTAAAACAGGGAATGAAAGACAGCAGCAAAGAATTACCAAGCTAGTGACTATAGTTTACAACTAGAGTTTAATCCTACTAGAAACTATGAGAGGCAAACAAATGTTCAACTCTTGCTAGTTATTGATTGAATTAAATTGCAATTTCTGACCATAAGGAAAGTCAAAGTGAAGAAAGAGTTGGTGATTTTGGTAGTTAGAAGACAGACAAATACATAGTGAACACCATTAAATTTTCCTAAAGATATCCACAACTGAATTTCTCAGTCCACATTCTGCATTGTAGTTTTTCCACTCTGCATCAAGAGATGGGATTCATTTCTCTACTTATTGAATTAGCTCTGTGATACTTTGACCTAAATAACAACAATAACTCTAGTTTTGGTCTCAACTGGTCTAGCAGCCTCCAGTTCCTATATATATATATATATATATATATATATATATATATATATTTTTTTTTTTTTTTTTTAATATTCTGGCTCCTAGGACAATTCCTCTCAGAACTGAAGAGTCATGCTGAGAGAATTAAAAAACCTCATAGAGGGAGATCAGGTTATTGTGCTGCACTGACCACCAGCTGTGGTCACAGCTGTGGCAGTGTGTCTTCTTGGACACCAAACCCAACTGATACAAAAGAAACAATAACATGTTTATACATCAGGATGGCTAGTCTGTAGTATCCAGAAATTCAAACAAACACTAATCTGTGTTTTGCTATAAGGTATTTTGACCCCCAAAAGGCAATCAGCTAGTAAAGCCACACTAGGATTTATCTGGGAATAAAAAAAACAGGCAGAGCTAGTAAGTACATCCAGCTTCTCCTTTTTGGACTCTACAACTATTGGCTCTGCACTACCCACTTAAGACACAAGAGGGGAAAAAAAGCTGCGGGAAAGTGCAAGGCATTATGGTTTCTGTAGTTTTCTAATCTAAATATTTGCAAAACGTTTTACTATCCAGCTTCATGTAAGTGGGGTTCTGAGCTTAATAAACTTTGAAATCAATTGACTATGACAAAAATATTATTCTAGAGAATGTGAATGGACCTTATCCTCTCATGAAGGCATTAAGAACAAAATCAGGGGCTGGAGAGATAGCATGGAGGTAAGGCATTTGCCTTTCATGCAGAAGGTCATCTGTTCGAATCCTGGCATTTCATATGGTCCCCTATGCCTGCCAGGAGCAATTTTTGAGCATGGAGCCAGGAGTAACCCCTGAGCACTGCTGGGTGTGACCCAAAAACCACACACACACAGACACAAAAAGAACAAAGTCAGATTTTTCTGAAGAAAATCTGCATCTCCAACTATGCACATCGCCAAGATATGGAAATAACCCAAATGCCCAACTACAAATGAATGGATCGAGGAGATGTGGCATATTATATATATATAATATATATATATATATATATATATATATATACATACACACACACACAATGGAATACGATGCAGCTCTGAGAAAAAAATATCAGACTGTGACACAAATTGAACTAAAGGATATTGTTGCAATAGTGTTCACTTAATCACGTCAACACAATCTTGCTTGTTTGTTTGTTTTGGGGGCCACAGGTGTTTGACGCTCAGGGGTTACTCCTGGCTATGTGCTCAGAAATCACTGCTGGCTTGGGGGACCATTATGGGATGCCGGGGGATTGAACCACAGTCCGTTCTCGGCTAGCGCTTGCAAGGCCTTACCTCTAGCACCACCTCTCCAGCCCTACATCAACACAATCTTAAAGCAAAAAAAAAAAAACAGAGATTTTTGTCAGCATTTAAATGGATTGCAATTAGGCAAACTGACCTGAAGCTAAATTTCTGACCAGTTATGTTTCTTGGTAATCCCTGTTCTTAGAGCCAGAAGTTCACACTAAGCACTGCTGTGTGCTCAGGGTGTGATCCATAAAAAAGTAAAAAGCAACAACAACAAAAAAGTAAGATCATATAGGCCAATTACTGAATTATATAAAAAAAAGTATAACCTTAAGAGGTTTAAATTATTAGTAGGTTAAGATAAAAAAATCTTTCATTACTGTCTCTATAAAGCTGCTTAAAATATGAAACCCTGGGGCCCGGAGAGGCAGCACAGCGGCATTTGCCTTGCAAGCAGCCGATCCAGGACCTAAGGTGATTGGTTCGAATCCCGGTGTCCCACATGGTCCCTCGTGCCTGCCAGGAGCTATTTCTGAGCAGACAGCCAGGAGTAACCCCTGAGCACCGCCGGGTGTGACCCAAAAACCTAAAATATTTCTGTAGTTTTATAATAAATAACTTTAATTTAATATCTGTTTTTAAAACATTGTCATTGTTTAGAAACTCTCTAGAAAAAGAGGTAATAATTCTCTTTGGTGATAAAGCTAAAATATTCTGTAAGTATAATGAACTATCTTTTTTTTATTTGTTTTTGGATCAACCTGGCAGTGCTCAGGGGTTATTCCTGGCTCTAAGCTCAGAAATTGCTTCTGGCAGGCTTGGGGGACCATATGTGATGCCAGGACTTGAACCACCGACTTTCTGCATGCAAGGCAAACGCCTTACCTCCATGCTATCTCTCTGGCCCTATAATGAACTATCTTAATATAAATAGCATAGGTCCAATTATTCTCCAACTTTTAGAATGTCCACATGTATTCCTTGAGATTCAAGGGATCATGGAAAAATATTATTTTTATTTTACAATATAGTGCATTGTGCTTTACTCTTCTGTCTAATTATTGCCCAATGACGATGTCACATTTTCCAAAGTTTTTTTAGACATTTATTTATAAAGATAGTTGCTTGTAAGACAGTTGAATAAGAAAGGTAGGCACTTTAGAGAATATTGGAAAAGAAAATGAGTAAAAAATAATGTCACCTTGAGCTGGGCAATGCTGCGGTCGGAGCAGGGGCAGTTGGGCAGTGGGAGCGCAGACTGAAAAATGCAGACCTCCCGGACACTGCTTGTTACTTCGGCTCTGACCCGCTGTTGTACCAGGGGTCTTATTAGGCCTGTGTCTGCCTCCTTCCTGAACAGGCCCGAGATCCCATCTAAACAACCTCAGCCTTCTTACAACAGCTCTCCACTCCAGCTGGCCAGACGGGAGTTCCAGACCAGCATGGTCTCCCAGGACATTGACACAGCCGCCAAATTTATTGGTGCTGGAGCCGCCACCATAGGTGTGGCTGGCTCAGGTGCTGGCATTGGAACCGTGTTTGGCAGCTTAATCATTGGTTATGCCAGGAACCCATCTCTCAAGCAGCAGCTCTTCTCCTATGCCATCCTGGGCTTTGCCCTGTCTGAGGCCATGGGACTCTTCTGTTTGATGGTCGCCTTCCTCATCCTCTTCGCCATGTGAGGCTCTGTGGGGGTCACCTACCCATCCCTGCTGCTTCGACTCCAGGCCACACCTAGTGCTGAGTGTGCTGAGCTTTACCATTAAACATAACGTTTCTCTAAACCAAATAATAATAATAATGTTGTCTAGTATCTGGTTCTTGATATGGGTCATACTTGGCAGGCTCCGGGGTCCATATGGGATGCTGGGATTCAAACCACCGCCCTTCTGCATGCAAGGCAAACGCCTTACCTACATGCTATCTCTCCAGCCCTCTTTATATAATTTTCAATATCCAGTTGGCCTGAGGTTCTCTTTTTATTTCATATGGTTTATATCTATCGTTTAATTCCCTCTGTTTTTTTATTTAAAATTCATTTCAAGGATTTAACTTCTGCCTAAAGATGGAGAGAGCTGTAAAGTGTTCCTCTCAGACTTACAATAGAAGCCAGAGATCAACAATTATATAATCATCAAATAAAGTCATTTTCATGAACATTTATGTGTTAATATCACAAAACAAGCAATTGGCCTTATTCTTAGGCATAGAATAAGACCTGTTCATGCCTATCCAATTTACCTTCCAGCATCTGAGTATATTCAATCCAAATCATGGAGAGAAAATTAAAAAATTTCCTTTTAAGCAAAGACTTGGTTATTATAACCCTGTAATAACTCCTGAAATCAGTCTTAAACCTCCACATTTATTTTCTTAGAGTTATTGTGGCCATTCAAGGTCATTTGAATTTACATAATCATCTTGAATTTATGAATCACCTTGTCAAGTCTACAAATGTATGTGTCTGCTGAATTTTGATTATGATTTGGTTGAATCTATAGATTAATTTTGGTGAGTTGGTAGTTTTATCTATATTTCTCTCCATTTAGTTAGAGCTTCTTTAATTTATCTACTATTCCCAGATTTTGGTAAACAAAAAAATTCCTGTCTATAATCAGTGATAAACCTAAATATTTCATTTGGGGGATAAATGGTCTTTTAAAATTTTTCAATTTTCAGTTATTTGTTATTGATTATCTAGAATAGCGACAGATTTTTGTATGCTGATGTTTTTTTAAATCCCATGGCCTTGCTAAATCACTTATTAATTTTCAACAAAGCAGTAAAAATAGACCCAATCCCAGCCTGGTCTAACTGTTTTTTTCCTTAGTTAGTTGAGAAATAATTTCTCGTGTATATGACCACAGTGTGACCTCTTTTTCTCTGTCTGCTGTATGACCTTGAGTATGAGAATCAACCTCCCTGAGATTCAACGTTTACCTTGCTGCACTAGGATTGATGGGATAAGGACTGTTAAAGCTCACTTGCGGCAAACAAAGCTGATTTTAGTGCCCTTTGCCTCAGTTTTTAAATGCTCTATGTAAATTTCTTGCATGTTTCCAATTACTAAGCTCCCTTTATACCAAGAGAAAGTGCTCAAAAAGTTGACTGGTCATAAAGTACTTTTAAAGATCCAAAGGTTGATTCATAACTAATGTACATACGATTTCTAAACATAGCTGATTTAGTTAGAGCATACTTCATCTTGGTATAACCTAGAAGTTACTTTGATAATTTTCTTACTTTTTTTTTGTTTGGGGGCACACTGGGCTATTCTTTTAGCTCTTTGTTCTGGGAGCACTCGTGGCAGGTTCAGGGGACCATATAAGATACTGGGGATTAATATGCTCTGGCATGTGCAAGACAAGTGCCTAATATACTTTACTATCTTTCCGATCTCTTCTTTTAAAACTTAAGTACAGCCAAGGACATGTTCCCTCTAGATTTTGTCTAGGCCCTTGACCTGCTTAGGAGAATTCATGAAAGACAAAAAATACTAAGAAGTTAATACCATAGGAAAAAAAATGAGCGATAGTATGAAATAAAAAAAAGAACTTATTTTTATCATTCTTCAATCTATTCTATATTACCCAATTGGTATAAACTTGAATTGTCCACAGGAATTAGCCTGCTGTTTATGACACATTTTTTTGAGGGGAGCCACATTTGACTGCGCTCAGGGTTTACTCCTGGCTCTGCCCTCAGAAATCACACCTGGCCGGCTTGGGGGACCATGTGGGATGCCGGGGAACCAAACCTGGGTCAGCTGAGTGCAAGGCAAATGCTATACCCGCTGGTGCTATTGCTCTGGCCCCTGATTCTTTTCCTTCTCTGTCTCATAATCCTTTATCTCAGATTCTTAAAATACTTTTCTAGGATCAATCATAAGCATACAGTATTTCCAGAGTGTGCCAGCATATAAAATAAAAATAGGTCCATCAAAAGAAAATTGACTAGATGAATTTTATATAATGTTCATAAAATGAAACATTATATAGCTATTAAAAATAATTAGGCAAGGTTAGAGTGATAGCACTGTAGGTAGGATATTTGTCTTGCATGTATCTGACCTATATTCAATTCCTGGTACCACATATGATGACCCCCTGAGCCCTTCCAGGAGTGATTCCTAAGTACAGAGCCAGGAATAAGTCCTGTACACCTCCAGGTGGCACCCAAAATCCAAAATACAAAAAGAAGAGAATTAGAGAGAGGCTGAAGGGATAGTACAGTGGGTAGAGCATTTGCTTTCCATGTGGTCAAGCATTTTATATGATCCTCCTATTAAGCTGGACCCACAGAGATATGGAGACAACAGAGATTGATAAAGACTTTATTAGAAATCAGCACTGAGGACCCCTGGGCCAAAGAGACATCCTGAGCTATCAGCACACATTATAAAATTTTCTAACACAAAGGCTGGAGGAGTCAAGGCCACATTCCCACCTCATTGATGCAAGTAGGGATACAAACTGGAAAACAAAGTTAGAGTGCCTGAGATATCCTGTCAAGCTTTTGACACTTACCTAATTTATGAGGTTGTCTTTCCTATTTTCATGCTCTTGAGGGCTATCAGTCTTGTGAGAGAGCTCCATTTCTCAGGATAATTGCATCTGGGTGTTTTTCCTTATCTTCATTTATAGCCCATCTAAGAAGTGTCCCTTTGATGTTAAATCTTTGTTGTTTTTCTGGTGTGTAGGGACTGCCTCACAATAACAAGTCTTGTCTCTAAGTTCTTCCATTTAAGCTGTTTCTGTACACACCTAAAATAAGCAACATATAGCACCTAGGATATCCTGACAAATTGTGACACACATCATGTCCAATTTAGGTTCGGGCAGCTCTAATTTTGGCCTCCAGCCAGGATTACTGACTTTAGTCTAAATTTGTGGCTTATTTGTTTCACACCCCAAGCCTGCCAGGAGTGAATATTCAGTGCAGATCTAGGAGTTACACCTAAGCACAACCCAACCAGGAGTGGCCCAAAAATCAAAGTAACAATAACAAAAGAATTGGGCAAATCTGAAGCTTTCAAAATACTGACATAGAAAGTCTATAGCTATGTTAAGGCTGTTGTTCAAGGGCGTGGTGCATAGCTCACAGGATTGGAGCTCATGCTTCAGAGGCCCTGATTTTCCGAGTTGTTCAACTAGCAACTCAGAGTCCCCTGATCACCTCTAAATGTGACTCTGATGTCTCAAAGGTTCAAACAGCTCAAGATTCCCACCCAAACATTGTTGGGTGGTAAAATAAAGTGCTTATACCACTCAGCAAGTAAAAAGCAGATCCAGAGTCTGAACTCAGGTCTCTTGATTACAAAAGTGATTGTTTAGTGACACTATATTATACATTCTCTCCAATAATACTTATTCTAGCTGTTTAGGTTGACCAGAAGCACTGAAATGTGTCACTGCAATGAGTTGAGGTTACTTGACCATCTGAGAGGACATGTGAGGTCAGGATCAGCAGGATTGATAAAGGAGAGGCATAAGCCAGAGAGTGCAACTTACTGGAGCACATGCTCTGCAAGCAGGAGTCCTGGGTTTTATTTGAGGCAATATCGGATCCCACAGAACAATAAAAATGACTCCCCCCTCCCACTGTCCCAGCACTGACAGAAATAGCACTCCATCCCTATCCTCAGCACACTGGGTGTGTGTGCTAATAAGCAAAGAGGCCCAAACAACAAAACAATGAAAGAATAGAGAGGAAGCTTGAAATACCTCTGCAAGAGACACGCAATAAATAACAAAAAAAAAACACTAGAATTTACTGTATTACACTGCATAATCAACAACGCCCCCATTGTAAACTAATACGGACACAATTACAAAATGCTTCATGGGGCTGGAGAGATAGCATGGAGGTAAAGTGTTTGCCTTGCATGCAGAAGGTCGGTGGTTCAAAATCCCGGCATCCCATATGGTCCGCTGAGCCTGCCAGGAACGATTTCTGAGCACATAGCCAGGAGTAACCCCTGAGCGCTGCTGGGTGTGACTCCCCCAAAAAATGCTTCATGTAATAATCACACACTCCTTACTTGCAAAATAAGTTGGCATTCAATCTGCAAACATTATGAAATGAAATGCTGTAGCCTGTAGTTCTTACAATATTTTCTTTTTGCATCCTGAAGGAAGGAACTATGTTAGCTTATATTTATTAAAGGATAGCTTCTCCCAACTATAACAGGAAGACTATCACATAGAATGCCACATTGTATCCTCTCCTCTCAACCTGCCTAAGAAGAGACCACTACTATCCATTGTCATCAATTTACAGCCAAGGAATTTGGAACACAGCAAATTCATTTGTCCAAGATCACACAACTTGTAACAGAAGGTAGTAGCATGTGACACCCAGGAGTACTTAAGCCAAAATTCTCAACCTCTCTATTCTACCATTTTCCTAGGACACAATGGCAAGTGCCTGTTGGAAAAGGGAGGTTTTTCTGTTATGGTTCCCTTCCAGGTGCCCCAGGAATGAATGATGCCAACATTTCTACAAAGACATGTCATAGATAATTGCAGACGGTGAGAAGTGGAACATTCTCCACCTGGTACCCAATCCTTACCACATTAAATAGTATTTATTACACAAAATTCTTTGGTTTTAACCTGCCTCGAGCATCCCTTTGTTTCCAATCCTTATCTTCAAGAGTACCTGTTGAACCCTGATGAGAAGTGTATCCAAGTCTCAAACAATTATGAAATCCACTAAATAATTGTTGAACAGAATCACAGTGTTCGCAGACTGTTCACTGTGGCATCAGCACCTCCAGGCTGCAAAGCTACTGCTCATGCACCCAGGGATTTCTGGCTAGAGAATAGTCCCAGCCAGGCAAAACACTATCCACTCCTTCAGGGAGAGGAGGCTACGGATTTGGCTCTTCAAGTCTTAAGCCCCTGAGGAGTTTTCTTTGCCAATAAACGGATAATCTTGGAGCCCTCATGGAACCACAAATGCAAGGATTTCAGTAGAAGTCAGAGGCATACAAGAACTCTGAAATGAAGTGAACCCAAGTTATTTAAGTAGCAAATCCCTAACTAATACCACCCAACTCTTCTATTGGTGTATTCCTGGGCCTTTTAACTTTTATAGATCTGGCACATTTTACATGTCAACAAATTAGTAGTTAGGTTTAGAAGACAGGACAAAATGAAAGTCTGTTTTTGCTTCATGAAATTTGCACACACAATAAAAATGTGCATTTTTTTTTTTTTTGGTTTTTGAGCCACACCCAGTGTTGCTCAGAAATAGCTCCTGGCAGGCATGGGGGACCATATGGGACACCGGGATTCGAACCAACCACCTTTGGTCCTGGATCGGCTGCTTGCAAGGCAAACACCGCTGTGCTATCTCTCCAGGCCCTCATTTAAATTTTGTGATACAAAAAAAAAACAAACTTGTGTTGTTTCAGTCACCCAGATTGTGGCATTTTAAATTACAAACCTAATAAATACCCCAACTCATATTGATACAGATATACAGGGTATATATCAATGTATATACAGATATACATTGTACAATGTATATACAGATATACATTGACTGGTGTTTATATTCATTTTGTTTGTTTGTTTGTTTGGGGCCATGCCCATCAGTGCTCAGGGTGTGGTTCTACTCTCAGGAATCACTCCTGGCAGTGTTGGAAGACTAAATGAAATGCTGAGGATTAAACCCAGGTTGGCCACTTGCGAGGTAAGCACCTATCTTGCTGTATTATCTCTTCAACCTTGTTTAAATTTTAAAACATAAAATTCTAACTCCAACATATTTTCAATATCAGTCTTTTATTCATCATTTCAACTACTTATTTTGGTTTTATTTTTTTGTTTTGGGGTCCAATGGTGCTCAGAGGTTACTCCTGGCTTTTGCACTCAGAAATTACTCCTGGCAGGCTTCGGGGACCATTTGGAACACTGGGGATCAAACCTGGATTGCCCGTGTGCAAGGCAAACACCCTACCTGCTGTGCTATCACTCCAGCCCCAAATGAACTACTTTTGTTTGTTTTGTTTTGTTTTGTTTTTGTTTTGGGGCCACCCCTGGTGGCGCTCAGGGATTACTCCTGGCTATGCACTCAGAAATCGTTCCTGGCTTGGGGCACCACATGGGCCGCCAGGGGATCGAATCCCGGTCTGTCCTAGGCTACCATAGGCAAGGCCTTGCCGCTTGTGCCACTGCTCCAACTCCCCAACTGAACTACTTTTAAGGTATAAAAATAACAATTCTCTACGGCTCTCCATAAGATCCATATGACTACAGAAATGAATCACTTTGTTTGCATCCTGTGCATTTGAAACCTATCTTCAAATTTAGAATAATCAACATTACATATTAATGGTGTGATTTTGGTCAAGTCTTTTACCTCTCTCTCCTCAAAATAAGGGAGTGTACTTATATTCCCTCTAATTTCTAGCTAAAATATTTTGTGATTTCTTAGGAGCCCCCCAGTTTAGACACATTGGATGAACTATGATCCAGGTAATCTAAAAGCATAGTTGCTTATAGAAACCAGTTCTGCTAATATACAAGAGTCTAAAAACAAGAGAGTTCCTGCAAGTTAAATATTCAAAGAGAAAACTGCATTTAAGTCTGTCACCATTTATTCCCCCGCCCAAGTCTGTCACCATTTAAAATGCATAATTTTAGCATTTAGTCTAGAAATATTCATTTAATTTATTATATTTTATTGTTCATAAAAGAGGTCCTGTATCTTGACTTGTCATATGTCAATGATAAATCAGCCTCAGAATGCAAATTATACTTATTTTGAGTAATCTATTTCCTGTTTAATTATTTTTAATTTTAGACTCTCCTAAAATGTTTTAATAGAAATTTGGGATTCTAAATGACTACTTATTCATCTGCTTATTCTGTATATTTACTAAATATAATTAGTTGTATTACTTGTTTGGGTGATTTTTATTTCTCTAAAAACTAAAAATTAAAAACACCCAAAATTAAAAACCCCCAAATTAAAATTTTTTATGGAGATCAATGTGAATTATGTGTCTTTCACAGTTGTATTTTAGGCATATAGTGACAGGACTTGGGGCCATTCCCACCACCAGTGTTGATCTCTCTCCACCATAGTTCCCAGCGTGCATCTCATACCTTCACCCTCAGCGCCCTGGACTGCTAGTGTAACAGGTCCATTTTGTGTATAGCTTGTTATAGTTTGGGTCTCTTGATTCTATTGTCATTAACTTTAGTTTGAGTATTTGGATCTGACAATTTTTTTATTTCTACTCAATGCTCCTGGGACCACTTGGCCCCTGGGTCCCATCCACCTTTTTTTTTTTCTTTTCTCAATTTGTAGGAAAAATAGAAATATGAGGTAGAACAAGATGATTCATGTTCTATGGTTCTGTAAAAATAAAGGTGGGAGTCCCTATATAGAAGCTATAAATAAAATTAAAATAAAAAAAGAAGAAATAATAAATGGAGCATATGTGGTAATTGTGTGTGTGTATTGTGTGTGTGTGTGTGTATGTGTGTGTGTGTGTGTGTGTGTGCATAAGTGCAGTAAAACTTGGGGAAATTAGAAAGGAAATTCCCTTGGCCTAAGAGATACAGGGTGTCTCCACCCTTAAAGCATACTGTCATGAGACCAACTACAGGCTTCAGGCATTTTAGTTGACAAACCCCAAGGTCTTTCTTTATATCCCAGGAAAAGTTCTCAGTCATAGTTGTCAAAGTCAGTCTTCTATAATTAGAGATCTTGGAAAAAAAAAGTCCGAATTTCAAGGCTAAAGAAATAGTATAGCAGATAAGCTCTCTTGCATGTAGTCAACCACAATTCAGTCCTTGGCATTGCATTATAGGCTTGCAAGTACTGCCATGAGAGAACCCTGAGCACAGAGCCAGGAATAAACTCTGAGCATTGCCTTATTTATACACCCTCAAAACAAACAAAAGCAAACAATAATAGGCAAATCTGTTTGAAGATAAATAAAATATCCTAAAAACATACATTATTTTGCCAGGTTCATAGTAAAAGCTTTATGTTAAAATCAATGAGGATCCTCTGTGCCTATTGTAGAATTAATGTGGTACAAAATAATCCGGGCGGGCGGGTGCATCACACCTCTTAGTGCTCAGGGGTTATTCCTGGCTCTGCACTCAGGAATCATTCCTGGTGGGCTCAGAGGACCATATGGGATTTCAAGGATCAAACCAAGGTTAGCAGACTGCAAGGCAAAAGCCCTACCTGCTGTGCTATCTCTCTGGCCCCATTGTACACAAATTTTATAAAACATCTAAATAAAAGCAATATCAATATTGCCTTTAGAGATTAGGCAAATGGGTTCTTTTCCTGTTTTTATATATTAATAATGTTGCCTGTAGAGATAATACAGAGACTAAGATACTTGTTTATCTCTATTCTATGCCACAGTGATACTTATGGTCTACTAGCCATCACCAACACTGAGCCCTGATCACAGACCAAAAATAAGCCCTTAGCACACTCCCAAAGTGTTTTCCTTGTCCAGTCATGACATTCCACATAAGCTGAGAAAAACCCTGAACCAAGACCATACCTGTCAAAAGGCCACTCACATCTCCTTCTGCTACCCTTAACCCCTGACAGTAACTGATCCAGCTATAGAGGTGCCTTTTCTCTTTTCAGACCCTTTCTTTTGTTTTATTAAATTTTTAAATGTGATTTTATCTATGAAGTTCTTGATAGTAGAATTTCAGATATACAGAGAAATCAGGATCACTTCACCACTAGTGTTGACCTTCCTCTACCAATGATCCCAGAGTACATATTATACCACTACCCTTTGCCCCTGGCCTGCAAATATAACAGGCCCATTTAAGTTTAGATTGTTAAAGTTTAGATTTCATTTTTCTTTTCTTTTCTTTTCTTTTTTTTTTTTTTTGTTTTTGGGTCACATCCAGAAGTACTCAGGGGTTCCTCCTGGCTCTATGCTCAGAGATCGCCCCTGCCAGGCAGAGGGAACCATATGAAATGCTGGGATTCGAACCACCGTCCTTCTGCATGAAAGGCAAACGCTTTACCTCCATGCTGTCTCTCCAGCCCCAAAGTTTAGATTTCTATTGTTGATTCTATTGTTGTTGACTTTGGCTTATACATTAGTTGTCCTTTTATTTTCCACCAATGCACCTGAGACCTCCTGGCCCCTGACCCCATCCTTTCTTTTTTTCTTTTTTTTTTTTTTTTGGTTTTTCGGCCACACCCTGTGATGCTCAGGGGTTACTCCTGGCTATGTGCTCAGAAGTTGCTCCTGGCTTCTTGGGGGACCATATGGGACGCCAGGGGATCGAACCGTGGTCCGTCCTAGGCTAGCGCAGGCAAGGCAGGCACCTTACCTCCAGCGCCACCGCCCGGCCCCTTTCTTTTTTTCTTAATTTTATAGAAAAATGCACAAATATTTGGCAAAAACAAAGTAATCTGTGTACCAAAGGTTCTCTGAAAAAGGAAGGAGTATCTATCTAAAAGATAAAAAATAAAAATATTAAAAAGAAGAAAGGGGGTATGGCAGTGTTTTTGCATAGGTGCAGCAAAAGTTGGGGAAAATAGAAAGGAAAAACCGTTAGCCTAAAAATAGGGAGATACTACTCATGAAGTATCTTGCCAATAAGAACAACTACAGACTCCAGGTATACTAAGATGTCTAACCCCAAAATCTTTCTTCATGATCCCAGTAAAAGTTCTCTTAAATCCCAGTTGTCACAGTCAGGTTTCTGTAAGTTGAGATCTTGGTTTTTGCTTAGATTCTATGTCAAAGTCAGGGTTTCACAGAGTGTCTTCTGGGTTCATCTCACTGTTAGGTGTTGAGGCAGGGAAATATCCCTGAAAGCAAGTTGTTGCTGTTTTCAAGTCATGGTGTTGTATAAACTCACTTTGGATCAAGTCAGTGCCAGGGCAGCATTAGGGCCTTGCCTGGTGCTAGTGCAGAAAACCGTGCCAGTTCCACAGATGGGATCCAAGGTTCAGAGGTGAACAATCAATGTCCCATCAACTTAAGCCTAAATCAACTGTGACAAATGTTCAGGATGAAAGGTCCCCTGCAATATAAAATTTATGAGTTCCTATCCATATTAGATAAGAACTTCTTTCTATATTTAAGATTTCCCCATTTTAATGTGCCTATGCAAAAAGAAACAATGCCACATGATACTACTGGTGCATATAGGGGCAAAAATAACAAGCTAAACAATCCCTAAAACCTGGTTCTAACATAAATTCAGAAAACTAGAAAAACTTATCTACTAGAAATTCCTACTAAACAATTTCAAAAAAGCGATGGGGAAAACTGCATCTATATAAGGAAATACACAATAAGAATTATATCTATTAAGAAAATACATTTGGGCCCAGAGAGATAGCACAGTGGCATTTGCCTTTCAAGCAGCCAATCCAGGACCAAAGGTGGTTGGTTCGAATCCCGGTGTCCCATAAGGTCCCCCGTGCCTGCCAGGAGCTATTTCTGAGCAGACAGCCAGGAGTAACCCCTGAGCACCGCCGGGTGTGACCCAAAAACCAAAAAAAAAAAAAAAAAAAAGAAAAGAAAACACATTTAGGGGCCAGAGTGGTGATGGAAGTGGTAGGGTGTTTGCCTTGCATGTGCTAACCTAGGACAGACCAAGGTTTGATCCCCCCAATGTCCCATATTGTCCCCCCAAGCCAGGAGCGATTTCTGAGCACATAGCCAGGAGTAACCCTTGAGTGTCCCGGGTGTGGCACAAAAAACAAAACAAAAAGGAAATACATTTAAAAATATATATGAAGGAAATATACATATCTCCTTTAAGTCTTTTGAAATAGTGGTGGTGGGGGGATAAAATCTAGAGCACAGCTTAATCTTGTGACATAGTCTTGTGGAGTCTGAAACACAGTTCCCAGCAGTCATGGATCAAGAAATGTCTTAGAGCAGGGGGTTTCTATAAAACTGAATTTGGTAGCAAGCAACAGTCCACAGCAAAGGGAGGTGGGAGAAAAGATGCTGCCAAGAGTAAATCAGCAGCAGTGGAAGTGGCAGCTTCTTCCTGGGCCGCGGCAAGGAGGGCTTGGAATCTCTTTTTGCTTTGGGATTCCTGAAGAGTTAAGAACTAAGGGTAGGGGCCAGAGCAGTGACATGGAGCAGTAAGGCGTTTGCCTAGCTGGCGCTAGCCTAGGACGGACTGCAGTTCGATCTCCCCGGGGTCCCATATGGTCCCCCAAGCCAGGAGCGATTTTTGAGTGCTTAGCCAGGAGTAACCCGAGTGTCACCGGTTGTGGCCCCCCCCAAACAAACAAACAAACAAACAAACAAACAAAAAGAACTGAAGGTAAAAAGGAAAAAGGGTTAAATAGGGAAAAATAACAGTTTGGGTTGAGACAGTGAAAGAATAGGAAACGGGGCCAGAGTGGTGGCACTAGAGGTAAGGCATCTGCCTTGCAAGCACTAGCCTAGGATGGACCGGGTTCGATCCCCCCAGCATCCCATGTGGTTCCCCCAAGCCAGGAGCAATTTCTGAGCACATAGCCAGGAGTAATCCCTGAGCGTCAATGGGTTTGGTCCAAAAAATCAAAACAAAAACAAAAAAGGATAGGAAAGGAAAGGATTCATAAGGTGGTAAGTGGGGGAGGTGGAAGGAAGGACTATATACAACAAAGACAGACATTATGTACATTACAGGTGGACATTAGACAGAAATAGAGGTGGCCAGCACATACAGTCACACACACACACACACACACACACACACACACACACACACACACTGAAGATCAATCCATAGTTTGCAGTTGAAAAACTGACCCAGGTTGAATGGGTCAGAACGCCTAAAAAAATATAAATCCAGCAAGTTAGATGTAAAGGTTTTCTATTTTCTAGGAAAATCATCTTTGGTGAGGATTAACTTTACTGAAGAAAGGGTTTCTGGGTTAGATTGTTCATAGAGCATTTTTAAAACAATTATAATTTTCAAGTGTGGAATACTAAGCAATATGGTAATGAGCACTGTAAAAGACGTCTGCACCATGAAGTATTGTCTAATAGGTCTGAGTATCCAGGTTCCTTTCCTGAAAGAAAACTGAAATTATGGGCATTATGATATAATAGTAAACTATTTTGAATTAAAAATAAATTGCAATAACATACTCAATGAATGAGCACTGTAGCAGGAGTCTATGGGATGCTGTTGCCTTTTCCAATGTTATCTGTGAACATAAACATTAGGTCATATTAGCAGGCATATTCAAATGGAAAATGAACAGATTAGAATATTTGTCAAGATATTTTCTGTTGTTGGACAACTAGGTTGATTTCAAGTCTTAGCTATTGTATTGAGTGCTGTGATGAATAGCAGTGTGCATAACCTTTTGAATGTTTTTCTGTCCTGGGGATAGATACCCAAAAGAGGAATTGTTGGGTCATATGGCAGCTCAATTTTGAGTTTAGTGAGAACCTTCTGTACTGTTTTCCATAGGGGATGGACCAGGCAACTTTTCCACGAGCAATGGAGGAGAGTTCCTTTCTCATCACATCCCTGCCAACAGAGATTGTTCCCAGTATTTTTGATATGTGCCATCATCACTGCTATAAAATGATATCTCATTACTGTCTTGATTTGGATTTCCCTAATGGTAAGTGACGATGAACATTTTTTATGTCTGTTGGCCATGTGTCTGTCTACTCAGAGAAGAGTTTTTAGGTCATTTCTGCAAAAACTACACTTGTATTCATGTGACAACCAAGGAGAGTAGATGATGACTCTGAAGTAAAACAGGGCTGGATTAAGTGGAGACTAGGTGGAGCCAGGAAGAGGCATTTTCCTTACTTACACTGAAGTGGGAAAGAGAGGGCTGGGCTTGAAGGAGCCTGAGAAATAAAAGGTCATTGTGCTGGGACTGGAGAGATAACACAGTGCTAAGGCGTTAGCCTTAGACGCAGAAGGATGGTGGTTCGAATCCCTGCATCCCATATGGTCCCCCAAGCCTGCTAGGAGTGATTTCTGAGCATAGAGCCAGGAGTAACCACTGAGCGCTGCCAGGTGTGACCCCCCCCCCCCAAAAAAAAAGGACATTGAGCTGACCAGGTTCTGGTGAAGGCACATGAACCAAGGCAGGAGAAAGACTATTTGATTTAGAGTTTATTACTTTGATGTATAATTTAAAACATTTGGAAATATAAATGAGGATGTTCATTCTTTCTCTTTTAGGTCCTTGTCCTGGATCTAGAAAACTGATGGGAAGCCTTAGAAACAATATACTTTATATTCATTTTTCTTTATTTGGAGGGCATTTGCAGTGACACTTGGATAGATGGTTCAGTACTGAGGTCAAATATAGGATGCTGTTTGGTCATGGGCCTTTAAGGGCCTTCAAGATTGCTCCTGAGATTCTAGGGAGCTTATCTGTACTAGAAATCTCCTTCAAGGACTCTGTAATTTGATTCATTTCTTTGCACTAACTTCCTGACCCCATAAGTTTGTACTATGGACCAATAATTTACATTTTTAATTATTTTATGATCCATAATTTTTACAGATGATCAGTTGAGTAATTTAATTCATATTTTATACATAATTAAGCACAACTAATGATCAAAAACAATTAAAATAAGTGAAGAATAAGAGACTAAAGAAACCGGAGAGGGGCCAGTGAGTAGTACCACAGAGAGGGTGCCTTGCATGCGGCTGCCCTAGGGTTCAATCCCAGAACCTCATATGGAACCCCAAACCCCAGTTTGCTGAGTGAGCTCAGAACCCAGAATCAAAAGTAAGATCTGAGCACCACTGGTGTGACCTCCAAACAAAACAAAACAAAAAGAAACAAAAGAAAAAAAATGTTTTGGCCACACCCGGTGGCATTCAGGGGTTGGTTACTCCTGGCTATGCACTCAGAAAATGCTCCTGGTTTGGGGGACCATATGGGACACCAGGGGATTGAATCGTGGTCTGTCCTAGGCTAGCATGGGTAAGGCATCTGCCTTACCCCTTGTGCCACCGCGCACAAAAAGAAATTTTGAAAAGAAACTGTAGCTTTCCTCCTAAGTTGGTGGAAAAGATGATGATTAAAGACTGTTGCTTTGGGGCTGGAGCAATAGTATAGTTCCTTACACACAACTGACCTACATTTGATCTTCAGCATCCTGTTGTGAGTAATTAGGATTAATAGTAGGAGAGTTGAAAGGACCTTCCAAACAGAAGAACTTGAGCAAAAGCACATAGCTAGGAAAGACAAGAAATGGGGATGGAATATTGATAACCTAGATATTGCACAGTAGATAGAATGCTTGCCTTGCATGTGGACAACCAGGGTTTGATTCCAGGTATCCCATATTGTCCCCTAAGCATCATCAGGAGTTAAATCCTGGGTGTACTCAGGAGTATTCAGGAATATTGCCTGAGCATTTTTGGATATGACCCCCAAAACCAAGAAACACATAATCTGGTGCTTGGGGGCTGGAGAGATAATATAGGGGCTTAAGACACTTGCCTTGCACACAATTGACCTGGGTTCAATTCTCAGCATCATATGTGCTCCCCTTAGTAAAGCCAGGAATGATTCTTGAGCATAAAGTCAAGTAGTTTGCACTACTAGATGTGGTCCCAAAACAAAAAGGAAAAAATAGAACTGGTGCTGGGAGGCAAGAGATAGTCTAGTGATAGTCCAGTGATAGATTGCCTGTCTTCAAAATGAAGTCGCCAGCTGGAGCGATAACATAGTGGTTAGGGTGCTTGCCTTGCAGGTGGCTGACTTGTGTTTGATCCCCGATATTCTATATGGTCCTCAGAGCTCACTAGGCATGATTCCTGAGCACAGAGCCAGAAGTAACTCCTGAGCACCCCCCCTCCCCCCAAAAAAAAAAAAACCCAAAAAAGATTGCCTGTCCCATTTTCAATTATATCCCACAATTTTGGGGATCATAGGATGTCTTGGTAAATCTGCTCTGAATCTATTTAAATTATTACTTTTAAACATGTTCTTTAAAAATCACTGTGAATTGTACAGTTTCAAAGTTTCATGCTTACAATATTACAACATCAATCCTTCATCAATGACTATTTTCTTCCACCAAAGTCTCCACTTTCCTTCCTGCTCCCCAGCCTGTCTCTAGAGGAGGCACTTACCCTCCACCATTGTTTTAGTGTCCTTTCCTAATTTATCCCTGATCCTAGTGGCAAGCTCCTCACTGAAGAACAATTTTCCTGCTCCTGTTTCTATTGCCACTTTGTTATTCCCTTAAAAAGTTTCTTTATGCCTAGCTATTTTGGTCGATTTCTCTGTTTGGATGTGACTATTGAAATTGTTGTCCCCAATTATTCTTATTTTTTTTTCTCTTCCTTTCTTTTCTTTCGTTATGTGCTATGCCATGTTTCTTATTTCAAGAGCATGGCGTGTTTTTTTGTTTGTTTGTTTGTTTTTGTTTGTTTTGTTTTGTTTTTTTTATCTGTTTTTTGTGGTGCTTATCGATATAGCTAGAGTCCTCACTGGATACTTGATACTTCTTTTGGTACTGGTGGAGTGTTTCACCTTCTTTTTCTCCTTCATTTTCCAAATCGATGATGAGAGCCTCTAGAAGGATTCTGCCCATTTTTGGGGTATTAGACTCTTACCCCAGTTTATTTATTTTTTCTTTTTCGGGCAAAACCACGCAACATGAACTAGCTAGCCCTGCCTCCACTTAGAGGGGGAAATAAGGGAGGCATCAAGACCAAACTGATGCAAGACTACTAAGTAGTAAGTTAGATACAGAGGGGACCACATATTCTAGCCGCCCTGAGGGGGAGGGAAGAGGAAATGGGAGGTAGGACAAAATGGAGGTGTAGGGAGGACAATCTGGTGATGGGAATCCCCCCTGATTTTATATAAATATGTACCCAAAATGTTATTGTCAACAAAATGTAAGCCACTATGATCAAAATAAAAATTATATTAAAAAAAAAAAGAAAAAAAAAGTTTCGTTATGGGCCCGGAGAGATAGCACAGCAGCGTTTACCTTGCAAGGAGCTGATCCAGGACCAAAGGTGGTTGGTTCGAATCCCTGTGTCCCATATGGTCCCCCGTGCCTGCCAGGAGCTATTTCTGAGCAGACAGCCAGGAGTAACCCCTGAGCATCGCCGGGTGTGGCCCAAAAACCAAAAAAAAAAAAAAGTTTCTTTATATTCCTCATATGAGAACATCATTCTGCCCCTCTCCCTCAGTTAATTTCACTCAGCATGACTTCACTCTACATCCATCCAAATAGTTCCTCTGTGAATCTTAAGGAAGTTCTTTTGTATATGATTTTATTTCCTTCTTTGATCTTTCTAGTTTCAATATTTTTCTCTTTCCTAAGCCAGAAGAGCATGGAGAAATATAGTACAAAACGTCCATGAAATGAACACTTCACCAAGAATATCCTATCCAGCTAGATTATCATTCAGATTTGAGAGAGATACAGAGCTTCCTGATAAATCAACAGTTTAGGAAATTTATATTCTTGAAACTAATTTTGCAAGAAAAGTTCAAAGAGTCTCTTTAAAGGACAAACTTCCCAATATGTGACATTGACTATAGAATCACTAATGGTGCATATGACTGTCCACTACTAGATTAAGAAAGGTAAACTCTTAGTTTGCTATTTTATACTGGAGGATAATTTCTGAGCTCAAGTCAGAGCCAGTTGTAACCCCTAAGCTCTGCTCGGTGTGACTCCAAAACAAACAAAAAGAGATAAAGTGATATTCATGATATCCCTTCAGTAACAATATTACAAACCACAGTGTCTAAAGAAAAAAGGAAGAGGTAAGAAAAATGTCTGCCACAGAGACAGGGGTGTTGGGAGGGAGAAGGTCAGAGGCAAACTGGGGACATTGGTGGTGGGAAATGTGCACTGATGAAGGGTGTTGGACATTGTATTCTGAACCTCAACGAACAACTTGTAACTGTGTTTCTTATAGTAATTCAATTAAAGATTTTTAAAATATCAGGTTTTTTGACCAAAAGGATAGCTTTATTATCTATTCAGAAATAACATTTGCACCCTGACAATCATTGCAGCACTGCTCACACTAGCCAATGTCTGTAAACAACCAAAGTATCCAATAACAGAGGGCTGGATAAAGAAAATATAGTACGTAATAGAATACTACTCAGCTATAATAAAAAATGAGATCATGCAATTTGCTGCTAGGTGGATGGATCTATAGAATATACTGAAGAAAGTTAGTATTAGAAGAATAGATATAAAATGAAATCTTTATTTGGGGGATATAAAGAAACATGGTAGGGGAGAATAACAAGTGCCCAAAGGCAACAGAAACTGAGATATAATCCTAGTAGGAAGTTTACTACAGAATAGGTGAAGGGGTAACTTGAAGAGGGGCGACCTGGGAAAATGGTGGGGAAAGTGGACATTTGGGTTGATATGTGGTGAGGGACTGTGCTATGGATAAAATTTTATCATTAAAAGTATTAGAAACCACAGGACACCGGAGAGATAGCATGGAGGTAAGGCGTTTGCCTTGCGTGCAGAAGGTTGGTGGTTCGAATCCCGGCATCCCATATGGTCCGCTGAACCTGCCAGGAGAGATTTCTGAGCATAGAGCCAGGAGTAACCCCAGAGCGCTGCCAAAAACAAACAAACAAACAAACAAACAAAAAAATAGAAAAGACAGGACCTCAAAACAAACGAATAACAACAACAAAAGGCATGGAGTGGTGCATGTTTGATTCCTGCCACCCTCCACAAGCCTGGTGCATCCATGAATTGCTGTCACTAGGAATTCCTTGTGCCTCAACCAAGTGCACATCCCACACAAGCCATACAACTGAAGTGTGCAGTTTTCTTTTCTCACCACCACACAGGTGTGTGTGTGTGTGTGTGTGTGTGTGTGTGTGTATGTATGTATGTATACATATGTTGTTAGGGTCTGGGAAAAATCCCCATCCTCAGGGCGCCCCGAGAGTTCCAAGGAATGACTTAGAGACTATGCAAGAGCACAGATGAGATTTTATTCTGGATCCAGGGTCAGTGCCCTGGGACATATCCCAAAGCAAAGACCTCAAGCTTTGTTTGAGCAAGGTTTATATAGATCATTTCTTAAAGGAACAGTGTCATCATTTCTTACAGGCACAGGCGCAGTTTGTGCATTTTTACATCATAACTTAGAAGAAAGAAACATATTCAATGAACAAAGAGATGGTTATTAAAACTTATCAACCCAGTGTTACATATTGCAGGTGTCAGCTTATCACAGTGGGCCAGGATGGGAACAACCTGGCCTTATTAGAGAAGAAAGAGAAGAAAGGGGATCACTAAAACTCAAGGTTCAAATGTAGCTAATTGTTATTCCTTTGCACAGAGTGGCACATACGTCAGCCTTAGAAGCATGAGAGTTGAGCTTTCTGGGGCCGAGAGCCCCCTCTGGTTGGTACTGCTGAAATCACTCTAGGCTTATAATTATTAGCAATAATACAAGAAATACTTAACGGCTAACTTAACTTCTTGATATACATATATCCTATAAAACTTAAAACTCACTTAAAGTGGCAGCTATAACATAATAGTAAGTATAAACGGGCCTTGATCCCACATGCCCAAGTCTTTATCTCCCAGGCTTGCTATCCTTGGGAGTTGTGAGAACAGAACTTGCTTATCGTAACTCAAGCTAACTGTCTGAGGCCTCTTTCTAAGTGTCTGAGGCCTCTTGTCTCTGTGGCTCCCCACTCTTCTGGCAGGGGTTTCTGTTTGCAGGCTAGAATTTTAAAATGGGGCAGTCTTTGAAAAAGAGAAGTTTAAAATATAAAAGACCTAAAACCATTTAAGAAATTTTTCCCGGGGCCCGGAGAGATAGCACAGCGGTGTTTGCCTTGCAAGCAGCCGATCTAGGACCAAAGGTGGTTGGTTTAATCCCGGTGTCCCATATGGTCCCCCGTGCCTGCCAGGAGCTATTTCTGAGCAGACAGCCAGGAGTCTCCCCTGAGCACCGCCGGGTGTGGCCCAAAAACAAAACAAAACAAAACAAAACAAAAAAAGAAATTTTTTCCTAATCAGTGTGAATGCTATAATAACAGCTTCTCCGATTTTTATCAGCAAGGAACTCCGAGTTTCAAAGGTAGAATTTGCAGAAGCTCATTGGGCAGGAAGAGGGGATTTGAGTTCAGGCATTTTCGTCTTAAATTCTCTGCTGAAGGACTCTCCAGGGTCTTCGTCTATAGAGTGAGGTTTGCACAAATGCCTGTTTCCAAAGAAATTAATGAGTAACTTGCCCTTATTTTCCAACCAGAACTGAGGCCTGCAACATAAACTATATTAGATCAATGAGGATGTTGAGGGATTGCTCTACTCTGGAATAAGTACCGTTGTTTACCATTAGGAATTTGGTCACTTTTGTAAGGTGTTTTGTTTTTAAGTGCGGGTAGGCCCATAAGCTTAGTATGGTAGCTGCTGGGAAGAAGAGGCAGGAGAGGTGGCGGGAGGAGTGGAGAGTCTACTTGACAAAACTAAAGCACTTTTATAAACGCCGAGATGCCAAAGACAAAAAAAGAAAGACGCGAAGAATTCTGCACAGTCCCTGCTCCCCGGGGTGAGGAAAAAGCCTGACAGGGTCTTTTCCCGCGAGAATTCAGAAGAAAGTGGAGGCGAGAAAAGGCGGCAGGCGCCCAGCCCAGAGCGCCTAGGCGAGTTCCCGGTTAAGATTTCCTGAGCTACGCCCACAGGGCCTGCCCGCTCCGCTCAACCCCGCCCCCTTGTAGGCCTCCTGCCCGCCCATTCGCTGAGCTCCTCCTCGCCCCGCCCACAGCGCCTTGTTTACCCGCGGTGCATGGTGGGGCGGTCGCCCGGGACGACTTCGCCGCGCAGTGGCTACCCAGTCTGGAGTTCTAGTGGTGGCGGCAGTATAGCAGCATGCGCCCGGCCTCGGTGCCGTCCGCGCCCCTGGCGAGCCCCGACTACTACGAGAAGCTGGGCCGCCTCCAGCACGGGCTGAGGGAAAGGTACGGCCTACCCGGGTGGGAGCTGGGAGTCCGCGCGCGCCGCGGGTCCGCTGGCGTTTCTTCCTCTCTTTGCTCCTACGGTGGTTCCTCTCTGGCCCGATGAGGCCCGCCCCGTTTCTGGGACCCCAAGAGGGTCCGTAGGTTGGAGCGCCCCCCACCGGGGTGCAGAACGGGGCCGTGGAACTGAATCTGCCCAGGAGCTTAAGAGTCCTGGAGTTCCACCGCCTGTCACTCTCCTCGAGACCCTGGGACCTAGCTGTCGCCTCCCGTGACACGCCCCGTCTTCGAATTGTCATCCTACTTTTGACAGCCGCGCTGCCTCTTGTGAGGACAGATTTGGGGATGAAGGCGGGAGGGCTTGGGGAGAGGGATCGGGAACGACAGTGGCGTGTAGGATAGTTTACTCTGTTTCAGATGCAGAAGACTTTGATGTTGCACCCTATTTACCCGCTGAAGATGACATTTCTAGCTTCCAAAATGTTCCTGATGCCTAGATGAGATGGGAGACACTGAAAATAGCTATTAGCGATGTGTCTTTTATTTTTTTTAAAAACATATCAATAATATCTTTATTTAAGCACCATGATTACAAGCATGATTGTAGTTGGTTTTCAGTCATAAACAGAATACCCCCCTTCAGGGCAAAATTCCCACCACCAATGCCCACCCCCCTCCAGAACCCATGCCTGTATTCCAGACAGGCATTCTACTTCTCTCATTCTTTAACATTGTCATGCTAATTGATAGTGTAATTATTTCCCTAACAGCTTTCACCACTCTTTGTGGTGAGCTTCAAATTGTGAGCTAGTCCTTCTGGCCCTTCCAGCCCTTAACTCTGTTGTGTCTGGGCCTTATTACAATAATGTCTTTAATTTTTCTTAAAACCCATAGATGAGTGAGACTATTCTGTGTCTATCTCTCTCCCTCTGACTTATTTCACTTAGCATAATAGATTCCATGTACATCCATGTATAGGAAAATTTCATGATTTTGTCTCTCCTGATGGCTGCATAATATTCCATTGTTTATCTGTATTACATTTTCTTTAGCCATTCATCTGTTGAAGGGCATTTTGGTTGTTTCCAGAGTCTGGCTATTGTAAATACTGCTGCATGAATATAGGTTTGAGGAAGGGATTTTTGAATTGTGTTTTTGTGTTTCTAGGGTATATCTCTAGGAGTGGTATGGCTGGATCTTATGGGAGCTCAATTTCCTGTGTTTTGAGGAATCTCCATATTGTTTTCCATAAAGGCTGGACTAGATGGCATTCCCACCAGCAATGAACGAGAGTTCCTTTCTCTCCACATCCCCACCAGCACTGATTGCTCTTGTTCTTTGTGATGTGTGCCAGTCTCTGTGGTGTGAGATGATACCTCATTGTTCTTTTGATTTGCATCTCCCTATAATTAGTGACATGGAGCATTTATTCATGTGTCTTTTGGCCATTGAAGTGTGTCTTAAGAACAGTTAGAGAAAGCAATAAAGCAATTTGCTATGAAGAAGCCCATAAAAAATAGATTGTTACCAGGGCTGGAGCGATAGCACAGTGGTAGGGCATTTGCCTGCCCAGAATAGACCGAAGTTCGATTCCCAGGCATCCCATATGGTCCCCTAAGCCAGAAGCAATTTCTGAGCACATAGCCAGGAGTAACCCCAGAGCATCACAGGGTGTGGCCCAAAAAGAAAAAAAAAAGATAGTTGAATTATGATTTTGTTAAATAAACTAAGTGGAGCTGGTAATCATCTTGTAGAACAAGAAAGGAACTTGATTTTTGTATCTTGATCAAATGTTCTGTGAGTTCTGAAAGTTGTAAAGTCATTTAAGTCATTTAAGAAGAGAACTGTGACAATTAGAAAGTGGCAACATTATTGCATATATGGTAAAGACAGAAATTAGTAGTAGTTTTGAAAAGAAATTACTTTCATCATCAGATAATATAGATTCAATTTTAGTCAAATATTTAGAAAGCATATAAACTGATCTAATTATCCTCACCACATTTCACTATACTTTAATCCTTTTTTATATCTTTTTTTGTGTGTGTATGTGTGATTTTTGGGTCACACCCGGCAGTGCTCAGGGGTTATTCCTGGCTCCATGCTCAGAAATATGGGACGCCGGGATTCGAACCGATGACCTTCTGCATGAAAGGCAAATGCCTTACCTCCATGCTATCTCTTCGGCCCCCCTTTTTTATATCTTACTGTCTTTCTCACATACTTACATGCACTTACCCGAATGGACTCCTCACCTTAACTTAAAACAATCACTACTTACAGTGCCTTCCAACTTCTCCAAATATTTAATAACCTATCCCTAATTTATGTAATACAACTCTTTAGATCCTGGGAAAGGAACCATATTTAACAGTATCTTTAGTTCCTATTCCCTTCCTTGAGATGGAGAAACACATGCATATATATCAAATAAATAAAAGACATCCCAAGTCAACCAGCTGGTGTCCAGGAGTTATGAATATCTATGTAGAATCCAGTAGATCTCATTATCACTAAATAATGACTAATTTTCAGCCAACTGATTATTTTAAAGACAGTATTAATTGTCTACACATACCTCTTATTAAAAGACTTAGGTGGTGCTTTTTATACATCTTAATACTTTTGTATAATTAAAGTTCCTATTAATTAGTCCATGATCTCATATCTTTCATTTCTTTTTGTGTTGTTTTGGGGGAACAGACTTGGCAGTGCTTGGGGGAGGCTATGGGTCTTGGGGAACGATATGGCATGCCAAGCTTGAGTCTGGTTTAGCCACATGCAAGGCAAGTTACTGTAGCCACTGGACAATCTCTTGAGCCCCTCTCCAGGGTCTAATTTTAAAATGTTAAGTAGGGGCCGGTGAGATAGCGCAGCGGTAGGGCATTTGCCTTGCCGGCTGACCCAGGACAGACATTGGTTCGAATCCCGACATTCCAATTGGTCCTCCTTGCATGCCTGCACACAGAGCAATTCTGAGCGATTTCTGAGCACAGAACCTGAGTGCCGCTGAGCGTGACCCAAAAACCAAAACCAAAACAAAACCCCAAAATGTTAACTTGTTCCTGTGCCATACCTTACAACTAAATATGAGGTTTTGCTTCCTGTGCTAGGAATTCCTGGGTATTTATAATCCTTATGGTATAATAGCAAGTACAATAGTTACTAACCTTGGTTTTTTTTTGGCTTTTTGGGCCATGCCCTGTGACGCTCAGGGGTTACTCCTGGCTATGTGCTCAGAAATCCCTCCTGGCTTGGGGGACTGTATGGAACACTGGGAATTAAACCAAGGTCTGTCCTGGATCAGCTGAGTGCACGGCAAATGCCCTACCGCAGTGCTATCGCTCCGGCCCAGTTACTAACCTTCTTATGTTTAATTTTTTTTTTGGCCACACCCATTTGATGCTTAGGGGTTACTCCTGGCTAAGCGCTCAGAAATTGCCCCTGGCTTGGGGGGACCATATGGGATGCTGGGGATTAAACCACGGTCCTTCCTTGGCTAGCGCTTGCAAGGCAGACACCTTACCTCTAGTGCCACCTCTCTGCCCCCCCCCCCCTTTTTTTGGTTTTTGGGTCACACCTGGCAGCGCTCAGGGGTTACTCCTGGCTCTATGCTCAGAAATCGCTCCTGGCAGGCTCAGGGGACCATATGGGATGCCGGGATTCGAACCACCAACCTTCTGCATGAAAGGCAAACAAACGCCTTACCTCCATGCTATCTCTCTGGCCCCTTATGTTTAATTCTTAATGCTTTAATTAGTAAGATAGGGAAGGCTGTTGAAATTATATTTGTGTAGTACTGGGAATTGAACTAAGATAACTCATGTGCAAGACAAGTGCCTTATATACGTACTGCTCCCTGGCCCAGTATTAAGTAAAATAAGGAAACAGCTTTCCCCAACCCAATTCTCCATCCATCCCTGAGAGCTTGAGGTAAAAACGTTGAAAGCTGCATTTTTATACTTTATTTTGTAACTAGTCCCCATGCTCACAAGGACCATTGTTTGCCAACTGCAGTCTTTTGTGAGCTGGAGACAGTCTCTGCAGCTGTGCCCTGAGCTACTTCCAGGAATATTCCATCCCTGCCCAGTGCTGTTCCTGCCTAATATCAAGCCCACCCTATTGGTGCTGAAGGACCATGTGGTGCCAAAAATTGAACCTGGGCCTCTGCATGCCAGGCATGTACTTCAGCCCTTTGAACTATCTCCTAGGTAGTACAGTTGAGTTACCAGTTCAAAAATGTCCAGAAAGTGTAAGATAGAAAATAATTTTTCTTTTTTATTTTCTTTAGCGATAGCTGAATTAATAACTAGATATTTTTTTGGTAATTGGTATTTTTCTAATCCAAATTGTAGTAGCACAGTTATAATTTTATATTCAGAATTTTTTTTTATTTTGTATACAATTTTTCTCTGCCTGTGGTGAAAGTCAGTCATGCGTGCATAGTATCACAAGCATAGTAGGAACTTGTAAGTAGAATTGAGTATCACAGTTTATATAAAAATATCCATTTGAGAGCCCGGAGATATAGCACAGCAGTGTTTGCCTTGCAAGCAGCCGATCCAGGACCTAAGGTGGTTGGTTCGAATCCCGGTGTCCCATATGATCCCCCGTGCCTGCCAAGAGCTATTTCTGAGCAGACAGCCAGAAGTAACCCCTGAGCACCGCCAGGTGTGGCCCAAAAACCAAAAAAAAAAAAAAAAATCCATTTGAAAGGCCCATGCATCTGTCCTTTTTTTTTTCTTTTTAATTTTCTTTTTTTTTGGGGGGGGGGCCACACCCTGTGATGCTCAGGGGTTACTCCTGGCTATGCACTCAGAAATCGCTCCTGGCTTGGGGGATCATATGGGACTCTAGGGATCGATCCAAGGTCCGTCCTGGATCTTCCGTGTGCAGGGCAAACGCCCTACTGCTGTGCTGTAGCTCTGGCCCCTTCCTTACCTTTTTAAGTTAGTATTGATTTAGAGTGAGGCATCATAGTATTGAAGACACTGACACTGAGCAATTAGTTGAGTAAAACTGAAGATGATACTGAGATAAAAGAGTAACAAATGACTTAGGAGGAGAAAAGTAAATTATGGCATCTCACTTATTGTGTAAATGTCAGAAAGGTTCAGGGTGACTGAGATATTTGACAAAAGGTATGTAACCCAGGCCTGAGTGTTTTATTCTGATTCTGAAAGAGTTGATAGGTAGGAATTGAAAGATAGTCCTTTGAATATACCTTTCTCTATGAAGTAACAATATAATTTTAAATCTTAATTTTAAAGCAAATACAGAAAGATAGAATTCAGAAACACAGTGCTGATGAAAAAGTTAAAATGGCCTAATGAGGGGCCGGAGAGATAGCATGGAGGGTAAGGCGTTTGCCTTTCATGCAGAAGGTCATTGGTTCAAATCCCTGCGTCCCATATGGTCCCCCGAGCCTGCCAGGAGCGATTTCTGAGCATAGAGCCAGGAGTAACCCCTGAGCGATGCCGGGTGTGACCCAAAAAACCAAAAAAAAAATTATTTAAAAAAATAATGGCCTAATGAGCTTGGCTTTCTTTTCCTTGGCAGAGAGGACCAAGAAGTGTTTTGTATTTGGCAGATCTCGCAAACTGTTTAGAAGGCCTAGGACAATCCTGGTGATACTTAGCCAACCAGTTTTGACAATTCAGGTCCTGGAAAATTGATTAGGAAGTAATACTCAAACCTTGTGATCCTTGGAATCACCAGGGTAAAACCCAGTAGTGCTTGGGAGGCCATTTGATGCCAGAGATTGAACCAGGGCCCTGTATAAATAAATCATGTACTCCTGAACCCTATGCTTTCTCTCAGGCCCTCAAGAAATGATTGTGGTTTTGCAATGTCATGAGTGTCAAGAGATATCTGTCTACTAAAGACAGAGCAGGAACAAAGATTTTTTATGTTTGTTAACCAAAAATAACTTTCTGCTTAGGAGGCAATGAGTTACCAAAGAAACACTGGTTCTTTTGACTAGAACTATTAAAAATTATTATTATTATTATTATTATTATTATTTTTTTTTTTTTTTTTTGGTTTTTGGGTCACACCTGGCGGTGCTCAGGGGTTACTCCTGGCTGTCTGCTCAGAAATAGCTCCTGGCAGGCACGGGGGACCATATGGGATACCGGGATTCGAACCAACCACCTTTGGTCCTGGGTTGGCTGCTTGCAAGGCAAACACCGCTGTGCTATCTCTCCAGGCCCTAAAAATTATTTTGAGGGCAGAATCAATAGTACAGTGAAGCACTTGTCTTGCACACTACCAATACAAGTTCAATTCCTGGCATTCTGTTTGGTCCCCAGAACCCACTAGGCTTTATTCCTGAGTACAGAGCTAGAAATGACCCCTGAACACTGTCAGGTATTTCCAATACCTGACAAAAACAAAACAAAACAAAACAAAAAAAAAACATGGATTTGAAATAAGTTTAAGCATATATAAAAGTTGCAATATAACCAAAACAAAACACTTTTTGTTTCCTCTCCTTATTTTTTTAATAGGGTCTATAGGGGTTGTATAGGATTTATTTTTGTTGATTTTTGTGAGTACTTTATCTTGGATAACAATCCTTTAGTCTGATGTGCTGAGTGTAAACTTTTTTTCCCATTGAATTGGGTGCCTTTTAGATTTAGCTCATGTTTCCTGCCATACAGAACCTCTTTAATTTGATATAATCCCATCTGCTTATTTCTTATTTTGTTGCCATTGCTAATAGAATCATATCATTGGACATAACTTTGAGGTTAAAATATTGATGCATTCTGCTTCATTTCAAAGAGGACTGACTTTATTGTAAGATATGGGCTATAGATTCAGCTTCATTTTTTTTACGTGTGGTTATTCAGTTTTCCCAGCACAGTTCATTGAAGAGGTTATTTTTATTTTGGGGGGGGGGGTTTGGGTCACACCCGGCGGTGCTCAGGGGTTACTCCTGGCTGTCTGCTCAGAAATAGCTCCTGGCAGGCATGGGGGACCATGTGGGACACTGGGATTCGAACCAATCACCTTTGGTCCTGGATTGGCTGCTTGCAAGGCAAACGCCGCTGTGCTATCTCTCTGGGCCCGAAGAGGTTATTTTTAAACTATCTTTATTCTATTTCATGCCCCAGTTCCTTTGTCAAAAATTTGTTAGCCATAGATCTGGGTATTTGTCTTGGGTACTCAAGCCTAAACAATTAGAGTTCAATTCAAGACCGTGCTGTTTTGATCACTGTGCTTTATTAAATTCAAGTTTCAAGTTAAATAAATACCTCCTAGTGTCTTTTTAGTGTGTTATAGGCCAGTGATGGTTAACCTTTTTGAGCCCAATTGCCCAAACTGCTGTACAATACCCGATCCTCCCAGTGGCCAGTCCGGCCCTGTTGCCAGGTGAGCTGGCAAATTCGCCTCCCACCAAGCTGCATATCTTAGTTGCGGACATTCCTGTGGGCCAGCTGCAAAGCCTTCTTGTGCCACAGTTGGCATGCGTACCACAGGTTCGCCATCGAGGGTATAGGCTATTTGGGGTATCTTAAGATTCTATTTATCTTTATTATTGACTTTTTTAAAGTTATTGAAGATTATCATCTGAATTTAGTTTAGGATTGTCTTGAATATATATAATTTAGGTAAGGTCATTTTGGCAATTTTTTTTTCAATTCATGAACAGGGAATATTTTTTTATTTTCTATCTCTTTCTCAAGTGGGTTATAGTTTTCATGGCATAGCTACTTCACCTCTTCTATTAAGTTGATTCCTAGAAACTTGTTATTTTTGGGTGCTATTTGAATGCAATAGAATTATTTGGGTATTTTCTCTTCTAGCTTTGTTATTTATATATAGAAATACAATAGGCTGGGCCAGAGAGACAGCATAGTGGTGGAGCGTTTGCCTTACATGTAGCAAACCAGGATGGACAGTGTTTCAAATCCCAGCATCCATATGGTCCCTTGTGCCTACCAGTAGTGATTTCTGAGCACAGAGCCAGGAGTAACCTGTGAGAGAAGCCAGGTGTGTCCTCAAAACAAAACAAAAAAACCACATTAGGCTTTTGTGTATTGATTTTGTAGCCAGCCACTTTAATATATTGGTTTATTGTTTTTAGGAGCTTTATCATGGACTTTTTAGGGTCTTTCATGTTAATCTGAAAATAGCGATAATTTGACGTTTTTTTCAATTTGTGTTCTTTGATTTCTTACTTGATTGCTATAGGTAGGACTTATAATATTACATTGAGTAAAAACAGAGACAATAGATATCCCTTGTTCCTGATCTCAGAGGAAGTACTTTTAGTTTTTAACCATTGAGAACAATGCTGATTGTGAGTTCGTTCTAGATGGCTATTATTTAAGGAAGCTTCATCCATCCTGTTTTTATTGTGGTATTTATCATGTTTGGAATTTGAATCTTGTCTAAAGATTTTTCTGATGATCAATTATGTCAACTATGTGATGCCTTTTCTTTCTTAAAAAACAAAACAAAACAAAAACAAAAGACAGGGAGACCCTGCCCACGAAACATGCTGTCATGGGACCTGCTGGATTTTCTAGGCATACTGGATTGTCTACCCAGGGACTTTCTTTGTGATCCCAGTGGGGGTTCTTTTCAATAAAAAAAAAAAAGATTTTTTTTCTGTATCAATTGATATAATCATATGTTTTTTGTATATGTTGCATATTAATTTGTTTGTGATTAGACCATCCTTGCATCCCTGAAATGATTCCCACTTGATTGTGGTGTATGATTTTATTTAAATATGCTATTGTATATAGTTTGTTAAAATTTTTTAGGGGTTTTTGTATTGTTCATCAACAAAATTGGTCTTAATTTTTCTATTAGTATCTCTACTTTGGGTAATATTAGCTTTATAGCAGGGGTTAGGAAGGATTCTCGTCTCTTCAATATTTTGGGAGAACTTAAGGACTAAAGTCTTCTCTGAAGTTTTGATAGAAGTCATCAGGGAACCCATTTGGACCACTAAATTTGGTTTTGAGGAAGTTCTTTACTATTTTAATTTATTTGCTTGCTATTGGCTGTTCAGGTTTTCTACTTCCTACTTGTTCTGTTTTGGTAGATTACATGATACTGTTTTGTTTTTGTTTTGGAGCCACATCTGGCGGCACTCGGGTTAGTCCTGGCAGGCTCAAGGTACCGTAAGGGATGCCGGGGATCAAACTGGGTCAACCACATGCAAGGCAAACACTCTACCGCTAAGCTATCGCTCCAGCCCTTAGATTACATGATTCTAAAATCTATTTTTTCTAGGTTATGCAGCTCTATGCTATAATGTTATTCAGAGGAACCTGCCAAAATATCTTATATTTCTGATGGGTCTGCTGCAATTTCTCTTTTTTCATCTCTGATTTATTTAGGAACTATCTTTTTTCCTTTTGGACCTAGGTAAGGGTTTATCTATCTTGTTTATTCTGTAGAAGAACCAGCTCTTGGTTTCATTGACTGTATTTTTCTCTTCCTTTATATATTATTGATTTCTGATTTAATTTAATTTATTTATTTATTTATTTTGGTTTTGGGGTCACACCCGGTAGTGCTCAGGGGTTACTTCTGGCTCTATGCTAAGAATCACTCCTGGCAGGCTCTGGGGACCATATGGGATGCTGGGATTTGAACCACTGTCCTTCTGTATGCAAGGCAAACACCTTACCTCCATGCTATCTCTCTGGCCCCTAATTTTATTTTTTTAATTAATTTTATTCCTTCAATACATTTTGGAGTTGTTTGTTGTTTCCAGATTTTCAAATGTGTATTATGTTGTTGATTTGAGCATTTTCTTTTTTCCTAATTTAGGACTGCCTGTACTGCTATAAATTTATTCCTTAGTACAGTTTTGATCTCTTCCATAGATTCTATTATCTTATTTTTACATTCTCATTAGTTTCAAGGAATGATTTCATTTTTTCCTTGATTTCCTTTTTGATCAAGGTATTATTTAGCAGTGTTTTGCTCAGTTTCCGAGTGTTGGAGGTTTTCCCAACCTTCCAAGTGTTTTGATGTTTCTTTTAGAGGTTTCATGACATTGAATCTAGAGGTATCTTCAGTGCTTTAATGCCATTGTCCAGGCAAACAAAAGCAAAGCTAAACAAATAGGACTACATCAAACCATGAAACATCTATACCATAAAAAAAATGATAAGAATGAAAATGATGGGGGCCGGAGAGATAGCATGGAGGTAAGGCGTTTGCCTTTCATGCAGGAGGTCATCGGTTCGAATCCCGGTGCCCCATATGGTCCCCCGTGCCTGCCAGGAGCAATTTCTGAGCCTGGAGCCAGGAATAACCCCTGAGCACTGCCGGGCGTGACCCAAAAACCACAAAAAAAAAAAAAAAAAAAAAAAAGAATGAAAATGAAAAGAATGAAAAAAATCCACTCTACTTTCTGCCACTTATCTGACAAAGGGTTAATATCCAAGGTATATAAGCACTGGGAGAATTTTCCAAGGAAAATAATACCATCAAAAACTGGGGGGATTGGGGAAGAGATGAACAGAAACTTCCTCAGAGAAGAGATATGAATGGCTGGAAGGTATAGGAAGAAAAAAATGGTCTGCATCTTTCATCATCAGGGAAATGCAAATCAAAATAGCAGTGAGATATCACCTTGCACCAGTGATATAAACTGGTTTTAATCATAAAGATTAAAAACAGTGTTGATGGGGATGTAGGGGGTAAAGGAGCTCTCAGGCATTGTGGGTGGAATGTTGACCTCTCTAGCCTTTTTGGAAAACAGTGGATACTGTCATAAACTTTCATATGATCTGTCAATTGAATTTCTTTCAAGGACACAAAAACTTCAGAAAAGACATCCACACTCTCTGTTCATTCACAATAACTAAAATCTAGACACAGCCCAAGTGTCCAAGAACAGAAAAGTGGGTAAAAAAACTGCCATATTCAAAATTCTGATGCTGTGACTTGCTCTTGTATACTTTTAATCCTTCAATTCCATTTGTATGGATTCTTTTATATTTGAACCAATTATTTGAGTTATTAAATTTCTTTTTTTCGTATTGCCTAATTGCCTTGCGTGGAGTAGTGATTGAAGGTCCTCTTCAACAGGGCCTGAGAATTTTGCCTGGACTTCTGGCCCTGTCTGCCAGTGCAACTGAATTCCTTTTGTATTCTCATTGCCCTTTAAGTTTAGTGATTGACTGATAGTTGTGCTCTAGATTCCTTATTGTTTGAGTAGTGATCCAACTTGTTATTTTACACTAAAATTATTTTACCCTCTATTGTCATTACCTGTAATGGTAATTTAGTGGGGCAGGTATGGTTCTGATTCCTCCCATTTAGGTACCAGGGCTTTGATAAAGGTAAAAGACCCTGTAGTTTTCCACTGGCCCTTAGAGTGTGTGGGGTAGATAGAATAGAGTATTAGTATTAATACATAGAGACATTAGTTTCTGTAATGTTTTTGGTGTCAGCATGGCCACTGTAACCACTTGATGTACCTGATTGTATTTTTTTTGTTTGTTTTGTTTTGTTTTGTTTTGGGGCCACACCCGGTGTTGCTCAGGGGTTACTCCTGACTGTCTGCTCAGAAATAGCTCCTGGCAGGCACGGGGGACCAAATGGGACACTGGGATTCAAACCAACCACCTTTGATCCTGGATCGGCTGCTTGCAAGGCAAATGCTGCTGTGCTATCTCTCCGGGCCCACCTGATTGTATTTAAAGATGATTTTTAGTTTGTGTATGTCCCTAGGGCTGAATGACTGGTGACATGAAGGCCAATGAAGAAGTGGCTCTTCAAAGTCCAGACAGGCCACTCAGGCTGGCTAGGGGTCAGGCAAACACACTTTTTTTTTTATCCTCCTTCCCCCCTCCTGCATACTCTTCTTGGTTTGTTAATGTCTTCCTGTTTAACCCACAGCCCCTTTGCTTTGGTTACTTCCATCTTTTCTGGTACTTAGTTTCCCCATCTCCTTGCTCAAGCATCAGTGTCTGCTTCAGAAGAACCCAATTTAAAACAAGGCCCAAGATGGACCGGGGCAATAGCACTGCAGTAGGGCATTTGCCTTGCCAGGGCGGACCTGGATTCGATTCCTGGCATCCCATATGATCCCCTGAGCCTGCGAGGAGCGATTTCTGAGTGCAGAGCCAGTAGTAACCCCTGAGTGCTGCTGGGGTTTAAAAAAAAAAAAGAATTGTGAATTGAGGAGAGAACCTGGTCTTCACTAAGTGAAAGGTCAGGCCACATCGTAGGACTGTATCCTTTCTTTTTCACATGGGTCTGCCCAGACTTGCCCGATTAAGGGCAGAGGAAAGCAACTATCTTCCATGTAAGTTGGATTTGTGAAATCATGTTGTCTAGACTTAGTGGAAACCATGCTGCCCAAATGCCTCTAGTTGAGAGAAGTCTGAACATCTCTATTTTATACATATTGTTTATTATCTACCTTTGCTCCTAAAATTGCTTTGCTGAGAGCAGGGGCTTTCATGGATTGGATCACCAATTTAGTCTCCCGGTCTACAGTAGTACCTGGTTCTTTGTGGCTCTCAAGGAGTATGTGTTAAGGGTCAAATACTTGCCAACCCCCATAGTTTGATTCTAGGCACTACATATCCTGTTAAGTACTGTCATGACACCCTGAGCACCACTGAGGGTGACACTAATCCTTCCCCAAAAAAGAGAAATATATGCTAATGAATGAACCTATTTCCCAGCCTTTTCTTATCATGCTTCCCTATTTTCTTCGAAAAAAATTTTTTTTCTACTGATATCCTTTGTTCTTTCTTAAATTTCTCTTGAGACAGCTGTTTTATCTTCAGTTTAAAATCCAGCTGGCATTTGTTGTTTCTTTGAATCTAGGGAAGTAGTCTCACAAAGTTATAATTTCAAAAGAAATGTCATTCTAAATATGACTACTTAGTGCTTATCCCTGCAACTTATTCATAAAATATTTTTTATTTTAGTGAGAAGAAGAGATTGGACTTGGAAAGGAAACTTTATGAATACAATCAGTCTGACATATGTCGGTAAGAGATGATAACATTGAAAGTTTTAAGTCAGTTTGCTTTTTTGTTAACTAATAAAAATTTAAGCTTTTTATGTGTTAGAATACTTGTAGTACTTTTCCTATCTCATATTGTGTCTTGGTAGTGCTTGGGGTCACTTCTAGACATGCTCAGGAAACCATGAAGTGGCAAGTTTGAACCTGGTTAAGCAGGGTCTCTAGTAGGCAAAGCATGAGCTCTAGCTTTCTGAGCTCTTCCCACATTCTCTTATTTCTATATGGAAGTTAAGACTTCAATTTAATATAGTTACTGTCAAATATAAGAATACATTTAGTGGAGAGATAGAATAGCGGTAGGGCATTTGCATTGCACGCAGCCTATCCAGGACGTATGGTGGTTCGGATCCCGGCATCCCATATGGTCCCCCTAGCCTGCCAGGAGCGATTTCTGAGTGCAGCGCCAGGAGTAACCCCTGAATGCCACCGGGTGTGACCCCTCCCCCCAAAAAAAAGAAAAAAGAAAAGAATACATCTAGTGGGGTAAAGAGCTCTAATGGCTGAGCACCTGCTTTGTAGGCTGGCATCCTGTTTTTGTTTTATCATTTTTATTGAAGCCCCATGATTTGCAATACTGTCAGTTATATTTTTCATGCATGCATCGTTCTAACACGTACCCATCACTAGAGTGCCCACTTCCTCCACCAGTGTCCTAAGGGTTATACCTATCTCCTTTCCACTGCCCCCAACCAAGATAAGCTCCTTTATGTAGACAAAAATGTATAGTTCTGATACTTTTGACTATTTGTTTTTCCCTTGCTATATTTCTTTCTATCTACACATGGGAGAGATCTTTGAATTGTAGAGGTGATGATCTAACACACATATAGATGAATAAAGCTAAGTGGAAATTCCACGAAATTCTAAATCAGTGATGAAGAAAAGTTTCAAAACTTTCTATATTACTTTTTTTAAAGACATGAATTTGGAAAATTAATAGTATGAACAATTTTATTCTAAAACATTTAAATATTTACATCAAGTGTATAAGTCCTACAACTATACAATTTCGAATGAGGAGAGGAGAATTAAAAAGTTGAATGACAATAAAAGTGTGCTTATCCTAAAAACGGTATGTTGACATTATGATGGAAATATTATATTGTAAATAATGTGTAGGTATCTGCATTAGTTAAAAGAAAAAGAACTCGGGCCCGGTGAGATAGCACAGCGGTGTTTGCCTTGCAAGCAGCCGATCCAGGACCAAAGGTGGTTGGTTCGAATCCCAGTGTCCCATATGGTCCCCCGTGCCTGCCAGGAGCTATTTCTGAGCAGACAGCCAGGAGTAACCCCTGAGCACCGCCGGGTGTGGCCCAAAAACCAAAAAAAAAAAAAAAAAAAAAAAAAGAAAAAGAACTCTATAGATCTAAAGAAATCTCTGAAACCTCTGGAATAGACAAGAAAGAACATTTAACATAAAGATTAATTCATTACTGAAAAAATATAAAACCACTAACAAGCTAGGAGTACATTTAGTCCTTTCTTGGAGTTGGACTACACCTAGCAGTGCTCAGGAATTCTTTCTGGATCTGCACCTGGAAATTACTTCTGGCAGATTCCTGGCAGGCTCAAGAGACCATATGGAATGTCAGGCATTGAACCTGGGTGGGCCAAGTGCAAGCATATGCCCCACTCACTGAGCTATTGATCTGGCCCCAATTTAGTCCTTTCTTAATTTAATAGGGGGAAAACATAAGTACCATGAGTGAATGCTACACTAATTGGTGAAGAGTTAAGAATTCTGCCTTGTTTTTTAAAGAAGCTTCTTTAATACTTCTTGTAAAACTGGTTTCAAGGCATTGGATTCCCTAAACTATTGGGAGGCCTGTTTTTGATTCCTAATATTGCATGGTCCCCCCAGTTCAGTTAGGAAAAGCCCTTAAGTGGCCCTGAGAACTCCAAAGATAGATAGAGAATATCCTTAGTTTAAATTATTGTAAGATAAAATTTATTTTTGCTTGTTAATATTTGTATAATTTCAAAATGTATTTTGATTAAATACCTAAGATATATAAGTTAAACTTAGAGTTTAACCTTTTTGGCCTGAAATTAAGCACATTGTCCTAATATCTAATATTGTTTGTGGATATTGTAACTAAGATTAAAATTAATGTAACTAATAGATAATAGTTATACTATCCTTATGTCACTTAGTATTAAGAGAAAACATTAAGTGTTTAAATTTCATTTGTGGAGGTTTGTGTTTTGTGGCCATACACAGTTGTTCTCAGGGTTTGACTCTTGACTCTGTGCTCAGGGGTCACTCTGGCAGTGCTTGGGGGAACCATATGCAATACGGGGATTTGAACTGAAGCCAGTCATATGCAAGACCTTGTGCATTCAGGTTTGAAGGAAGGATACACAGCTTCATGGATAAACTATAGTTCAGAAACTTTACAGACTAAAAACCAGCCTTAAAACAAGAACTTAGGGGGTCGGAGAAATAGTACAGTGGTAGGACATTTGTCTTGCATGTGGCCGATCCAGGATGGACCCAGCTTCGATTCCCGGTATCCTGTATGGTCACCTGTGCCTGCTAGGAGCAATTTCTGAGCACAGAGCCAGGAGTAATCCCTGAGCATCACTGGGTGTGGCCCCAAAACCAAAATAAATAACTAAATGTTTTAAAAAAAACTCAACAAGATGGGAATGAAAGGAACTTTTTCTCAATGTAGTCAAGGCCATTCACAAGCCCGTGGCAAGTATTCAACATGGAAAAACTAAAAGACTTTCTTCTAAAATATGGCACAAGACAAGACTCCCTTTCTTGCCACTTCTATTCAACATAATTGTATAATCATAGCAATCAGGCAAGATAAAAATATAGAGCATCAGATACGAAAGGAAGAAGTCAAGCTCTCACTGTTTGCAGATGACATGATGCTATATTTTGAAAATCTTAAAGACTCTAAAAAAACTATTCTAGAAACAATAGATTTGTAAAGTAAAATGGAAGGTTACAAAATTAACATGCAAAAATCAATAGTCTTCTTATACAAATATAATGATAGAAAAGAAATGGACATAAAAAACAATCCCGTTCACAGTTGTAAAACAGAAATTTAAATTTTGGGGGTCAACGTAACTAAAGAGATAAAGGATCTATACAAAGAAAACTACAAAATACTGCTGCAAGAAATAAAAGAGAACACAAAGAAATGGAGAAGTATTCCCAGTTCATCGATTAGGAAGATAACATCATTTAAATGAACACTCCTCAAAGCATTGTATAGATTTAATTCATTCTCTCTAAGGATACCATGACATTCTTCAAAGAAGTGAATCAAACATACCTGAAGTTTATTTGGAACAGTAAATGCCCACAAATAGCTAAAGCAATCCTTAGGAAAAATAGGAAGGAAAACATCACTTTCCCCAACTCTAAGTCATATTACAAAGCAATAGTCATTAAAACAGCATGGTATTTGAGTAAAAACAGACCCACAGGTGACTGGAATAGACTAGGATATACATAGAATAACCCCTAGAAATACAATCAATTAATCAACTAATCTTTGATAAAAGGGCAAGAAACACAAAGTAAAGCAAGGAAAACCTCTTCAACAAGTGATGTTGGGACAAGTGGTCAACCACATGCTCAGACCTCTCTTTAACACCATGCACAAAGTTCACATTAAAATGTATTAAAACTTTGATATTAGATCTGATATATATAGGATAAAATATGTAAAATAAATAAGATATATAGGAGAAAATATAGGCAAAATGCCCCAAGACATTGAGACTAAAGTGATCTTTAAGGAGGAAACACCACTATCCAAACAAACAGAAGCAAAGATGAACAAATGAGACTACATTATACTAAGAACTTCTGTACTTCAAAGGAAGCAGTGACTAGGATACATAGGCTACCCACAGAATGGGAAAAACTATTTACTCAGTACTCATCAGATAAGGGGCTAATGTCTTAGATACACAAGGTACTGACAGAACTCAACAAGGAAAAAAAAAACATCTAACCCCATGAAAAAATGGAGAAAAGAAACAAACAGACATTTTCTCAAAGAAGAAATACAGATGGCTTAAAGGCACAGGAACAAATGCTCTGAATCACTAATCATCAGGGTGCTAGATTAGCTTTCTTTGTTATTGTTTCCTCTTACTGAGTTTAGTTGGTTTCTATGCAACTTTCCCATTTAATTTGCTCTGCTCCTGCTTAGCTATTGTGAAATTTATAGATGTTGCATAGTGGTATATATGGCTGCTTACTCCAGAAACTTTGGAACTAGAATGATTCAGTAGCTCGGTGTCTCTTGAAATTAGTCATGGAGCTGGGCCTTGTATAAGCTAGAGGAAGTCAGGATCTCATGAGCTTGGAGACTAGGACTACCTGTGAGGCTTTCTTTTTTCCAGAAGGATAAACATGGTTATTCAATCAAGATCACAATGCAAAGTGATTAGCATGAGAAGAATTCCTTGAAAACTTTTGACTTAAAGGAGACTGTAAGGTCTCTTGTTAATATATTTTTTAGCATTTCTAGTACCTTTGAATTTTTTCTTTTGAGAATGAAGTTTTTGTGATTTTAAATATATTTTTGCTTCATGAAAGACTGTTGAATAATGATAGGCTGCCTGCCAGGTACTCTATAATTTAAGAGTTTGTGAAGAGGGGCCGGCGAGTTGGCACTAGAGGTAAGGTGTCTGCCTTGCAAGCGCTAGCCAAGGAAAGGACCACGGTTCGAACCCCCGGCGTCCCATATGGTCCCCCCAAACCAGGGGCAGTCTTTGAGCACGTAGCCAGGAGTAACCCTGAGCATCAAATGAGTGTGGCCCGAAAAACCAAAAAAAAAAGTTTGTGAAAAAGAAAGAGAATTAACAATGCTGGTTCTGTGAGCTGAGTAGACTGCAAAACATGAGTTGTTGTTGGATTTTCTCTATTGATCTAGATGAGAGTCTAAAGATTTTAATCATAAAAAAAGATTTTAACCATAATTTGAATAGAAGCTCAATCAGATTTATTACACAATATTATAATAATATATTTTTAGGGGTTATTTAATGAAAACTTCTTTGGTATTTTAGTTTATTGAATTGACTTGTTTCTTAGGCCACAAATGGCAGTACTATTTATCTAGATCTCAATTGGTATTTTACATTTATTTATGTATTTATGTATTTATTTATGTATTTATTTATTTATTTATTTATTTTGGTATTTGGGCCACACTTGGTGACACTCAGAGGCTGCTCCTGGCTTTGCACTCAGAAATTGCTCCTGGGTTGGGGGACCATTTGGGATGCTGAGGGATTGAACCACGGTTCGTCCTAGGTTATCTAATACAAAGTAAACACCCTACCGCTTGCAACACCACTCCAGCCCCTAATTTTTATTTTTTTTATTCTTTTGGTTTTTGGTCCACACCTGGCAGTGCTCGGGTTACTCCTGGCTCTGCGTTCAAAAATTGCTCCTGGACCATATGGGATGCTGGGTATCGAACCCAGGTTAGTCCTGGGTTGGCCGTGTACAAGGCAAATGCCCTGCCACTGTGCTATCACTCCAGCATCCCCAATTGATATTTAAATGTTAAAATTTCGGACTGCCACCTGGTACCCTCTCCTCTCCTCTCCCTCCCTCCCTCTCTCTCTCTCTCTCTCTCTTCTCTCTCTCTCTCTCTCTCTCTCTCTCTCTCTCTCTCTCTCTCTCTCCCTCCCTCTCCCTCTCCCTCTCCCTCTCCCTCTCTGTCCCCTCTGTCTCCCCTCTCTCCCTCCTCTCTCCCTCCTCTCTCTCCTCTCTCTCGTTTTTGGGTCACACCCAGCAGCTCTCAAGTGTTACTCGGCTCTATGCTCAGAAATTGCTCCTGGTACCCTCTCCTCTCCTCTCCTCTCCTCTCCTCTCCTCTCCTCTCCCTCCCTCCCTCCCTCCCTCTCTCTCTCTCTCTCTCTCTCTCTCTCTCTCTCTCTCTCTCTCTCTCTCTCTCTCTCTCTCTCTCTCTCTCCCTCCCTCTCCCTCTCCCTCTCCCTCTCCCTTTCTGTCCCCTCTGTCTCCCCTAAAAAAAAAAAAAAAAAAAAAAAAAAGGAAAAAAAATGTTAAAATTTCTTGATACCTATGGATTGTGATTTATAGTTTGATTTCTTTGTTGAGCAGGTAGTTTGAAATTGTTATATAAAAGAATGATAATGGGCTATTAATCTGAACATAGCCACATTGATACTGCTTTTGAAATCACATTTAATTTTCAGAAAGAAATCCAGATAAATCTTTACTAGTTCAATGTTATAATGTGTTCTTGTATACATTTCTCAGGAGACTTATTCCTACATATGATACCTCAGTGGTGTTGTATTAATTTCCTTGCTTTGAAAATGCATTTATATTTTGACCTTTAGGTTTTTATGTTTGTATAAAAGATCTCAAAATACATTGTTTCAGGAATGATTAAATATTTCTCTCTCTTTAGGTATGTTAACACTGTGCTTTATTTATTAAAAATCAACTTTTTCTTTTTTAGAGTTAAACTGAAGTATGTAAAACTAAAGAAGTACCTGAAAGACATATGTGAATCTGAAAAGAAGGCTCATATTCGGAACCAAGAGTATTTGAAGCATTTTGAACACATTCAAACTCACATTGGCCACTTCACAAATACAGAAAAACTTCAAAAACTGAAGGTGAAATTTTTTTCTGTTGGGAATGTGGTTCAGTGCTAGAATTCAGTCTCTGACTCTGCAGCAAATCTATCTGGTTTTTCAGTCTTTTTCCTTTTTTTTTTTTTTTTACTAAAATTTCAAATAATGGACAGTATTTAGATTGTTTTGAACAATAGTGTTCAGATGTTCATCCTTAAGATTCTTATATTTTTCTCAGTGAATTGCTATGTAGCCAAGTATTTGACTCAACAACAATGAAATAAAATTTTCTCAGACTCCTACTTTCACTGAGAAATTAATAGAATATACTTTGTCGTACTATAGAAAGTGTTAGCTTTAAAAGGTGTGGTCACTAACCAGTACCAAACTTAGTACCTGGTACTTGATGTTTGTTGACAACATGACAAAGTTTGAGCAGTATTAGGGCTTCTAGAGATTGCTTCTAAGCTCCTCTGTTCTGGTCAGTCAAAAGCTAATTGAAGACTGTGAATATAGAATTGACACTGAGGAGACTGCTTTTATGATCCTGAGTAGTGTGCTCCTCTCCCATGTGGCTTTCCATTGCTTCAGCCTCAAAAATTATACATAGTGGGGCTGGAGCAGTGGCGCAAGCGGTAAGGCATCTGCCTTGCCCATGCTAGCCTAGGACGGACCGCAATTTGATCCCCCAGTGTCCCATATGGTCCCCCAAGCCTGGAGTGATTTTTGAGCACATAGCCAGGAGTAACTCCTGAGCATCACTGGGTGTGGCCCAAAAACCAAACCAAAGCAAGAAAATTATATGTAGTGTCAGGGCCAAGCCTTTTCCGACACCACTGTGTTGATCAGGGATTGTTGCCCAAATTAATAACTCAACTGCACACTTGATTGCAGGAGGAGTTGGCCTTTCTTATTCCCTTCCCTTTCCTCTCCTTTTCCCTTTCTTCCCTTCCCTCTCCTTTTCCCTTCCCTTTCTTATCCTTCCCTTCCCTTTCCTCTCCTTTCCCTTCCCTATCCTTCCCTTCTTTCCCCTCTCTTCGCTTTCCTCCACTCTTTATTGTAAAGATACACACACTGTAGTTTGCATGTTTGTCTCTCTCACACCATGAGTTCATGTTTGAAATCCTAACCCCTGAAAGTATTGTTTAGATCAGGCCTTTGATAGGTATTCATGTCATAAAGATGTGATTCTGATAAATAGAACCTGATAATAGAACTTGATAAATAGATTCTGATAAATAGTGTCTTACAAAATTGTAAGCTCTGATCACCACTGAGTGTGGCCCAAATCTCAAAACCAAACAAAATGAAACAGTATGGAGCAAGTAAAGATTTAGTCCAAATAAATTTTCTGCTAAATATATACGTATAATTGTATATATAATGTGTATGTGTATATATAATTGTTTATATAATTAAGATGCTGGAGATAGTTCTGGGAAGGTAAACAAGGATTTAGAGCAAAACAGAAGCTTTCTTCATTATATAACCTTTGGTAACATCTAAGTTACTTTCAGTAAGTTTCTCCTTTGTAAGACTAGATTCACTTTATGTATTTAAAATAAACAAGTATTAAAATCAACCAAAACTTAAAAGAAAAAACAACTTCTGACTGCTTTTGTGAATTATAATACTTCGTTAGGGGACAGTATTCATTTTTAGGACTTTTAAAGAATATTGATGGGGCCGGAGAGATAGCATGGAGGTAAGGCGTTTGCCTTTCATGCTGAAGGATGGTGATTCAAATCCCAGCATCTCATATGGTCCCCTGTGCCTGCCAGGGGTGATTTCTGAGCATAGAGCCAGAAGTAACCCCTGAGCGCTGATGACCTGTCAATTTTTGAAAATTTAGTTTTGTGGTTATATCGTTTCTTCTCTATAAGATAAAAATTTGATGGATATAAGTGCTAGAATTAATAGTGCTATGGATTATGATTCTCTACCTTTACCTTCTCCTTGATTCCAGTACCAGCAACTTTTGGAGAGTGTTTTGGCCAGTTTTTCTTGGTTCTTTTTAGCCCTTGTTTTTTTTTTTTGGGGGGGGGCACACCTGTCAGTGCTCAGGAGTTACTCCTGACTCGTAGCTCAGAAATCGCTCCTGGCAGGCTTGGGGGACAAAATCTATAGCAAATACCATTTTCTCCCAAATAATGCATATTACCTATCAATGTATTTTTTTTATTTTGATCATAGTGTCTTACATATTGATGACAATAACATTTTAGGTACATATTTACATAAAATCAGGGGGGATTCCCATCACCAAATTGTCCTCCCTACACCTCCGTTTTTGTCCTACCTCCCATTTCCTCTTCCCTCACCCCCAGGGTGGCTAGAATATGTGGTCCCCTCTGTATCCAACCCACTACCTAGTAGTCTTGCACCTGTTTGGTCTTGATGCCTCCTTTATCTCCCCCTCTAACTGTAGGCAGGACTATCTAGTTCAAGTTGCATGGTTTTGCCGGAAAAAGAGAAGATATATAAAGTGGGGTAAGAGTCTAATACTCCAAAAATGGGTGGAATCCTTCTAGAGGCTCTCATCATCGATTTGGGAGATGAAGGAGAAAAAGAAGGTGAAACACTCCACCAGTACCAAAAAAAAAAAAAAGTGTCAATTATCCAGTGAGGACTCCAGCTATATCGATAAGCACCACAAAAAATAGACGAAAAAAAAATAAGAAAGAAACAAAAACAAACAAACCAAAAACATGCCATGGTCTTGAAATAAGAAACATGGCATAGCACATAATGAAAAAAGAGAAAAGAAGAGAGGAAAAAATAAGTATATTTGGGGACAACGATTTCAATAATCACACCCAAACAGAGAAATCGACCAAAATAGATAGGTAAATAAAAATAATACTAACAATAATAAATGAAGGTAAAAAAAAATATATATGTATATATATAAAATAACCAAGGTTTTGTGCTTTTTGTATTTTTGTTTTTTCCCCTCCTGCCCTGGCACAGTAAATATTGGGGTCATTCGAAAAGGAATTCACTTGGCCTAAGAAATATGGGGTTTCTCCGTCCTTGGAGTATACTGTCATGGGATCAGCTCTAGACTTTGCTCAGGATCATTTATTCTCCCGGTAGTGTTTTTTTTTGGTGTGTGGAAGACTACTGCCTATCAATGTATTTTTACTGTTATGTGTTAATATTTAAGATTAAGCATGCCTAATATTTAAGATCAAGTGTGCCTATTAATATTTTTTTTTTTTAATTTTTTTTTTATTTAAACACCTTGATTACATACATGATTGTGTTTGGGTTTCAGTCATAAAAGGAACACCACCCATCACCAGTGCAACATTCCCATCACCCAAGTCCCAAATCACCCTCCTCCCCACCCAACCCCCGCCTGTACCCTAAACAGGCTCTACATTTCCCTCATACATTCTCAATATTAGGACAGTTCAAAATGTAGTTATTTCTCTAACTAAACTCATCACTCTTTGTGGTGAGCTTCCTGAGGTGAGCTGGAACTTCCAGCTCTTTTCTCTTTTGTGTCTGAAAATTATTATTACAAGGGTGTCTTTCATTTTTCTTAAAACCCATAGATGAGTGAGACCATTCTGCGTTTTTCTCTCTCTCTCTGACTTATTTCACTCAGCATAATAGATTCCATGTACATCCATGTATAGGAAAATTTCATGACTTCATCTCTCCTGACAGCTGCATAATATTCCATTGTGTATATGTACCACAGTTTCTTTAGCCATTCATCTGTTGAAGGGCATCTTGGTTGTTTCCAGAGTCTTGCTATGGTAAATAGAGCTGCAATGAATATAGGTGTAAGGAAGGGGTTTTTGTATTGTATTTTTGTGTTCCTAGGGTATATTCCTAGGAGTGGTATAGCTGGATCGTATGGGAGCTCGATTTCCAGTTTTTGGAGGAATCTCCATATCGCTTTCCATAAAGGTTGAACTAGACAGCATTCCCACCAGCAGTGGATAAGAGTTCCTTTCTCTCCACATCCCCGCCAACACTGTTTATTCTCATTCTTTGTGATGTGTGCCATTCTCTGGGGTGTGAGGTGGTATCTCATCGTTGTTTTGATTTGCATCTCCCTGATGATTAGTGATGTGGAACATTTTTTCATGTGTCTTTTGGCCATGCGTATTTCTTCTTTGTCAAAGTGTCTGTTCATTTCTTCTCCCCATTTTTTGATGGGGTTAGATGTTTTTTTCTTGTAAAGTTCTGTCAGTGCCTTGTATATTTTGGAGATTAGCCCCTTATCTGATGGGTATTGGGTGAATAGTTTCTCCCACTCAGTGGGTGGCTCTTGTATCCTGGGCACTATTTCCTTTGAGGTGCAGAAGCTTCTCAGCTTAATATATTCCCATCTGTTAATCTCTGCTTTCACTTGCTTGGAGAGTGCAGTTTCCTCCTTGAAGATGCCTGTAATGTCCTGTAGTGTTTTGCCTATGTGCTGTTCTATATATCTTATGGTTTTGGGGCTGATATCGAGGTCTTTAATCCATTTGGATTTTACCTTTGTACATGATGTTAGCTGGGGGTCTAAGTTTAATTTTTTGCAAGTGGCTATCCAATTGTGCCAACACCACTTGTTGAAGAGGCTTTCCCTGCTCCATTTAGGATTTCCTGCTCCTTTATCAAAAATTAGATGGTTGTATCTCTGGGGAACATTTTCTGAGTATTCAAGCCTATTCCACTGATCTGAGGACCTATCCTTATTCCAATACCATGCTGTTTTGATAACTGTTGCTTTGTAGTACAGTTTAAAGTTGGGAAAAGTAATTCCTCCCATATTCTTTTTCCCAATGATTGCTTTAGCTATTCGAGGGTGTTTATTGTTCCAAATGAATTTCAAAAGTGTCTGATCCACTTCTTTGAAGAATGTCATGGGTATCTTTAGAGGGATGGCATTAAATCTGTATAATGCCTTGGGGAGTATTGACATTTTGATGATGTTAATCCTGCCAATCCATGAGCAGGGTATGTGTTTCCATTTCCGTGTGTCCTCTCTTATTTCTTGGAGCAGAGTTTTATAGTTTTCTTTGTATAGGTCCTTCACATATTTAGTCAAGTTGATTCCAAGATATTTGAGTTTGTGTGGTACTATTGTGAATGGGGTTGTTTTCTTAATGTCCATTTCTTCTTTATTACTGTTGGTGTATAGAAAGGCCATTGATTTTTGTGTGTTAATTTTGTAGCCTGCCACCTTGCTATATGAGTCTATTGTTTCTAGAAGCTTTTTGATAGAGTCTTTAGGGTTTTCTAAGTAGAGTATCATGTCATCTGCAAACAGTGAGAGCTTGACTTCTTCCTTTCCTATCTGGATTCCCTTGATATCCTTTTCTTGCCTAATCGCTATAGCAAGTACTTCCAGTGCTATGTTGAATAGGAGTGGTGAGAGAGGACAGCCTTGTCTTGTGCCAGAATTTAGAGGGAAGGCTTTCAGTTTTTCTCCATTGAGGATAATATTTGCCACTGGCTTGTGGTAGATGGCCTTCACTATATTGAGAAAGGTTCCCTCCATTCCCATCTTGCTGAGAGTTTTGATCAAGAATGGGTGTTGGACCTTATCAAATGCTTTCTCTGCATCTATTGATATGATCATGTGGTTTTTATTTTTCTTGTTATTGATGTTGTGTATTATGTTGATAGATTTACGGATGTTAAACCAGCCTTGCATTCCTGGGATGAAACCTACTTGATCGTAGTGGATGATCTTCTTAATGAGGCATTGAATCCTATTTGCCAGGATTTTGTTGAGGATCTTTGCATCTGCATTCATCAGTGATATTGGTCTGTAATTTTCTTTTTTGGTAGCGTCTCTGTCTGGTTTAGGTATCAAGGTGATGTTGGCTTCATAAAAGCTATTTGGAAGTGTTTCTGTTTGTTCAATTTCATGAAAGAGTCTTGCCAAGATTGGCAGTAGTTCCTCTTGGAAAGTTTGATAGAATTCATTAGTGAATCCATCTGGACCTGGGCTTTTGTTTTTCGGCAGACATTTGATTACTGTTTTAATTTCATCAATGGTGATGGGGGTGTTTAGATATGCTACATCCTCTTCCTTCAACCGTGGAAGATTATAAGAGTCCAAGAATTTATCCATTTCTTCCAGGTTCTCATTTTTAGTGGCGTAGAGTTTTTCAAAGTAGTTTCTGATTACCCTTTGAATCTCTGTCATATCAGTAGTGATCTCTCCTTTTTCATTCCTGATACGAGTTATCAAGTTTCTCTCTCTCTCTTTCTTTGTTAGGTTTGCCAGTGGTCTATCAATCTTGTTTATTTTTTCAAAGAACCAACTTCTGCTTTCGTTGATCTTTCGGATTGTTTTTTGAGTTTCCACTTCGTTGATTTCTGCTCTCAGCTTTGTTATTTCCTTCTGTCTTCCTGTTCTTGGGTCCTTTTGTTGAGCATTTTCTAGTTCTATTAGCTGTGTCATTAAGCTACTCAGGTAAGCTCCTTCTTCCTTCCTGATGTGTGCTTGCAAAGCTATAAATTTTCCTCTCAGTACTGCTTTTGCTGTGTCCCATAAGTTCTGAGAGTTTGTGTCTTTATTGTCATTTGTTTCCAGGAACCTTTTTATTTCCTCCTTGATTTCATCTCGGACCCACTGGTTATTGAGCATAAGGCTGTTTAACTTCCAGGTGTTAAAGTGTTTCTTCTGAGTCCCTTTGGAGTTCACAAATAATTTCAGAGCCTTGTGGTCAGCGAAGGTAGTCTGCAAAATTTCTATCCTCTTGATCTTATGGAGGTATGTTTTATGTGCCAGCATGTAGTCTATCCTGGAGAATGTCCCATGTACATTGGAGAAGAATGTGTATCCAGGTTTCTGGGGATGGAGTGTCCTATATATATCCACTAGGCCTCTTTCTTCCATTTCTCTCCTCAGGTCTAGTATATTCTTGTTGGGTTTCAGTCTGGTTGACCTGTCCAGTGTTGACAAAGCCGTGTTTAGGTCCCCCACAATTATTGTGTTGTTGTTGATATTATTTTTCAGATTTGTCAGCAGTTGTATTAAATATTTTGCTGGCCCCTCATTCGGTGCATATATGTTTAGGAGAGTGAATTCTTCCTGCTCTACGTACCCCTTGATTAATATAAAATGTCCGTCTTTGTCCCTTACAACCTTCCTGAGTATAAAGTTTGCATTATCTGATATTAGTATGGCCACTCCAGCTTTTTTATGGGTGTTGTTTGCTTGGATAACTTTTCTCCAGCCTTTTATTTTGAGTCTATGTTTGTTCTGACTATTCAGGTGCGTTTCTTGTAGGCAGCAGAAGGTTGGATTGAGTTTTTTGATCCATTTAGCCACTCTGTGTCTCTTAACTGGTGCATTTAGTCCATTGACGTTGAGAGAAAGAATTGTCCTGGGATTTAACGCCATCTTTATTTCAAAATTTGGTGTGTCTTTTGGGTAGTCTTGTCTTAGATTAGGTCTTTCAGTTTTTCTCTTAAGACTGGTTTTGTGTCTGTGAAGTTTCTGAGCTGTTTTTTGTCTGTGAAACCATGTATTCTTCCATCAAACCGGAAAGTGAGTTTTGCTGGGTATAGTATTCTGGGTGAAGCATTCATTTCATTCAGTCTTGTCACAATATCCCACCACTGCTTTCTGGCATTGAGCGTTTCTGGTGACAGGTCTGCTGTAAATCTCAGGGAAGCTTGCTTGAACATGATTTCCCCTTTTGATCTTGCTGTTTTCAGAATTCTGTCTCTATCTGTGGGATTTGTCATTGTGACTAGGATGTGTCTTGGGGTGGTTTTTCTGGGGTCTCTTTTGGTTGGTACTCTTCGGGCATGCAGGATTTGATCACATATATTCTTTAGCTCTGGAAGTTTCTCTTTAATGATGTTCTTGACCATTGATTCTTCCTGGAAATTTTCTTCCTGGGTCTCTGGGACTCCAATGATTCTTAAGTTGTTTCTGTTGATCTTATCATAGACTTCTATTTTCGTCTGTTCCCATTCTTTGACTAATTTTTCCATTGTCTGCTCATTTGCTTTAAGTTTTTTGTCCAATCTCTCCTGCTGTATGGAATTGTTATGTATCTCATCTTCCACAGCACCAAGTCTATTCTCAGCTTCTGATACCCTGTCCCAGAGCTTATCCATTTTGTCATTCACTTCGTTTACTGAGTTTTTCAGGCCTGTTAGTTGACATGTTATTTCAGTTTGGAGTTTTGTCATTTCTGCCTTCATATTTTCTTGGTTCTTATTAGTGTTCTGTTCAACTCGATCCATGGTTTCTTGGAGTCTGTTGAGCACCTTCCATATTGCTAGTCTAAAGTCCTTATCTGAGAGGTTGATTAGTTGTTCAGTCATTATCTGGTCCTCAGAATTGTCATCTTCATTCTCTATGTCTGATGCTGGCCTGCGCTGTTTCCCCATTGTCACATTTGGATTGTGGGTTTTTCTACGTGTTGTAGTGGTATTCATTGTCTATATGATGTTGGCAGCACACTCCTCTGGCTCCACCCTTTCTGGATGGGCTGACTTGCCTCTAAGGGAGGGGAGTCCTCCGTGGATGAAGCCTCACACTGGGTCAAATCTTAGGCCCGAGCATGTAACAGAGAAGACAGTCCAGAGAGAAATGTTTGCTTCTGTGATATAGCGCCGTTCTTAGTGTGATTTTTCCTTCTTGTTGCAATGGAGTTCTTTCCTTAGAAAGAGTGCACGGCCGCGTAGCGAAGCGGAGCGGCCGTGCTCCTCTGAGCCTCTTTTTGCCCCACTCGCAAGAGTTTCACGCAAGAGGACAGTAGACAGACATAGACAGGTCACACTCACAGTCTTTCACAGCTGAGCCCCACTGGGCCGGTGTACTTTTGCGGATTTTCCCCGCCTGGTGTCACACACAGGGAGCCAGCTTTTGCAAAGGATAGCCGGTTTTTATGCTCTGAAGTCCCTCCCTGAAAATGGCGTCTGGGCGAGTGAGGTTTCTGGAGGCTCTTTTTGCCCCACTCGCAAGAGTTTCACGCAAGAGGACAGTAGACAGACATAGACAGGTCACACTCACAGTCTTTCACAGCTGAGCCCCACTGGGCCGGTGTACTTTTGCGGATTTTCCCCGCCTGGTGTCACACACAGGGAGCCAGCTTTTGCAAAGGATAGCCGGTTTTTATGCTCTGAAGTCCCTCCCTGAAAATGGCGTCTGGGCGAGTGAGGTTTCTGGAGGCTCTTTTTGCCCCACTCGCAAGAGTTTCACGCAAGAGGACAGTAGACAGACATAGACAGGTCACACTCACAGTCTTTCACAGCTGAGCCCCACTGGGCCGGTGTACTTTCGCGGATTTTCCCCGCCTGGTGTCACACACAGGGAGCCAGCTTTTGCAAAGGATAGCCAGCTTTTATGCTCTGAAGTCCCTCCCTGAAAATGGCGTCTGGGCGAGCGAGGTTTCTGGAGGCTCTTTTTGCCCCACTCGCAAGAGTTTCACGCAAGAGGACAGTAGACAGACATAGACAGGTCACACTCACAGTCTTTCACAGCTGAGCCCCACTGGGCCGGTGTGCCTATTAATATTTAATAGTTGAATAAGTAAATGTCGTTCTGTATGGTTTGGAAAATGTTTAGCATCTAAGAGGAGTCCATATATATGTATAAATATACACACACACATATATATATATATTCAGGCAAGTGGTATGTAGTAAGGAGTAATTAAAGAAATATGAGAATACAGAAGAAAAAAGAAATATAATGGGAAAAGTTGTGAGCATGGAATGTATCTCATTGGCCTGAAAGATTTGCCAGAACCTCCTCCTTTATCCTAAAACCTCAATCATTTTCAGCAGATTTCACTACTTAAACCAATGTCACTTGCCTCTTCCAGGTAGGGAAATAAGAAGTAAAATCTAAGCAGGCAATATCAAACTCAGTCTCTAAAGCAATGAATAGACCAAATGAATTGCCTGATGGGTAGTTAATTGTTCTTGAGTTGATTAGCAGTTTTCCCTAGAGGAGTTGGAAGATAAGTGGGTTGTGCTTAGGAGCCCTAGACTAACAGATCCTATTGGGATTGTAATAGTTTGACCCCTGAAATAGCCAGTCTGACTGGGAGTAGTCTAGAATACATGGCAAGAAGGGAATAGGGCTGTTGGAGGAGGGTGGGGCAGGGGGACAGACAGTGTTGGAGTGCTGGTGATGGTGTTCAAGATTGCATCAGAGAGAAAGAATGCAGTGTCAACCCTGATGTATTCTGGAAGTATAAGATACTTGGACATATCAGTGAAAAAATGGACAAAATGAGAAGAGAAAATACAAAATTGAATTTTTTCCCCATCATTCAAATTTACCCAAGGAGTCAAACAGTTTCTATAAGTGTTCCCGTTTCTTTGAGTTATGAGAAGATTGGTCCAGTTAATCTTAAACTGTGTACAATCCCAAAGACCTATGAGAAAGGAAATCTCTTGAAAATAAGGTGTTAGTCTTTTTGAAACTAGAGTCCCACATCCCTGTTAACATTCTGTTAAAACAGCTCTTCATGTTTAAGAGTTAGATCTGATGGTTAATAACCAAGTAGCATATATATTACTAAAAGGTAAAGAAGGAACAAATCAGTTTTGGTGGAAATTCATGGTTGTAAGTCTTTCAGGTACAGTTGGTATCAGTTGGGGCCGGAGAGATAGCATGGAGGTAAGGCGTTTGCCTTTCATGCAGGAGGTCATCGGTTTGAATCCCGGCGTCCCATATGGTCCCCCGTGCCTGCCAGGAGCAATTTCTGAGCCTGGAGCCAGGAATAACCCCTGAGCACTGCCGGGTGTGACCCAAAAACAAAAACAAAACAAACAAAAAAAAACCAAAAAAAAAAAAAAAAAACAGTTGGTATCAGTTACCAATTTCTTGTTAAAATTTTTGATCTCAAAAATTTTATTTTATTTGCATTACTTAATTTATAAGGTATCTACCATTTATTAAATTTTTTTTAGTGTTGTAAACACATCAGAAAGTATTTCAAAGGAACTTATTTTATTTTTTTTACTGTTTTGCACTTTTTGCTCAAGCAAAATCAATTATATAAAACATTTTAGTTTTGTCTTGGCAGCCACAGAACTTGGAGTTCCCTGAATATCTCTAAATTTTTCAATACTGACACCCCAAAAGGAACACACCAAATTAGATGTCAGAGTAGAACAGAAGCCAAATAAGGTTAACAAACAAAACTAGGGGCTGGAGAGATAGAACAATGGTAGGGCCTTTGCCTTGCATGCAGCCAATCCAGGACAGGTGATTTGAATCCCGGCATCCCATATGGTTCCCGTGCCTGCCAGGACCAATTTCTGAGCGCAGGGCCAGGAATAACCCCTGAGCGCTGCTGGGTGTGACCCAAAAACCAAAAAAAATCCAAACAAAACTAATAACAGAATGATCGACTAGTAACAAATAGCTTAGTGAACCCTCAGTGACTGAATTCCCATTGCAAGATATAATAATTTACAGTTTCTTTTGCTGTATTTTTGTTTTGTTTGTGTCTGCCAATGGGGCTGGCTTGGGGGTGGGTGGGAATCCGGTACAGGGAATTTTATGCTGGTGGTGGAATTGATGTTAGAACATGGAGTGGCAGAAACAAATGTGTTATGAGCAACTATGTAAGCCACCATATTTAAATGAGTTAGCAAGAAGAGCACAGAAAAGCATTCGATTTGTAACCCAAGAGCAAATTTTGGGTACTATAGAGGTAGCTCAACAGGCTGATGCATACTTTGTGTGCTGGAGACCTAGGTTTGATCCCTGGCACTGCATGATTGTATCCACCCCCCACCCCTACCCCCTACCCAAAGGCTATTTCTTTGATGGTGCTTACAAATTGCTCCTGACAGCTGTAGCTCTTGGGGGTAGGATCATAATCATGGGGTGCCAGGGATGGAATATTGGCCTCCTGCCATGCAAAGCCTTTTTCCTTGAGCTTTCTGTTCATTAAGCTGTATTTCTAACCCAAGAACGAATAGATTTTGTTTAATCTCTATTTAATTTCCATGTTATTTATTTTGTAGTTTGTCTCCCTTTTTTAATTTTATTAATTTTTTTTAATTTGGGGAGTGGGTTATTTTGGACCACACCTGGGTAGTGTTCAGGGGCTATTCCTGGCTTTGTGTTCTGAAGCAACGCCAGGTGGTGTCCAGGATTTTAAACTGGGGTCAGTGGAAATCAAGCGAAGTGCCCTAACTGCTAAACTGTTCTCTCCAGGATCCTCTTTTTTTGTTTTTGGGCCATATCTGGCTGTGCTCAGGACTTAATTCCTGAATCTGTGCTCAAGGATCACTCCCAAAGGTGTTTGTGTCAGATCATATGGGATGCTAGGGATAGAACCAATTGGGCACATGAAAGGCAAGTGCCTTAACTGCTCCATTATCTCTCTGACCTATAAAAATACTTGCTTGGGGAGTGCCTGTTTAAAACTCATGAGGTTAGGGCCGGGCGGTGGCGCTCGAGGTAAGGTGCCTGCCTTACCCGCGCTAGCCTAGGAGACGGACCGCGGTTCGATCCCCCGGCGTCCCATATGGTCCCCCAAGCCAGGAGCGACTTCTGAGCGCATAGCCAGGAGTAACCCCTGAGCGTCACCGGGTGTGGCCCAAAAACCAAAAAAAAAAAAAAAAAAAAAAAACTCATGAGGTTAACAATTTTTGAATTCAAATGAGAGAGATGGAATAGAAAGATGTAAATTGTATCTTTTTATTTGCCTTTTTTCCTTTTCTTGATTCTTTTTCTCATTTGTACTGTTTAAAACTTTAGGTATTTATTTAGATTATTATTGCTATCTGTCATGTTAATAACATTCTGAAAGAGAAAAATTATTCCATCTTGGGGCCGGAGAAATAGCATGGAGGTTAGGCATTTGCCTTGCATGCAGAAGGTTGGTGGTTCGAATCCTGGCATCCCATATGGTCCTCTGAGCTTGCCAGGAGCGATTTCTGAGCATTGAGCCAGGAATAACTTCTGAGTGCTGCCGGGTGTGACCCAAAAAAACCAAAAAACAAACAAAAATATTCCATCTTTATGATTACTAATAAACAGGTGGCTTGTAATACCTTTTCAGTTATTTTGGGAAAAAATCAAATTTATCATTGTTGTATGTTTTTTTTTATGTTTCAGAACAAAATTCAGCATTAAATTCAAATCAAGATCTAAGGAAACATTTTTCTAATTTGAGTCTTTTTGAGGCATATTTTTATATATATATATATAATTTCTTTATTTAAGCACCATGATTACAAACATAATTGTAGTTGGATTCAGTCATAAAAAGAATATCCCCCTTCACCCATGCAACCTTCCCATCACCAATGCCCCCATCTCTTCCCTCCCCCATCCCACCCTGTAGTATTCGAGATAGGCTTTCTACATCCTTGAGGTGTATTTCTCTCTCTCTCTCTCTCTCTCTCTCTCTCTCTTTTCTTTCTTTCTTTCTTTCTTTCTTTCTTTCTTTCTTTCTTTTCTTTCTTTCTTTCTTTCTCTTTTTTCTTTCTTTCTTCTTCTTTCTTTCCTTCTTTCTTCTTTCCTTCTTTCTTTCTTTCTTTTCCTCTCTCTCTCTCTCCCTCCCTCCCTCCCTCCCTCCCTCCCTTCTTTCTTTCTTTCTTTCTTTCTTTCTTTCTTTCTTTCTTTCTTTCTTTCTTTCTTTCTTTCTTTCTTTCTTTCTTTCTTTCTTTCTTTCTTTCTTTCTTTCTTTCCCTTCCTTCCTTCCTTCCTTCCTTTCTCCTTCCTTCCTTCCTTCCTTCCTTCCTTCCTTCCTTCCTTCCTTCCTTCCTCCCTTCCTTCCTTCCTTCCTTCCTTCCTCCCTCCCACACTCCCTCCCTCCCCCCCTCCCTCCCCCCCTCCCTCCATCCTTCCTTCCCTCCCTCCCTCCCTCCTTCCTTCCTTCCTTCCTTCCTTCCTTCCTTCCTTCCTTCCTTCCTTCCTTCCTTCCTTCCTTCCTTCCTTCCTTCCTTTGTCACACCTGGCAGTGCTCAGGGGTTACTCTTGGCTCTATGCTCAGAAATCGCTCAGGGGGCCATATGGGATGCCAGGATTTTACCTTCTGCATGCAAGGCAAATGCCCTACCTCCATGCTATCTCTCCAACCCCAAGGTGTATTTCTAATTGTAGTACATGCCTGTTTAATTTAGAAAATGTTCTGATACTTACCTGTGATGAGCCACAATCTGACTTTTTAATATTTTTTAATTTATGATATATTAAATTTTAAGTGCTTTTAGTGTCTTGCTTTTGAGAAAAACTTATTTTATTGTGGAATCAGTTTCTTCAGTTATAATGTAATAATGATGCAGACATTTTTAACTGTTAAAGCCAAAACAAGCATAATTCCAATGGTGCTTAGTTCTTTATAATCATTGATATTTATATTAAATTTTTATTTATCGAAAATTGAATTTATTTCAGGTTGATTATATAGAAAATATCTGTTCTATTATGCATTTTCCATAATACTGTGAAGAAATCAGATACATAAGAATTCAGTAGGATTACTTTCTGTGGTTTAGGACAAAGTTTTTCAGTCAGAGGCAACACTGTCTGAAGTGTTACTTTTATTATAAAGCGACTGGTTTTCATTACAGCCTCATCTATCAAGGTTTATTTCTTAAACTGCAGAAAGATTAAGTGAAATTCAGATAGAACCTTATTTAAAATCGTGATGTTTTATAGAATGCATTTTTTGAAATTGTCTGTTTATTAATAAAGCTGAATTTCTCAGTAATATCAGCTTTTACTTTTTTTTAACTGTTCTTTTTAGGTGTAAAGACTGAAAATTATAGGCAGGAGCTAACTAATAATTCTACCACAAAATTAAACTTTGTCTTTAGATTGACTATGAGACTAAAATGAAGATGCAGCTACTCTCAAATGAAAACCTGGGAATAAAAGTTGAAGTGAAAGGTGAAGATAAAGATAAGGTAATAAATTAACATAATAAACTTTCTGCTAATAGGATTCCTGGATCTAAAATAAACATGATAATGTTTTATAAGAAACTGTTTTACAATGATCTTTCTGATTAAATCTTAAATGATCAAAGGCATTTACTTGTACACTACTTTAATGTCTATTTTAATGATATTTGTTGAATATCAACAAATATGGGTTTAAAAGAGATAGATTCCAAGGTAAATATCATTGTTTTTAATGGATGAAATTATGTTTTTCTGAAAAATTCTTGTGGAAAAATAATTAATATTCTTCGTTCCATCCATGTTATAAGTGAAAAGTAAATAAAATGTGTTTTTGTTCTTTTCTTTATATATATATATATACTTTGTACATTTTAACCTTTTCACAGAGAATGTGGGAAAAAATGATTGCATATCTAAGCAACAGACAAAAAGACCAGCAAGGAATACTTAAATAAATTCTGCTATGTATCTGCCGTAATGCAGGCTTCTAATCCTCCTGCCTATCTCCATATAAATGATTCTGTTCAAGACCATAGATGTTTTCTTCACTAAAAGCAGTAAAGCTCTTTTAGATGAAATGTCTAAAAACATCTTGTAATAACTTGGAGCATGCTGGCAAGAGTAGTCACTTGTGACTATGTGTGAAACCCCCTCAGCCAGTCGATATTGTAATAAGCAAAAATGGTAGCATCACTCCATTATTCAGAAAAGCCAACAGCGTGCTTGTTCCTTAGGCTGCAGCATTCATTAAGGAAAGCTTACTGGGCTGAAAGCTGGAAACAGATGATAACGGGATATGATTTTCATATTTAATGCTTTCCTTGGAAGAGTATGTGTGCTACAGATTGATAGAAGAATCAACTGCTACTTTACTAAAAGACTTTCAGGTTTGCCCTATAGCTACCGATGGAATCATTCAGCCAAGAAATTAACTTTTTCTCCTTTTACCTGCTTTATATATCTGCTAAGCAGGCTGCCTGGCTGCCAGTAAATGCTATTATGCAGTTAACTGTTTGGTATTTAAGACTCTTATCAGAAAAGAAACAGAGGCCACACTATTTTGTTTTTATAGTAGGAACAAGGTTTTAGTTTTTCTTTTTTTTTTTTCTTGCATTAGCAGGCATTAAGCTGAGTTTATAGGAAGTTTTGGTTTTCCTTCCCAAAGATTAAAAAGTTAAAAAATCTAGAATTTAGAGTATTCTTTAAACTGTAGGTATAAAACACCAACCCCCAGCAACCTTGACCTATGTAAAAAGACCTTTTATGATAATTATTTTATTGCCAGTAATATACACTTCTAAACTATTCAGGCAGTTTTTTGTTTGACATTTGGTCATGAAATAATTTGAGTGCTTTTAATCTGTAAACCATTTTGTCCTTTTTTTTGTGCTTTTCTTGGTAAATCCATTTGTAGTATGGCACTGTCAGTCATATAGAAATAGGAGCCTCTGTCTTTTCCCATTTTTACTATCTACTGCTTACCTTTTGTAGCATGTACCTTGTGTTCTCTTAAGTCATGTTTAAAATTAAGGGCAAGAGACAAAAACTGGCAGCCCTTTAAAATGCTATATAACATAATTAGGAGAAAAGTAATTCCTGTACACTGAAATGTATCATCATCTCTTTAAAAGTTTTAGACATTATCTGCTAGCTAGGGAATATCTGGGAAATTGTGCATCTTGCGTTTTTCAATTTTCCTTTATTATACAATTAATTTAAAGAAATCAATTTTTTTCTTTTTAGTTTTTGGGCCACACCTGGTGGTGCTTGGGTTACTCCTGGCTCCGTGCTCAGAAAATCACTCCTGTCAGGCATGGTGGACCAGACAGGATGCTGGGAATCAAACCCGGGTTTGGGTTTGTCCCCAGTTGGCCTCGTGCAAGTCAAATGTCCTACCACTGTACTATCGCTTCAGCCCATAAAGAAATCAATTCCTTTTTTTTTTCTCTTGGTTTTTGGGGCCACACCCATTTGATGCTCAGGGGTTACTCCTGGCTAAGTGCTCAGAAATTGCCCCTGGCTTGGGGGGACATATGGATGCCGGGGATCAAACCGTGGTCCTTCCTTGGCTAGCACTTGCAAGGCAGACACCTTACCTCCAGCGTCACCTCACTGGTCCCATCAATTCCATTTTCTATTTTTTTAATTAATTAATTAATTAATTAATTAATTATTTTGGTTTTTGGGTCACACCTGGCACTCAGAAATCGCTCGTGGCATGCTCTGGGAATCATATGGAATGCTGGGATTCAAACCACCATCTGTCCTAGGTTGGCTGCTTACAAGGCAAATGCCCTACTGCTGTGTTATCTCTCCGGCCCATGAAATCAAAGTATACCATCAGTTTAACCTTGCATTAGTCTTTATTATATACCTTTTCTGAAACCATTCCTATCACATGATTTCCATTTATTTTTTGATGAAAATTTGTCCTCTCTGTTTTTAGGCAATTTTGTTTTGTTTCTGTACCCAGAGATTTGATGCCCTTGAACTGGCTGAAGCATAGTATATTCCACTAGTTGGATTCCATAAATAGTTATTGATCACTGTTCTGTTTGAGAAGCTAAGGAAGTGGGGTCCACCAGTGACTACTACAGTTCTGATTCTCAAGATGTTTCTTTTGATTGATATTCCTTTCTGAGGCCCAGATGTTGTGTGATAAATGCCAGCTCCAGAGAGGCAGGCATGAGCTCTGTAGGAAGGATAGTATGCTAAAGTCAACAACTCATGGTGTGGTGGAAAAGGTAGAAATTAAGCTAGTGTAAAGAAGGGATTGTCGGTTAGTGGGGGATGTGATAGGCATTCTGGCAGATATTATGATGTGCACTAGTTCTTGCACATTTTGTTTGGTTGGTTTTGTTTTGGGGCCACACCTAGTGGTACTGAGGGCTTATTGCTGGCTTTACGCTCAGGAATCACTCAGGGCCATATACAGTACTAGGTATTGAACCCAGTCTGGTTGTGTACTAGACAAATACCCTACCCACTATACTATCTCTCCAGCTCTGACATTTCTTTATTCAGTTTTACTCAATTCTTTTACTTTTAAGTCTTAGTTATATCCAGAGAGACATTTGAGAACTGGGCAACAGATAGTGGGCATATTGAATTATTAACGAATATAGGTATGTTGGGAGCCGGAGAGATAGCACAGTGGCAGGGCATTTGTCTTGCATGCAGCTGATCCAGGACCGACAGTGGTTCAAATCCTGGCATCCCATATGGTCCCCTGTGCCTGCCAGGAGTGATTGCTGAGCGAAGAGCCAGAAGTAACCCCTGAGCACTGCAGGGTGTGAGCCCAAACCAAAAAAATAAAATAAAATACAGGTATGTCAGGCCAAAATAATAGTACAGCAGGTAGCACACTTGTCTTGCATGTGGCTGACCCAAATTTGGTCCCCAGGTCCCCTTACAGTTCTCGGACAACTTCTAGGAGTGATTCCTTAGTGCAAAGCTAGGAGTAAGCCCTAAGTACTGTGAATATAGCCCTAAAACAAAAACAAAACAATGCAGGAGTGTTGTCATGATATTCTCAGACAGTAATAATTGTAAAGAAAATGGTCTTCCTTCTTTTTGTTGAAATGAGTTAATGAAATTGTTGTAATTTATAACATATTGATTGGGAGGGCAGGGACTTGGGCCACACCTGGCCATGCTTAGGGTTTCTCCTGGCTCTGTACTCAGAAATCACTCCTGGCAGTCTCAAGGGACCATTTGAGATGCCAGAAATTAAACCTGATTTCGTCCCAGGTCAGTCGCATGCAAGGCAAGTGCCCTACTGCTGTGTAACATTGATTTTATATTGATTTACCTTGGAAAATAACTTAGACAATCTACGTTTGAAGTTTAAGCTTAATGAATTCATTTTAAAATTTGTTATTTTATCCACTATTAAAATTAATGACAAAAACACCTTAGTGGCCTGAATTGTTAAAATTTGTTTACCTTTGTCTTGGCTATAATTTGCAAAGTGGAAGAATTAAAATTAACATTGTCAGGCTGAAATGTTGCTCAATAATGGAGTACATACCTTACATGTGTCAAAAATGCTCTGGGTTCACTTCCCAGTAACACCAAAAAAAATTCTTAGTGGCATGATCTCTTAACTGGCTCAGGCTATAGAAAAAAATATTATAGAATAAGTGGCTTCTCTTAGAAATTCTTTATCCAAGGTGTGAAAGCTATAAGTTTAAGTTCAAGTTGCTGGTAGGGTTGATTTCTAGGAAGAGTTTTTTTCTTGGGTTGCAGATTGCTGTCCGCCCTTTGTCTTTGTGGGGTCTCTTATGTAGGTATATGGAGAGAGATTAATCTCTGACATCTAATGAGAGCAGTCATATGGACTAAGTACCACCCTTCTCACTTCATTAACTTTATTTATTTTAATAATATATTTAAGCACTGTGGTTACAAATATGTTTGTAGTTGGGCTTCACTCATAAAATGTATACCCCTTCATCAGTGCAACCTTCCCACCACCAATGCCCACATCTTCCTTTTCCCCCAACCCCTTGCCTGTATTTGAGACAGGCATTCTATTTCTCTCATTCACTATCCTCATGATAGTTGTTGGTGTAGGTGTTTTTCTAACAGCACTCACCATTCATTCTGTGCTAACCTTCCTATCAAAGAGTTGGTTCTTCCAGCCCTTATCTCTGTTGTATCTGGGTATTATCATGCTGTCTTTTATTTTTCTTAAATCTCACAGATGATTGAGACTATTCTGTGTCTATCGCTCTCCCTCTGACTCATTTCTCACTCAGCATAATAGTTTCCATGTCTATCCATGTAAAGGTAAATTTCATGACTTTATTTTTTATGACAGCTGCCTACTATTCCATTGGTATATATACACAATATCTTTAGCTACTCATCTGTTGTTGGGCTTCTGGGTTGTTTCCAGATTCTGGCTAAGGTAAATAGAGCTGTACTGAACATAGACATGCAGAGGGAATTTTTGTATTGTATTTATATATTTGTAAGGTATATCCCTAGGAGTAGTATAGCTGGATCATGGGAGCTCAATTTCCAGTTTTTTGAGAATCTCCATATTGTTTTCCATAAAGGCTGAACTAGACAGCATTCTCACCAGCAGTGAATGAGTTTCTTTCTCCCCACATCTCTGCCAGCACTGATTGTTCTTTTTCTTTGTGATATGTGTCATTCTCTGTGGCATAAGATGTTATCTCATTGTTGTTTTAATTTGCTTCTTCCTGATGATTAGTGTGTGGAACATTTTGTCATGTGCCTTTTGGTCATCTGTATTTCTTCTTTGAGGAAATGTCTGTTCATTTCTTCTCTCTATTTGGGGGGGGCGGGGCACACCTGGTGACGCTCAGGGGTTACGCCTGACTATGTTCTCAGAAATCGCTCCTGGCTTGGGGGACTATATGGGACGCTGGGAGATCGAACCTCAGTCTATCCTAGACTAGCGCAGGCAAGGCAGATGCCCCACCGCTTGTGCCAATGCTCCGGCCCCATCTCTCCATTTTTTGATGGGGTGAGATATTTTTTCTTGTTAAGTTCTGTCAGTACTGTTTCCTTTGAGGTATAGAAGCTTCTCATTTTAATGTAGTCCAGTTTGTTTATCTCTGCTTCCACTTGTTAGGATAGTGATGTTTCCTCTTTGAAGATGCCTTTAATCTCAGCGTCATGGAGTATTTTACCTATGTCTTCTTCTCTATACCTTATAGTTTCAGGTCTGATATCAAGATCTTTAACCCATTTGGATTTGACCTTTGTACATGGTGTTAGATGGTGGTCCAAATTGGCTTGTTGACATAGTTATAGATGCTGTACTACAGATAGATCTTTAAAATATTATGGCAGGTGAAAGAATCCAATCAAGAAAAATCACATATATAATTTCATTTGAATAAATTTTCCAGAGTGAGTGAATTTTTGGGAAACACAAGAGAGTAAGTGACTTCCTGGACGTGTTGGCAGTAATAGCAATGTTCATGTTCTTGAGACTATGCCATCCAAACACAGTTCATTTCTTTTTCTTGTGTTTAGATTTATTTTTACATAGGTTTAAGAATACTGTTTAATTTTTGAATTTTTTTCACTTATCATATATACAAACTTTGAGTTGGAATGTCCACAAGTGATAGTGCGTGGGACCATATGGCACCAGGAATTGAATCCTGGGGCTTCTACATGCAAATCAAAGTACTTCAGCCCTTTGAGTTCATTTCAAGTTGCCTCATTTAAAAAAAAAATCACGATGTTATTTAGTAAGCTTATAGGTTGCTAGTAAATTTTCAGGGTTATAAATAATGTTTAAGTGAATTTTTGATTTCCACTTTTTTTTAAGATGCTATCATGAGGGGCCGGAGTGATGGTGCAGTGGTAAGGCGTTTACCTTGCATGTGTCTAACTTAGGATAGATCTCAGTTTGATCCTCCAGCATCCCATATGGTCCCCCAAGCCAGGAGCAATTTCTGAGCGCATAGTCAGGACTAACCCCTGAGCGTCACAGGTGCGGCCCAAAAATCAAAAAAAAAAAAAAAAAAAAAAAGATGCTATTATGAGGGTTGGAGTAGTAGCACAGCAGTAGGGTGTTTGCCTTGTACTCAGCTGACCCAGGACAGACCCGGATTTGATCTCATCATCCCCTATGGTCTCCCGAGCCAGGAGTGATTTCTGAATGCAGAGCCATGAATAACCCCTGATCACCATCATATGTGACACAAAAACAAAAGATGCTATCAAGTACAAGTACTGTATCAAAGTAGTCACATTACTTCTTTGTGATCATTTATATAATTGAGTTATATCTTAGCAACTTTATTATAATACAGTATCATTATCCATATTTACTTACTGTGCATTAGATTTCTAGCACTTTTTTATTATCTGTTTTAAATTTAAGAACATTTGTCGTACTTATTCATTCCTCACCACAGAGGGCACACAGAGATTTTTTTAAATAATAATTTTAGGTTTGAAGAAAAGTTACAGATACAATTTTGAGTGTTCTTAGTTTCTGTACCCAGTTTTCATCATTATTAACATCTTAAATAATAATTTAAAGTTTGTCATATTTTTGGCTTCTGAGACCCCCTACATCAGGGGTCTCAAACTCGCAACCCGTGGGCCGCGAACGGTCCTCCATACAACATTTTGTGGCCCTGCCCTAGAGGAATCTTTTTTTGTTTTGTTTTGTTTTAGTTGTTTGGGTCACACCCCCCAATATTAAAGGCTTACTACTGACTTTGCACTCAAGGATCACCTCGACTTTGCCTCCTGCGGCCCCCAGGTAAATTGAGTTTGAGACCCCTGCCCTACATTGATATTAACTAAATCCCAGGTTTATTCTTTTTTCTTATTGTTTGATTCATTTCCTCCACTAATGTATACTTTTCTATTTTAAGACCATACCCAGTATTGCTCAAGGTTTATTCCTGCTATGCTCTCAGGCATTACCCCTGACAGGGCTTTAGGGACCTTATTGAGTGCCAGGGATCAGCCTGAGTTGGTTTTGTACTACCTGCTCTATTAACTCTTCAACTCCTACAGTTTAGTTTTTAAAAATTTAATGTAATATAGAATGCAACTGCATGTCAATCATTTTATAAGAAGTCAAGTTTTTAAGGGATTATTTTAAATAATTTTGACAGCCTGGAGATTGGGACTTAATTTACTTCTCAATATATTTATTTTATTAAAGTATTATTTGTATTCTTTAAAAAATAGAAACAACAGGGCTGGAGAGATAGAATGGAAGTAAGGCGTTTGCTTTGCATGCAGAAGGTTGTGGTTCGAATCCCAGTATCCCATATGGTCCCCCAAGCCTGCCAGGAGCGATTTCTGAGCATAGAGCCAGGAGTAATCAGAGTAACCCCTGAGTGCTGCCGGGTGTGACCCAAAAACCAAAAACATAAAAACATAAAATAAATAAAAACAACACTTCTGGTATTTATATATATAAATATATATACTACATGTAATCAAAATTATATATTGGATCAGACACCAACATCTATGTACACTAGGGCTAGAACTCAGGACTGCTAGAACTTGGCATTGTACTACAATAAGGAATTTGTGAAACAAATCCTAGCAGTAATCCGAATTTACTGCTAATAGCACTGACTTGATTATATGAGTATGTGTCCTTATCATTGTTCAGATTCTCTTACTTGAAACATAATCCATATTCCTTACAAAGCATCAGGCATAATGGAGAAAGCATAATGATTAATGTGGACAAAAGTATAGGGAGGTCTTTAAACACACTAGGACATTCTAAACAATTGAAAAAGACTTACAATATCAACAGTATTTTTTGTTAAATAGGTAATTAGGGGGAGGGAGTTATACCTGATTGAGCTCAGGGCTTACTCCTGACCCTCAGGAATCATTTCTGGGGTGACCATATGTAGTAGCAGAGATATGAGCCAAGGCTGCCATATGCAAGGCAGGCATCTTAACTCCTATACTCAACCATTGATTTTAGTAAAATTAAATTATTCAATAAGAGCATCAGTAAACTTAGAAAAACTATGAGCGAAGAATGTATGAAAACGTCAAATAGAAATGAATGAGATATAGAGTACAGTAGCTAAACTGATAAATACTTTACTAACAGAACTCTGAAGGACAAGGAAGATGAAATTATCAAGAAAGAAAACACTTAAAAATTGAAGAAAATGTAAGATGTTTAGTGGATATTACTGAGAAGAACAGCATCTTCATCATAGGGATTTCAGGAGAGTTAAGAGAGAAATTTGTTGTTGTAAGAGATAATAGGTAATAATTTCCCCTATTCTGAGAATGGTCACTTATTACTCTGATATGGAAGCCCAGAGAACTCTAAACCAAATAAACCGAAGCAAAATACCAAGATATATTGTAATTAAAATGGCAAGAATGAGAGAGAGAGAAAAGATACTCCTCAAAATAGCAAGATAAAATCAAAATCAAAGACTTGCATTGGATATCTGAAATGAAGTTCTGCAGACCAAAAGGAATGGTATTCTGTTTTGAATGAAAAAACTTTCAATCAAAAATTTTTTATCATGCCAGTTTTATCATACACATTTAAAGAAATGACAGAAACATTTTTAAGCAAACAGCTGCAAAAGGCATTTATTGCTTCTAACAGCTCTACAAGAAATACTAACTTGTCTTTTCTATAAGGTAAGGAAACACCTTTCATAAGCAGAAATATACTTAATTGAATTTGAAGGTTACTTTAAGTTCAAAGTGTAAATAAACTTAGAATTTTGATATAAATACATGCTAACTTCAAGGCAAATATACTTAAAAGAAAATAAGAAGAGGCAAATGGAAATTGGTCACTACACAAGAGGTCGATAACAAAGTGCCAGCAGGAAAAGTAAGGAAAAACAAAAAGTTTCTGAAATCCTCATCGAAAAAAATGGCAAAAATTACTTCATGTCAATAATCTCTCTAAATATCAATGGATAGCATGCCTTGCTCAAAAAGCGTAGAGTAATTGGATTGATTAGAAAACAAAAACCATTTCTGTTTAGAATTCATGTTAGAACCAAGTTACAGGGAATGTTGGACTTGTTCCCTCGGCCCTCAGATGCACCAATAGTACTTGTGGCATTGTTCTTCTTTTGCATAAGCACATTAAAATAGGAAAATATTATGTATGCAAATTCCTTTCTCACCACAGAAGGCACACAGAGGTTTTTTTTTGTTTTTTTTTTTTTTTTAATAATAATTTTAGGTTTGAAGAAACTTCAGAGTGAGGCCTCCTTGTAATTAGGCCAAGGCTTTTTTTTTCATTTTCCCATATTTTGCTGGGCCTATACAAATAATGGCAATTGCCACACTCACACCGTTACTATTGTAATTTTTAACACTTATCCTGAAAGGAAGGAAGGAAGGAAGGGAGGGAGGGAGGGAGGAAGGAAGGAAGGAAACTAGCTTACTAAACTTAAGAAAAATAACTGTAAACGGGTGGAGGAGGACAACACTGATGGTGGAATGCCCCTCACTCATTGTCACTATGTTCCTCAAATATTACTGTGAAAGAATTGTAATTCACTTCGACCACAATAAAAAATAACTTAATAATACAGGAATAATACAGGCAGGGGATGGGAAGGAGGGGGGCCATTGGTGGTGGGAAGTGGTAAAGGGGAGTGTTCTGTTTATGACTGAAACCCAACTACAATCATGTTTGTAATCATGGTGCTTAAATAAAGAATTTATATTTGGGCCCGGAGAGATAGCACAGCGGTGTTTGCCTTGCAAGCAGCTGATCCAGGACCTAAGGTGGTTGGTTCGAATCCCAGTGTCCCATATGGTCCCCTGTGCCTGCCAGGAGCTATTTCTGAGCAGACAGCCAGGAGTAACCCCTGAGCACTGCCGGGTGTGGCCCCCCAAAACAAAACAAACAAACAAAAAAATAAACAAAGAATTTATATTTAAAAAAAAAGGAAAGAAAAAAAACCAGGAGCCAGATCAGTGACACTAGAGGTAAGGTGTCTGCCTTGCAAGTGCTAGCCTAGGATGAGCCATGGTTCGATCCCCTGGCATCCCATATGGTCCCCAACCCAGGAGTGATTTCTGAGCAGCCAGAAGTAACCCTGAGCATCACCGGTGTGCCCCCCTCCCCAAAAAAAGAAAAAACCCAAAAACAAACCAAAAACCAAATAAACACAGGCTGAAAATAAAAAGGTTAGAAAATAATCATACAGACATATGACCATAATTATAGCAAAGTGGAGTTCAAGCTAAGTATGATAAGATAGAATGAACATAAGGATTAAAAAGTCAATTTAGCAAGAGAATTTAACTCTATACATATGTATCTGTATATGTATATATATACACACACACCAAATTAACACCAACAAACTTCTTTTTTATTATTTTTTAATATCATAACACTTTGATTACAAATATGATTGTAGTTGGGTTTCAGTCATGTAAAGAACACCCCCCTGCACCAGTGCAACATTCCCACCACCGATGTCCCAAATCTCCCAAATCTCCCTCCTCCTCACCGCACCCCCACCAGTACTCTAGACAGGCTTTCCACTTCCCTCATTCATTCACATTGTTGTGATGGTTCTCAGTGTAGTTATTCCTCTAACTGCACTCACCACTCTTTGTGGTGAGCTTCATGTTGTGAGCTGGACCTTCCAGCCCTTCTCTCTTTGTCTCTGAATATTATTGCAAAAATGTCTTACAGGAAAATTTCATGACTTCATTTCTCCTAACTGCTGCATAATATTCCATTGTGTATATATACAACAGTTTCTTTAGCCATTCATCTGTTGAAGGGCATCTTGGTTGTTTCCAGAGTCTGGCTATTGTAAATAGTGCTGCAATGAATATAGGTGTGAGGAAGGAATTTTTATATTGTATTTTTGTGTTCCTAAGGTATATCCCTAGGAGTTAAGACCAACAAACTTCTTAAAGCAGCTACTCAGACCTATGAAGAATATATTAACAGCAACAAAATAGTGGTAGGACACTTGAACACCCCATCCCCATCATTGAACAGAATAACCAGACAGAAAAACCAATGAGAAATTAAGGAACCGTTTTAAATGATGATTTGGAGAGCTGGCCTTAATAGATATGTACAGGGGGCCGGAGAGATAGCATGGAAGTAAGGCATTTGCCTTGCATGCAGAAGGATGGTAGTTTGAATCCCGGCATCCCATATGATTCCCGAGCCTGCTAGGAGTGATTTCTGAGCTTAGAACCAGGAGTATCCCTGAGAACTGCCGGGTGTGACCCAAATCCCGCCCCCCCCCCCCAAAAAAAAAGATATGTACAGGACTCTCCTCACTCAAAAAACTGAATACAACTCCAGTACAAATGGGATTTTTCTCTTCTTTCTTTTTTCTCTTTTCTTTTTCTCTTTTCTTTTTCTTTCTTTATCTTTCTTCTCTTTCTTTCTTTCTTTCTTTCTTTCTTTCTTTCTTTCTTTCTTTCTTTCTTTCTTTCTTTCTTTCTTTCTTTCTTTCTTTCTTACTTTCTTTCTTTCTCTTTCTCTCCTTCCTTCCTTCCTTCCTTCCTTCCTTCCTTCCTTCCTTCCTTCCTTCCTTCCTTCCTTCCTTCCTTCCTTCCTTCCTTCCTTCCTTCCTTCCTTCCTTCCTTCCTTCCTTCCTTCCTTCCTTCCTTTTTTCCTTTCTTTTATTTTTGGTTTTTGGGCCACACCCGGCGGTGCTCAGGGGTCACTCCTGGCTGTCTGCTCAGAAATAGCTCCTGGCAGGCACGGGGGACCATATGGGACACCGGGATTCGAACCAACCACCTTTGCTCCTGCATCAGCTGCTTGCAAGGCAAACACCGCTGTGCTATCTCTCCAGGGCCCTCTTTCTTTCTTTCTTTCTTTCTTTCTTTCTTTTTCTTCTTCTTCTTTCTTTCTTTCTTTCTTTTTCTTTCTTTCTTTTCTTTCTTTCTTTCTTTCTTTCTTTCTTTCTTTCTTTCTTTCTTTTCTTTCTTTCTTTCTTCTTTCTTTCTTCTTTCTTCCTTCTTCCTTCCTTCCTTCCTTCCTCCTCCCTCCTCCTCCCTCCCTCCCTCCCTCCCTCCCTCCCCTCCCCCTCCCTCCCTCCCTCCCTCGCTTCCTCCTTCTCTCCCTCCTTCCTTCCTTCCTTCCTTCTTCCTTTCCTTCCTTCCTTCCTTCCTTCCTTCCTTCCTTCCTTCCTTCCTTCCTTCCTTCCTTCCTTCCTTCCTTCCTTCCTTCCTTCCTTCTTCTTTCTTTTTCTTTTCCTATTTTTTAGTTAAAGAATAGAAAGTTTATTAGATTACTGAGGATGCCTTAGACAAGATGGTGTCATTGGCATTTATTGTTTTACTTCCTTTACAATCAGTAACACTTTGAGGTCTTTGTCTTGCCTTACTTTCCCAGCTAGAGCATACACAACTTTATTGAATGGAAGTGGGCAGAATAGATTCTTACATTAAACCTGATTTTTTATCACATAAGGTAAGATTTAAGCTCTTTTAAGCCCATATATTCCTTTTTTTTTTGGTTTTTGGGCCACACCCGGCGGTGCTCAGGGGTTACTCCTGGCTGTCTGCTCAGAAATAGCTCCTGGCAGGCACGGGGGACCATATGGGACACCGGGATTCGAACCAACCACCTTTGGTCCTGGATCGGCTGCTTGCAAGGCAAACGCCACTGTGCTATCTCTCCGGGCCCCCCCCCCTTTTTTTTTTAAAATTTGTAGCAGTACATAAATGTCCGACAGAAACCACTTTATCTGCCGAACACTCATATTTTTTCTTGAATATATGTTCCTCTCTTTCCCTTCACTTTTTTTTTTATGTTGTTGTTTGTTTGCTTTGGGCCATACTGGCAGCTTTCAGGGATTACTCCTGGCTTTGTGTTCAGAAATTACTCCTGGCGGGCTCAGGGGACCATCTGGGATACCAGAAATTGAATCCAGGTCTGTCCCAGGTCTGCCGTGTGCAAGCATGCAAGGCAAACACCGTACTGCTGTGCTATCACTCCCTTCATATTTTTCTTTGTACATTTCTTTTTTATTTTTTTTTTAATTTTGCTTTTTGGGTCATACCCGGCAGTGCTCTGGGGTTACTCCTGGCTTTTGTGCTCAGAAATCGCTCCTAGCAGACTAGGGGACAACATTTGAACCACCATCCGTCCTGGATTGGCTGCATGCAAGGCAAAGGCCCAACTGCTATGCTATCTCTCTGGCCCGTGTAAATTTTTTTCAGTAAAAACCATTGTACATCACACTTACACACAAAAATCACCTCTATGACTGGAAACTAAACCCTCGGTGATGAGCATAATGTTAAATGAATGGCACCAAATATTTCTCTCTCTCTTTTTTCTAAACTTGTTTGATTTATGATCAAGTTGTTTATAAGTTAGATAGGTTTCAGTTATTCAAATTTATAAGTCAAAAACTATTATAATGTGTCTCTTTGAGTGTATCCTTGAGTTCTACTTGTTGGATTTTGTCAATTTTCTGGATATTTATATTTTTCCTTTTTTTCCCCCAACAAATTTGGGAAGTTTCAGTCATTGTGTCTTCAGATATTTTCTCTTTTTATTATTTGGTGTCTTCCTATTTACCCCTTCATGATGATGCCTATATTACTTAACTTAATGGTGTTCCACGTTTTTTAAGTTTTTTTTTTTTTTTTAGGTTTTGTTTTGCTTCTCTTCGATGTTTTCTTCTTTCTTTATCAAATGTTCCTTTGCCCTTTCTTCAAGTTCCCTAACTCTTTGTTTGCCCACTCAGATACATCTTTGAACATCTAATGAATTTTTCGTTTCAGTTGTACTTTTCATCATTCCTATTTGGTTTTGTTTTAGGTCTTCTAATAAGGATTTTTCTAATAAGTATTGGTACTTTTATTTTGATAGAACATTTATGTCAAAAAATCATCTCAATAACTTTTTAAATTATGGTTATTTAATAAAATTATAAAGAAAAAGGCAAGATTTTTGTCTTTTTTAAATTGTTGAGTAATGTTCCATTTAGTATAAGTACCACAACATATTTAGTTACTTATTAGTTGACATTTAGGATGTTTCAGTATCATTGCAATTAAAGCTGCAGTGAGCGTGATGTCTCTTTGAATTAATATTCTTATAGTTTTAACTTAAATACTGAATGGTATTTATTTTATGGTACTTAGATCACTTGGTTATTTTTATTTTTAGCTTTTTAAGGAATCTCCATATATTTTTTGTTGCTGTGTTTTTTTGGTTTTTGTTTTTGTTTTGGGGGCATTCCTGGGGAATGCCCAGGGGTTACTCTTGGCTCTGCTCTCAAGAATTGATCCTGATAGGCTTAGGGGACCTTATGGGATGCAGGGATGGAACCCAGGTTGGTCCCGGATTGGCTGCATGCAAGGCAAATGCCCTACCTGCTGTATTATTGCTCTGGCCCTCCATACAGTTTTTATAAGGGCTCCATTGAATTGTATTCCCATCCACTGTATCTGAGAGTTTCTTTTGGCCATACCTTCACTGACAATTGTTGCTTTCTGTATTTTTGATGTAGGCCATCCTCACAGTTGTCAGGTGATATCTCATTGTGGGTTTTGTCTTGTGTTTTCTTGATAATAAATGAAGTTCTGTTGGCCATCTATATAACTTTTTTTTTTTTTTTTTTTGGTTTTTGGGCCACACCCAGCGGTGCTCAGGGGTCACTCCTGGCTGTCTGCTCAGAAATAGCTCCTGGCAGGCACGGGGGACCATATGGGACACCGGGATTCGAACCAACCACCTTTGGTCCTGGATCGGCTGCTTGCGAGGCAAACGCTGCTGTGCTATCTCTCCGGGCCCTATATAACTTTTTTTTGTTTTTGTTTTTTGTTTTTGTTTTTCGGGCCACACTCATTTGATGCTCAGGGGTTACTCCTGGCTAAGCACTCAGAAATTGCCCCTGGCTTGGGGGGACCATGTGGGACGCCAGGGGATCAAACCACGGTCGCGATCTTCCCTTGGCTAGCGCTTGCAAGGCAGACACCTTACCTCTAGCGCCACCTCGCTGGCCCCCGATATAACTTTTCTGAAGAATTGTTTGTTCAAATTTTCTTCTCATTTTTAATTGGATACTTGGTTTGTTGTTATTGAATTATGTGAATTCTTTACATGTTTTAGTATTAAACATTTTTCTGATGTTTGTACATGCATTTTTCTCCAAGTCAGTAGATTGCCTTTTCATTTTTATGGGAACTTTTTTGCTATACAAAAGCTTTTTTTTTTTTTTTTTTGATGTAGTCCCATTTTTTCTTTTTGCTTTGGTTTCTTCTGTCATCAAATTCCTCAGAGACCTCTATGTTCAGTATTTATAAAAGTATTGCCTACTTATTATATAAATTTTTCAAGATTTATATCTGTCTATTTGGTGTGAGTGTGGCAGGATTGGAAAATACCAGGTGGTGCCCCAAGACTTACTACTGACTCTGTGCTCAGGGGTCACTTTTGGCAGTGCTCAGGGATAGATATGCAGTGCCAGGAACTAATCCAGGGTCAGCTCCATTAGCTCCACGTTATTCACCTGACTATTAACTTCTCTTAAGGCCATTGTTTCTTAATTGATTTTTCTAAATATTCATTGATATAAGTAGTATTATTGACATTATTATGCTGCTATACATCTCCTTTTATATAAATTATATATTTTATACCTCTTTTTATATAAGTTATGAAATATAAAACCTAAAGATTTGTTTTATATATCTGGAGCACCTGTACCAGGGACATGTATTAATGAAAGTTTTTTTTTGTTTTGTTTTGTTTTTTGTGGTATTTTTTTTTTGGTTTTTGGGTCACACCCGGCAGCGCTCAGGGGTTATTTCTAGCTCTATGCTCAGAAATTGCTCCTGGCAGACTCAAGGAACCTTATGGGGTGCCGGAATTAGAACCACCGACCTTCTGCATGCAAGGCAAACACCTTGCCTCCATGCTATCTCTCCGGCCCCGAAAGTTATATCTTTTTGTTAAATTTTTCCCTTGATTTTATAATGGTTTTCCTTGATGTTTATATATATATTTTTGACTGAATATTTTATCAGATATGAGAATATAAGTTCTTGTCTTTTTCTGTTTTTTTCTAGGAAGATTTCACTCTAGTCTTTGGCTATAAGTTTTACTTTTTTTAAAAAAAACTTTATTGATTCATTGATTGATTGGTTTCTGGGGCATATCCAGCAGAGCTCAGGGGTCACTCCTGACTCTACACTCAGATATCGCCCCTGGCAGACTGGAGGAACCATATGGGATGCTGGGAATTCAAACAGATCCCTCCTGGGTCAGCTGCATGCAAGGCAAATGCCTTACCGCTGTGCTACCTCTTCAGCCCTTGTAAGTTTTTCTTTTATATTAATTTCTTCTTCTGTTTCTAAGGTAGATGGAGCTTGTCATTTTGTAAACTGCCATATTATAACTTTTTTGTTTGTTTTGTTTTTGGGCCACACCTGGCAGCACTCAGGGGTTACTCCTGGCTCTGCACTCAAATTACTCCTGGCAGACTTGGGGGACTATATAGGATGCTGGGAATCAAACCCAGGTCCATCCTGGGCTGGCTGTGTGCAAGGCAAATGCCCTACTGCTGTGCTCTGTCTCTCTCTCCAGCCCCCATATTATAACTTAAAAAATTACGTTAAATGGGTCAAGGAGATAGATCCAGGGTCAGGGTTGTATCCTTGAATACACAAGTTTGGTCCTCAGTACTGCAAATAGACACTAATTGCTACTGGGTCAGCACTCTGTTAATCCCTAGCACATGAGCTATCGTGAGAGCAGTGCCATAGCAGCACTCTAGCATTGAAGTATCTCAGTAAATTGGCAAAATACCAGGGCTCCCTAACCACTGCTTAGGACTTCACCCCCTAAAGTCTAATATTAAATTTATCATCTTACCATGTATGAATTTCAGTTCAGTAGCAGTAGATACTGTCACATACATGTGCAATGTGTTCATCTCTTCCTGAAAATACAGATTCCATAGTTCATTGAGAGCATTTGCTCTGTGATCCAACAATATTATTAAGATTAAATTGTAGGGGCAGTGCTGATTTTTTGCTCATTTCCTTTTGAAGCCATACATTTCATAAAATGTAGTAAATCTTGATTTTAATAATTGTGTTTATTTTTTCTTCATTTCCAAAACAACTGGACATATCTAATTGTATCTGTCTACCATTTCTTTTAATGCAGCAGATTGCATCACAGGTGAGAATTAACTCGGGGCCAGCCCTGTCAAGAGGACTGTATCAGCCAGCAACAAGCTTTATGGGCCGCCAAATGTCAGCCACCTCCAGCACTGAAGATTTCAGTACTCAGGAGAAATTGTTCCCACCTACAAAGAACTTTTCAATTTCCAACCCACAGTCACAGCGACAGACAGCCCCGAGCAGTAATGTGACAGACAGCTATGTAGTACCAACTCACAGTGACACGCGGTGCTTAAAGAAGTCTGACAAAATAGACGGAAAGACGTCTCTTCAGATTGGTGAGAAGACGCCAGTCATAGCCAGTGTGTTGTCTGAGGAGGAACAAACTCATTGCTTGGAGATAGGAAGCAACCATGCTTCCTGGCAAGAGTAATTTATCTGAAGGCAAAAAATCTGCCAAATTCCATTTCCCATTATGGGGAAGATTAAGTCCAGAGAACAGCACCACTGACTCAAAGTATGACAGTTCCAGTAGATCAGAGGGATCAGACAAAGAAATATTGACATGGGGACATATTAAAGTCGAGAAAGAAAAAGCTAGACCACCAGTCTCAGTGATATCAGTCACAGACTACCGTGTCTCTGAAAATAAGTGTTCTCAAGAGAAGCATTCTGCCCGGGAAGGTTTCTCAGGTAGGGTAAGAGGCTAAGATTGTTTGTGATTTTGTTGTATTTTATTTTTCTCAATGGTAGTGAATTTACAGAGTTTCTCATATTCTTTTTTTTGTCCAAACCAAGACAGTGAGGCTGGGAGTTTAACCTCAGTAGTTGAACACATGTCTCACATATATAAGAGGCAGGGTTTGAGCCCTAGCACTGCAAAATCAAATGGAAAAACAGAACAAAGTAGTGACTTTGGCCAACAGTTTTTTTTGGGGTTTTTTTTTTTTGTTTTTTTTTTTGGTTTTTTGGGCCACACCCGGTAACACTCAGGGGTTACTCCTGGCTATGTGCCCAGAAGTTGCTCCTGGCTTGGGGGACCATGTGGGACACCGGGGGATCGAACCGCGGTCCGTCCAAGGCTAGCGCAGGCAAGGCAGGCACCTTACCTTTAGCGCCACCGCCCGGCCCCTGGCCAACAGTTTTATTGAAATTTATAAATTTAAGCTTATTGTGATATTTTAAGTGTTTATTTAATAAGTATTAAAAGCTATAAGTTGTTATTTCTACATTTTTTAATAGATGAGAAATTATCTAAGAGCTAGACTATCACACTTTGCATTCACCGAAAAATGTAGTAATCATTAATGTATTCATATCTCTTTTTATAGATCATCTTTCTCACAGAGACCCAGTGTCCCAGAAACCCTCCAGGAAAATGCAGGAAGAGCAAAAGGAGGAAAGTTTGAGCAGCAGCAGCAGCAGCAGCAGCGACCTCACAGTCTCTATAAGTGAGGATGATCTGTTTTTAAAGAGTCCAGAACCACAGCCAAATCCAGGTGACAAGATGGAGGAAGAAGATGGAATAGAGGCCTTAAAATTAATCCACTCAGAGCAAGAAAGCGATGCCTTACTCACCGAAAAACGTAATTGTATTTTGCAAGCCCTAAGCTCTTCTGATTCAAAAAAGGAATCCTCCACTAACTCACCAACAAGAGAGTAAGCCATTCAGTTTTTTTTTACTGTTCTGTTTTAATTATAGACAGTTTTGACACCATCACTCTGGGATGTATTATTGAACTCAGTTATGAATGTGTAAGTTTCCTAAGTCTCAAAAATAGATTTTTAGACAAGGTATAATTCTCTTACATTTTTTTTTTTATTAACTAGCTTCAAAAGTCTGATATCATTGAATCATGATAATTCCAAACAATCCCTGGTTAATTCATAGATCAGTGCCCTTCACCTGCAATCCTTTCGAAAATGACTCACTGTGAAATTGTATAATACAAAGGGTGATAAATAAACTTACTAGAATTCATATTTAGAACTCGGGAACTTTGTATCTAAAATGCTTAGTTCTTGTATTCCTGCCTTAATTTTATTTTGTGATTAAATGAGTTAATAAGTTCTAAGTATATATCTAGGTGGTATTATTTTTCTAAATATAAACATAAAAACATTGGAATCATTAATGTTAAGTAGAAGCATTAGCATTAAACATTTAAGACATTTACATTATCCAACTCATAGATATGATTAGTTAGTCTTACATATTTTTTTACTGTTCATTAGAGTTACCAGGTCGCTATATAAAGAATAAGGAAGCTGCTTTTAGTGTGTTTTTGTTATTAAACATTTTAATTTATTGAATCATTGTGAGGTACAAAGTTACAAAATTGTTCTTGATTGAGTTTCATTTTTACAATGTTCAAGCACCCATCTCTTCTCCAGTGTCTACTTCCCTCCACCAGTGTCATCGGTTTTCCTCCCACTCTCCAAACTGCTTCTCTGGTAGACATTTTTCTTTTTTCCTTTTAGGTACTATGGTGTATAGTACTATTACTGAAAGAGTATCATGCATATCACTTTGCCTCCTTTCAATAGCAAAGAAATGGAAGCTTCTAAAATCGAACTCTGTCAATAAAAATAGCACAAATAGGAGGCCAGAGAGAGGACCATAGATAGGGTACTCATCTTGCTCATCGTTGACCTGAGTTTGATCCCCAGAACATCTTTATGGCCCTCCAAGTCTGCCAAGAGATCTTAAGCTCAGAACTAGGAGTTAGCCCAAGGTAAGCTAGTTATGACCCTCCACCCACCAATAAAAAAAAAAAAAAAAAAAAAAGGAGAAAAAGTATTACCAGTGGTATCAAGACCTAAAAAAACAAACTGTTGCTTTTTTTTTCTAAATAATGAAATGCTTGGGGATATAGTTCTGTGGTAAAATATATGCTTTGCATGTATGAGATCCAGTTAAATAACCTAGCATCTTCCGTAAGGCTGTACCTTGAGATTAAATAATTTTACTTTCTTAAATTTAATAAGGAAACAGAAAAGCCAGAGGCGTAATGGTGACTCTCAGTGAATTTGCATTATATCTGTACATTGCTTTGGGAAGTATTACCAAATCTATTAGTAGGATATGTGTTTTCATTTCTTTGTGTCCTCTCTTACTTCTTTAAGAAGTATTTTATAGTTTTCTATGCATAGGTCTTTCACCTTTTTAGTAAAGTTGACTGCAAGGTAGTTGATTATTGGAGGCACAATTGTGATTGAATTTTTAATATCTTTTTTCCTCTTTCATTTTTGTATATAAAAGAACCATAGATTTTTGCATATTAATTTTGTAACCTGTAATTTTACTATACAAATTTGTTGTTTCTAGAAGCTTTTTCGTAGAGTTTTAGGGTTCTCTAACTGTAGTATCATGTAATCTGAAAATAGTGAGAGCTTGATCTCTTCCCTTCCTTTGTAGAGTATTAGGGTTCTCTAACTGTAGTATCATGTAATCTGATAATAGTGAGAGCTTGATCTCTTCCCTTATGTGGTTTTCCTTCATATATTTTTCTTGCCTAATTGCTATGGCAAGGACTTCCACAACTATATTGAATAGAATGGTTAGAGTGTTTAACCTTGTCTTGTGCCAGATCTTTAAGGAAAGGCTTTTAGTTTCCCTACTGAGTATAATGTTTGCTGTGGACTTGTGATAAATGGCTTTGACTATTATTTAGGAAAGTTCCTTCAATTCCCATCTCCTTGAGAGTTTTTAATCACAAATAGGTGCTGGATCCTGTCAATTTTTTTTCTCTGTATCTATTGATATGATCATGATTTTTCTCCCTCTGCATCTGTTGATATGGTTATAGTTTTTTTTCTTTTATCAGTATGGTGTATTATGTTGAGTGATTTGCATATGTTAAGCAGTTTTTCCATCCCTGGATTTCAAATTGTATTTAGTCAAAATATGTGATCTTTTTGATCAATTATTGGATTCTATTTGCTAGTATTTGGCAGCGTCTTTGCATCTGTGTTCATCAATGATATCAGCCTGTAATTCTCTTCTTTTATGTATGTCTGATATTTCATATCAGGGTTATGTGAGCTGCATAGAATATGTTTGGGATTGTTACTGTTTCTTCAGTTTTCTGGAAGAGCTTGAAAAGTATGTTTTCTTGAAAGGTCTGAATGAATTCATTAGTGAATTCATCTGGGTCTGGCCTTCTGTTTTCAGGGAGTTTGGGGATTACCATTTCAATTTCCTCTGTAGGAACACTTCAGTTCAGGTATTCCAAATCATCTTGGTTCAAACTTGGGAGGTTATAGGAGTACAAATGTGTCCATTTCTTCTTGATTCTCTTGTTTGGTGGAATAAAGATTCTCAAAGCAATCCCTGATTTTCTTTGATTTTCTATAATTTGTTTCAACACTCTTCCTTCATTTATGATTTGGATTATTAGGGTTCTCTTCCTTTGTGAGTCTTGCTACTGGTATTGACCTTGTTTATTTTTTCAGAGAATCAACTCTTGCTTTCCTTGATCTTTTGATTTTGGCAGGGGGGGTTCCCAGTTTATTAGTTTCTGCTCCGTTTTATGTTTTCATCTTGCTGCCTCTGCTTTTGCCTCATTTTGTTGGTCATTTTTCAGTTTATTAAGCTATGTAGTTGTTTATTTACATTATTTATTCCCAATGAATGCTTGCGGAACTATGAATTTTCCTCTTAATACTACTTTGGTTGTGTCCCACAAATTCATTTATTTCGTATTCTCATTCTTGCTCATTTTGCTTAGCTGAAAGAAATCAAATCTCAATACTACTGATCTTTTCAAAAGCTGGTCGTGGGCTTTAGAAAAATTAAACTCGAGGCTGTTGTGATAGCACAGTGGCAAGGCATTTGCCTTGCATGCAGCTGATTCAGGACGGACCTGGGTTCAGTTCCTGGCATCCCATATGGTGCCCCAAGCCTGCTAGGAGTGGTTTCTGAGCACAGAGCCATGAGGAACCTCTGAATGCCACCAAATGTGGCCCAATCTTCCACCCAAAAGAAAAATTAAACTCAAAAAGAGAATGAACTAATTTTACAGTTTGTAAAGTACATAAGTTATAGGAGAGATAGGCAAAAAAGAGAATGAAGTGCAAGGTAGAACATGAAGAGGTTTCACTATGGCCTGCCCAACTGATGGCCCTGGGTTACTTTTCCATGAGTATAGTGTTCAACTTTACTTTGGGAACAAAGACTGGAATCCGTGGGGTGGAAAGTAATAGCACAGGAGGCCAATAATACTAAAGAACAGAAGTCAGTCTCGGTGAAAAGAATAATCAACTAAGAATAGATATCTGGGGACTGGAGAGATAGCATGGAGGTAAGGCGTTTGCCTTTCATGCAGAAAGACGGTGGTTCAAATCCCGCATCCCATATGGTCCCCTGTGCCTGCCAGGGGTGATTTCTGAGCATAGAGCCAGGAGTAATCCCTGAGTGCTGCCGGGTGTGAGCCAAAAACCAAAAAAAAAAAAAAAAAAAAAGATATCTGATAGTACAGTAGACAGGCATTTGAAAGAACTTAGAAATGTGATTCCAGTTATTCAGACAGTGAATTTAGGGTAAATTCCCAAAGAACAAAGTTGCATTCTATTATTTCCAGTAGTAAATTTGTTTTTCATAAGCAGGAACTCCATAATTTTAGTATTTTTATGTTAATATCTTTATTTAATGAGCAATAATTTGCAGCCATTGTCACTAAGGTCTTTAGAGAAGATGGAAAAAGATGACTCAGTTGAAAAGGACAAATACAAGAAAAACTGACTTATATGCAATACATAAAGAAATGTGATATATAAGCAAGGGAATAGACCATATCTAAGAAAGAAGATCCCTTCAATTCTGTCTATATAATCAAGTATCAGTAGGAAATGGGTAGGGAATGAACCAAAAAGGTTCAACTTGTTTGTGGTCATTGATATAGCAACACTGTACTTCTAAAACACATAAACATTTACATTCTTTTTGTTTGTTTGTTTGTTTTGGGGGGCCACACCGGTTGATTCTCAGGGGTTACTCCTGACTATGAGCTCAGAAATCGCTCCTGGCTTGGGGAGATCATATGGGAGGCCGGGGGATTAAGCCGCAGTCCATCCTAGGCTAGCGCTTGCAAGGCAGATGCCTTAACGTCTAGCAGTGGCACAGCTTCAGCCCTAGCATTTACATTCTTGTTATCAATGTTACTTCAATTCGAATTAATTTAAATATTTAAGGAAAAGAGGACCCCATTGGTCACTTTCCAAATCCTTGTCAAAGGCTGTTATAATCAGTGAGTGTGATATAGAATGATGGGATAGATATAGAGAGTAAGAGTGAAGGTATACTGAAAGAGGATGAGTATACTGAGAAGAGCTTGAAAAGGTTAGAGCCTAAAGAACTTTTATCTGCATGATTGTTTCTTTGGTGGCAGAGTTCTAAGATTGAATCTCATACATTGACATACATTCTACCATTGAACTATTCCTCTGCCAATTTTTAGTGTTATTACAAGATAGAACTAAAGATGAAAATTTGCTTACTTTTGTTAAGCTATTCCAGTACTTAATTTTTTATGTTTCTATTCAGGTTTTCATTAAATTTTTGTCAGCTTTTAAAAATGGGTAGTTTTAAAATAGGGATCTAATTATTAGATATTAGATACTTATACTTCTTAGATTTGTCTAATTTAATAATTTCTTCAATAAGATTCTATTCTGTCTTACTGTTACAAGTTATAGTTTTCTTTGTGTGCTATTTAATTTGTATCCCACTGGTTTTGACAAGTAAACTCTCATTCAGGTTTGAATATTTTAATTTACCCACCTAAATGTTTATAATTAGACATCTAATTTTATCCCACTTTGTGCAGAGATTGAACATCTGTTCTTTTGTCTTTGATGATTGACTCTAATAATAACTAGTTTTTACTAAAAGTTCTCATATTGAAAATAATGTATATTTACTCTTTATTGGTTGTATGGGGCCTATATTTTCCTTTAGTTTATGCTTATTAATTATGTAGTTCTAATCATCTGTGTATTTACTGATTGTTTGACCATTCAGGATTTGTTGCTAATTAGTATTTTTATATTCTTCCTGAGTAATCTAAAGTCCTTTAATACTTGGTCTCCATTATTCCTTGTGGGTCTTTTTCTGTTTTCTCTTCTTTCTCTCTCTCTTTTTTTTTTCATCAGTCAGTGTTTTCTCAAATCTGCCCATTTTTTAAGTGGACATTGTATAGGAAGTTTTTCTAAATGATTTGAATCCTAGGAACTTCTTCTCTAAAGAAGATTTACATTTGCTTCTCACAGGCAAGTAAGTAATTCTTGATCCTTTTATCCAGGTATGAGATTTGAGGAGGTTTGAAGCCAGGCTTTGGACCTTTTAAGGACCAGACTATTTTAGTCTCATCCTTAAAAAAAGGAAGCCCTTCAAGGTTTCATCAAAATGTGGGTGATTCATTAGGATTCCCCTTTCATGGTAGACTTGGACTTATTTTTTATTTTCTGATTTTTAGGGTTGTTAAAGTCTGCTCAGCTTTTTAGACAACTCACTGTCTTTTCTTTTTTTTTTTCTTTTCACTGTCTTTTCTAAAGAGTGTGCCACTGTTTACACCCTCCATATAAAATTTGTCCCCGATATTAGACTTATCTTGAATTTCTTTACTACCTTATCTCACTGTAATGCAACAGAGATAATTTGATATTTAATGTTGTTTCTAGTGAAAGAAAAAAACTGGTCTGTATTACTAAGATGGCATTATAAAAACCAAAGTTATTAACATACTCTTTTCAAATGAATTTTATTATTGGATTATAGCATATATAGGAAAAGTTTAAATCATAAGCATGTTACTCAATTAAATATTATGGAATGAACTCCCGAGGAATTCTGCTCTGTGTCTCTTCCATCATAATAGCTTCCCCTTAGCTGCTGCTGCTTTTCTGAATATTAGGGAAATCAGTTGAAAACCTATTCATTTTTAATTATAAACTCTGTAATGTTGGACAGGTAACTTCTAATTTCATTTTACTTTTAAAATCTATTACTTAGATTATTTTCTATTCTATTTAATCCTTCTTCCCCTATAATGATTCTTTTCAAGTCTTTTTTTTTTTTTTTTTTTTTTTTTAACAATTTGGTTCTTTAGATTGTACACAGTACTTTTCTCAATTTAGTATATGTGGTTGCCAGAGAACAGGCAGTGGTTGGGAAGGGAGGAATGGAGGCATGGGTGGTGGGAAAGTTGTACTGGTGAAGGGGATGTTCTGTTTATGACTGAACCCAACTACAATCATGCTTGTAATCATGGTGCTTAAATAAAGATTTTATAAAAAAAAATTATAGAAACTTGGGGGGGGGGGAGAAAGCCTTCCAAACTCAGAACTGACATATGGAATATCCTGTTTAAGAATGTTATGTTTACCTACATATCTATGAGAAATAGATGGTGGTTGTCATGTGTTAGTACTTGATAAATTAATGTTGCTATATAATGGTAATAATTTCTGTCACCTTTGGGTGCTTACTATGTACCAGATGCTGTGCTAGTCATTGACACACACAATCTCATTCACTACTGCAACTAAATGTAATGACCTTCATAGTGATCTTATTGATCTTAACTGATAAAGGCTGAGTTCCCTTGACTTCTCCAAGACTCAGGGAAGAGCCCCAGGGGCCAGTTTTGGTTTCTCATTTTCATAGCTCCAGAGCTCCCTCTTCTGTTGTTCTCTCAAAATGTTGCTTGAGCATGGCCTCTTAGGACACTTGTTAGGTGTGTTTCTTAGTACTTGTTCCTTCCTCTTTAAGAGATTGTCTCAGTTTAGTTCAAGTTAGAGCTTACCCCCAGCAGCTTCTCAATACTGCATACCTGTGCTGAGCCACTTAAAATTTACACTTAAATTGGTAAATTGATTTTTCTTTTATGTTTTGCATCCACACCTATGGTGCTCACACACACACACACACACACACACACACACACACACACACACACAGAAAGAGAGAGAGACTATGTGTGTACCCACCTCAAGTAGGGTACTTTCAGCAGAGAGAGAGAGAGAGAAGAGAGAGAGAGAGAGAGAGAGAGAGAGAGAGAGAGAGAGAGAGAGAGAGAGAGAGAGAAGGGAGGGAGAGGGAGAAAGAGAGAAAGAGAGAGAGAGATAGAGATAGATAGAGAGAGACTGTGTGTGCCCACCTCAAATAGGGTCATTCCAGCAGACAGAGCCTCCTGACAGATATAGCAGAAACCAGAAACCTCATGGAGCCAGCACAGCTTCTACAGGAAAGAAGAGGCTCTTTGATGTTTGTTAGAAGCAGGGCAAGTCTTCATTCAGCCTCTCCTCACATTTCATCGACTAAAGTTCTGTCCCAGTCCCATTCCCAGGCTAATAACTGGCAAGGGTCCTTACTGTTACTAGGATAAGAGAAGCTGTTTTTGTGAAGGAGCAGACAGCAAATATTTCTGGCTTCTCTCTTCTCCCCAAGCCTTACTAAAACTCCATTCAAATCTTAGCTGATCTGTGCCTGTGCTAGGAATTACCTTTCTTAGCTTCACGTAGAGGTAGGGCTAGATACAGATTCCCAGATTTCCAAACAAAACTGGGCAGCTCTGTAGAAGGAGGGAACTGGGCATGGATTGGGTAGAGGGTAGCCTGTGGCTTTGTTTCCTTGACAGGAGGAAGTGTTTGAGATGCAGAGCATCAAACAGAAAAAGTTGTACAGGTGGAGAGGGGACATCATGGCCAGGGAATAGTTTGACCCATTACTCTGATGGTTTAAGACTAAAACTGCACTTTTAGGTTTACTGTACCAAATAGGGTTTACTTTATATGAAAACAAGTTTTTAAATTATCTTTTGGAAATATTCTACAATTAGATTGTGAGAGATTTATATAACTGGACTTTTATGGACTTTTTTTTTTTTTATTGGAGCCACATATGGCTGTGGCTGTGATCAAGGCTTACTCCTTGGCTCTGTGCTCAGAGAATAATACACACTGCCTAGGTTCAAACTAGCAACAAAGCTCTCCCTCCCCACTCGCACACACATGCATCCCATCTTTATGGTTCCAGGACTTTTTGTTGTATGCAGCATAGAATCCAATTTTAACCACTAACTTACCTTCCCTTTTCTTCTCTTGAGAATAGTCTTTTGGGGCTATTGGTGATAGATAGGTTTCTTGAAAATTCTAATCCCTTTTAAGGTAGGATTTGAAAAGGAGGATGAAGACCACCAACCTGGAGCAGTATCTCACTCTCTTAAGACTCAACTTTCCCCAAATGCTCAGTAAAGAGGTGCCCCAGCTGAGCATAGAGCCAAACAGCTCTCAAGAGTGCCCAGTATATAGTATCATTTTCACCTTTGGGGCCCTGAGGTAAGGTATCTGTCTATCAAATAGCCAACCCCAGTTTGATCCCTAACACCCTATAATATCTCCCAAGCACTTCCAGGAGTGATCCCTGAGCACTACCAAATGGGATTCCAAACCCGAAAACCAAATAAACATCTTCCCCTTTGATGAGACAAGTTGAGAAGTTGGAGATGTGCTTGAGAATCTGAACTTAGTGCTATTCACTATCACTACAGTGTACCTGAGACCAATGCCCATCCTTACTGTGCAGCTCTTGAGAAGCTGCTTTGCCTCCACAGACATGTTCCCTCGGACATAAATATTTGCAGAGTTGCCCAATACATCGGAAGGTCAAACAGGCAGCTGCTGCCATGAAGCTGGTCCTCACCCTGTGGCTATGACCCTTGTTCCAGCCATACCTACTTGCTTCAACTACACCCACATGCCCCAACAGTGCCCAGGGACCTTGCTTGAACTCTGGCACAGCTCCCACCATTAGCCACTGCCTCCGTTCCCAGAGTCAAGACCTGTGCCACCTGTCCTAGGACCTTTCCAGGCCTCTTTCCCTGCCCTGGGCATACCACAAACACAAAAGCCTCTTTTTCCAGACCCATAGAACCTCTTCTCACTCAGAACATTGATAGTTCATCAATGGCAGAAAAGAGGGGTGCAGAAAGAGGGGTGCAGGATTGCTCATCCCTAACAGCCTTTTTATCCTTGGCAGTAGGAGGAAAGAATGAATCTCCTCTTCCTAACTGTCCCTCCCCTGCAGCTCCCTTCCTGGAATGGGGTTTGCAATGACCCCATCTTCCTCTAGTCACCCCAGATACAGAACCTGTAGTTATTGTCTCAAGACTTACTCACTTGTCCTTTAGGTAGAGTAGTTGGGGAGGGCTACAAACTGAATCATGTAGATCAAGGGACAAGGAGCTAAGAGCATCCCCTGTGGAAGTGGAGGACCCATGTGCCCCACTTTTCCCATGAGAAGTGGGTTCTGGTTAGTGTGGGTGGGGGCTTCTGCTCTTGGCTGCAGACATGAGGATCATTATCTCCCCTGTCTTGCAGCCTTCTTTATTTATTTATTTGTTTGTTTATTGGTTTTGGGGCCACACTTGACACTCAGGGGTTACTCCTGGCTATGCTCCAGAAATCGCTCCTGGCTTGGGGGACTCTATAGGATGCCAGGGGATTGAACTGTGGTCCATCCTAGGTTAGCGTGTGCAAGGCAGATGCCATACTGCTTGCGCCACCGCTTTTTAAATTTTTTGGGGGGGGGAGGCATCATCACCCCAGCAATGCCCAAGACTTTTCAGGAATTACTCCTTGCCATGCTGTGGCATCATTATGGGATGCCAGGAATTGAACGTGAGCCAGGCGTGTGCAAGGCAAGAGTCTTACACACTGTACTGTCTCCAACCCTCCTCATTGCTTTACTTTTAGGAAGGTTATTTGTCTGCCCTTATACCCATTTCTAGAGTAAAACTTGTCAATCATATTTGTCTTGTGGTGTGCTTGTCTGATTTTCTACCAGCAGTGAGGAGCCCTTTCCCTTTTTTCTAGGGTCTGCCTATGAAGGCCAGTTTGCTTGCCTTCCTCCACAGTTAGCTTACTTATTTGTCTATAATAAAGTTTTAGTATTGTCCATTTTCATGTGTCTCATACTTTTTAGTCTTTGATTTCCTCTTTAGCCACTTGCTAGCTGAATTTAAAACTAATTACTGGGCCCGGAGAGATAGCACAGCGGTGTTTGCCTTGCAAGCAGCCGATCCAGGACCAAAGGTGGTTGGTTCGAATCCCGGTGTCCCATATGGTCCCCCGTGCCTGCCAGGAGCTATTTCTGAGCAGACAGCCAGGAGTACCCCTGAGCACCGCAGGGTGTGGCCCAAAAAAACAAAAAACAAACAAAAAAAAACTAATTACTTTTCTTTTTTTTCAGCTATAGTACTGACTTTTTTGTAGATCCTCAGAGCAGACCAGCACAATCTTTCCAGCAGTTTAGAATTAGAATCCAGACTTTCTCTGACAGGTGTATGGCGACATTAATAACCAAGCTTGTAGCTCCTTTTCTCTCCCTGGGAGTTGCCACTCCATTTCATTGTCAGGTGGAGGTAGAGTTGGAGGTGGAGTCAAAGTCACTGAAGGTTCTGGAGTTACTCTAAGCTTTTGGTCATCACTGAGAAACTCCCACTCCAGAGGAGTAAACTGCTAACATTTCAGGGTCTGGAAATTGCCTGAGCCCAATATATTTTCCCTCATCCCTGCGCCCCTTACGAAAGTGTAATGTTCCTAGCCCCTCTGAGTTCTGATCTCAAGCTTCTACTCATGCCCACATGCATGTTATATAATAGAGGCAGATAGATCCATGGAAAGGCATAGCAGAAGTCTAAGATGTGAACTGTCTCGCTGACCTACATTAGTCATTGAGCCCCAGAAAAGATGATTCTACCCTGACAAATGCAAAAGCACCCTCAAGAATGGAATCTTAAAATTGATTATCCATTGGGCCACACAGATAGTTCAGCAGATAGGGCACTTGCCTTGCACTGAGTTCCTGGCATCCCATATAGTTCACTGAACACCACAAGGAGTGAATCCTGAGTGCATTGCTCAGAATCACTCCTGCAAGCTCCCCTGCTGGATGTGGCCAAAAAAAAAAAAAAAAAAAAGACAAAAAATACCTGATTATCCTAATACCTGATAAATATTTTTATAAATAAATATAAATAAATAAGTAATATGTAAAAGTATCTAAAAGTATGAAAAATATCTGGTATGTAAAAAAAATTCCACAGTTCAGGGTCTGATGGTATTATATTTAGTGAAGGACTCATAAGTTGGATTATGGGGCATCTGCCTTCATGTTCTTTTCTGTAACAAATATTTAATTTACTTCAAGTAACTGGCTCCTTAGATATGATGTCTACAACTCAATAAGGTATATCCAGCACCCTGATATGATGCTCCTCTGGTGACATATCCTGGCTGATTCACAAGCACCCCAGGATAACAGGAGTTAAATATTTCCAGTTTCATCCTCCCAGCACCAAAGAAGGTTGTTTGCAATCAGCCCGGTGTTAAGATTGGAATTCATGGAGTTTTCAAAGAAAAGGGGGCTGCAGTTATTGATTTGTTTCCTATGGGCTGCCTGCAGCTTGCTAATGGCTTCTACGCTGCTAAAAACTTAACTTGAACTAAGTCTGGTGGTTTCTATTTAAGAGTGGAGGGAACGAAACACCTATTAAAAGTTTTCTTAGGCCTCCCAGTACCTCATTAAGGAACTTTTTTAAAGGGTGGACATTCTGGGAGAGGGACTCATTCTGAGAATTGGAATGGAACAGAATGATGAGGTCTGTTTTGAGGCCAATGAGGGGGAAAAGGCAAGACTTCTGCTTGTGCAGCCCCTGCTACAATAAGAGGACCTTAACACAGATGGGCGGGCGAGCTCCTAAAAATGTCGCCCATAATTCAAGCTGTCAACTTAATCCTACTGTTTCCAGGTAAAGAGAAGGGGCCCTTGTTTCCCGGGTGAAGAGAAGGCTCATTGCTTGCTGACCCCTGGTCCCCAGCTTGCTGCAGGCCGCCCCTCTTTTTGTGTCAATGCCCCTTCCTTCCCTCCTTTTGGCTATTGTGCTGCTCTTCAAGTGGCCCCCTGGAAGGGACCACCCTGGGAGCTGCACAATGGACCCCAGGACACCGCCAAAACATAGGTTTTGTAGGACAGCCCAGTAAAGAAAAATGTTGTTTAGCTATGTATGTGTTTGTCCTTTCTACAACTGTTTTGTGTGGCCAACAAAACCCCCTCTACAGACTGCACTCTGGCCACACATACCGCCGTGGGGTGTCAGGCGAGAGCTCTCGTTGTCGCTGCCAGTTTCTTTTCCCAGGGCTCTAATTCCTGGTGCAGATTCCATTCATGTGCCTGGATTTATGGTCAGGAAATGTGGCATCAAAGCAAAGTCTTGGTGGGGGCTTTTGGAAACTATTCTACCCAGTGGTCGGGGAGTTGGTGTTTTGGCAATGCTCTAGGATGAAATTTGTCCTAATGCTGCTTCACAAAAGCCAGCAGCCTGGAATTCTATTCTCAGTGGTCATTTACACCTCTGTAAAAGGATCAGTGCCAGCCAATTGTTAGACTGTTTAAATCTTAATTTGCATCTTTATGGTGATAGAGCCTAGGCTGATCTCCCTACAGCTTCTTTGTATTTGTGTACCTGTGGGTGGGAGGTCATTGGAGGGTAAAGGTGCTAATTTGTCCAGAGGATGATCAGTTAAACTACAAAAATTGCAATCATTTCGGCTGATGTCAGACTACTTTGGTTCATTAGTTATATTTTGTAGTAGTTGAGAACTTTTGAATATTGGGTTATGTTGTTTCTGTCCAAATTTAAGACCCCTCCTGGGTCTTAGAAGGATTTTATTTATTCATTTGACCATTTGTATCGATGCACCCAGATCTACAATACTTTTAATGATACTTCTTTATGTGTATATCATTTCAAAAATCACTGCCAACACCAGCAGCCTGTTTCCCTCATCAGTGTCCCAGTGACCTGTTCCAGACAAAATCTTGACTTTCAATGACTTTGGTCATTTTTTGTTTATTTTCTTGTTTTTGTTTGGTTTTTGTTTTGATGCCACATCCAGAGGTGTTCAGAGGTTACTCCTGGCTCTTAGCACAGAATCATTCCTGACAGGTTCAGGGTACCACATGGGATACCAGGAATCAAACCCAGGGTGGCTGCATGCAAGGCAAATGCCCTCTCTACCTGCTGTACTATCACTCTGGTCCCATTGTCCACTTTCTATATTTCCTTGTATCCCAATGCAGGGTTCGGAAAACCCGATTTCCAGCCGCCTGGCGCAGAGTAATGAAAAAAACTCGAGCCCAGCAGTGATGCAAGCAAGTTCCGTATATTATCTGACCGGTCAGAGGTCCGAAATGTACCCGTGGCAGAGTAGAGGTTTACGGACCCCGAAACCTTAAGCCAGTCTCTTTTTAAACAGAATTTAGACAGGTTGATTCATTCTTATTATCAAAGCACAATCTTAAAAGAAACAGGAATGAGCACTGATGTTGGAGAGCTGCGCCGGGGGGGGGGGGTTGTGAGATAAAGGTGATTTCAAATTTCAAGATTTTAGGGCGGGTGGGCCACACAGGAGCGGGAAGCAGGGAGGCCAGGGGGCAGGGTGGCAGCATTTTCAAATCTGGAGGGCGGGTGGGTCACACAGGAGCTCGAGGGCAGGTGGGTCATACAGGAGCTCAAGGGCGGGTGGGTAACACAGGGGCTGGTAAAGCTGTGGGAAGCAGGGAGGCCGGCGGGCAGGTTCTGAAAAGCAACTTATGGCTGGAGTTTAATAAATTCATATCATATTTTAAAGCTTTCATTAAAAGTATGTTTTTCACTTCTTTCACCAGCATATGAGAGATCTTTTTTTTTTCCTTGTGGAGGCAGTGATAACTATGCACATATAGATGAATAAAATTGAACTATTAAGATTTCTAAATGTTGTTCAGAGCTGGAGTGATAGAACAGCGGCAAGGCATTTGCCTTTCATGTGACCCACCTGGGATAGACCCAGTCAATCCCCGGCATCCCATATGGTCCCCCCAAGCCTGCCAAGAGTGACTTCTGAGCACAGAGCAAGGAGTAACCCCTGAGCACTGCAAGGTGTGGCCCCCAAATCTAAATGTTGTTTATTGTAATTGACATATTTCTTCAAGAGGAACATGTAACAACCAGAATGAAAGTAGAACTAGATAAAATGATCATTTTATTTTTATTTATTTGCTGGGTGGAGCTCCACACCTAGTAGTACTTAAGTCTTACTCCTAGCTCTCTTTACACTTAGTGCTCTGATCTCTCCTAGTGGGGTTGCAGACCTTATGTAGTGCCAGAGGTTGAACCCATGCCAGCTACATGCAAAGCAAGTGTTCTACCCATTGTACTATTACTTGGGCCTATAAAATTATAATTTAGAAAATATATGTAATGAACTTAAGACACTGTGTGGGCAAGAGATATAGTACAGCGGATAGGTCAGTTGCCTGATGTTGCCAACCCTTGTTTGAGCTCAAGTACCCGAATATGGTCCCTAGACCCTGCCAGGCAGAGTTAGCACAGCAGACTTACTTCACTCAGCGTGATTCTCTCAGATCCATCCTTGTAGTAGCAAATTACATGATTTTTGTCTGTTTTTTTTTTTATCATTGAGTAATATTCAACTGTGTATAAATCTCTAAAGTAATCTTTTCTGTTCACATCATGTGTTCTTAGTTTATAGCTCAGAGACTTCTGGGGCTAGAGAGATAGTACAGTAGACTTACCTTGCGCACAGAAGAGTTAGATTTGATCCCCAGCACCCTTAAATAAGATCCTGAATACTACCAGGAATGATCCTTGATTACAGAGCCAGGAGTAAGCCTTGAGCATGACTGTGTATGGCCCCAGAACCAAGTAAAAGACTTTTCAAAAAAGTATTATGATTTGGAAAAAAGATAGACTTTAACCAGTGAAGGGTAAAAAACTGAAGTTCTGGGTCAGTGTTTCCAGAACTAGAAAGCCCAGGCTCCTGTCTGTGTGTATTATCCTTAATCATGTTTCTAGTTCATGAGCCACCTCCACAAATGGGGTACTTTTCATGTTTGCTCATTTTGAAGTAAATTTCCTCCCCTAAAATATTGTCCTGGATGTTGTGTATGTAAACATTTTATGGGATTATTATGTTACTGACCCTACCGTGATCAGTCATTATGCCCTACCCTAGGGTAGGGCACAATCCAACACTGGATTCAATCAACTATATTGCTTTATTATTATTTTGTCTTATTCAAAATGTGATAAACCTATTTTAATCAAACATTTTAAATAGACATAACAAATTACACACAAAATATTTACTATTTATGGCCAATGATTAGCACATCATTTTGAGTCTATTGTTCCTTAGAGAAAATGAGGACTGAAAGTCAAATCTGTAACACAACAAATAAAACATAAATTTTTTTATAAAATAATACCTAGAGAGATGTGTAAAAGTTATGTAATGAGTTAAGAAAAAACTTTCTTTTCAGTAATCTTCATGTAGGATTATTTTTGCCAAGATGTAGTTCCTAATTTGTGATACTAAAAAATGAGGCATCTCTCTTTTTCTTGATTGTTTTTAAAGCTGCTTTGAATACTAAACTTAGCCAAGAGGTTTTCTTTTTTTTTTTTAATTGTTTTCTAAATTTCTATATAGCTAAAAGATGAAAATGAAGCTAGGAAACAAATTATTAGCAATTTGCCTGGAAAAATAAAATCCTTTATTTTATATTTACTTGTCACTAGGTAAAATAAAAGTATTTTTCAAGCAGTGACTTTTTATTCAGCTTGTCTGGTCACATGCCTGACTTTACAAAGAGTAAACGGTGTTGGGGCCAGGCCAGTCTACAGAATCCCAGGGAAACACTAAACATGGATCTGTCAACCCTTGCCTCTACAGCTGAAATGATTTTAATTAGTAAGGAAAACCGAGGACATGAAAAAACTGATGGATAAATACTGTGTGGAACTACCAAAGGTAGGGTGTTTGCCTGGGTTCAGTCTCTGTCATCCTGTATGGTCCCCTGAGCACTGACCAGGGGTAATCTCTAAGCACAGCGGGGTGTGGCTCCAAAACAAAAACAAAGAACCAGCTCAGGACTTGAGAAGTAGCTGGAGTGCCAAGGGATAACCTAGAATCTTGAACAGGATTTAAGTCCAAAGAGTCATTTATTTTCTGCCTAAGAACTCTGCTTAAAAGTGGGGGTAGACTTGTTCTTGAAGTTGTCATTCACCTTCCAAAAGGAGGACAGAGGACATCTTCCCCTTTGTGGCAGATAACCACAAAGAATTTTATTAACTTTACCATAGAAATAATTATAAAAGTAGGCGGGAGCAATAGTATAGTAGGTAGGGTATTTGCCTTAAACCAGCTGACTGATCCTCGCATCCCATCTGGTCCCTTTATCACCCAGGAGTAATTCCTCTGTGCAGAACCAGGAGTAACCCTTGAGTATTGCTGGGTGTGACCCAAAGCCAAACAAAAAATAACAAACCAAAAATATTATTCTAAATTTTTTTTTTTTTGTGGTTTTTGGGTCACACCCGGCAGTGCTCAGGGGTTATTCCTGGCTCCAGGCTCAGAAATTGCTCCTGGAAGGCACGGGAGGACCATATATGGGACGCCGGGATTCGAACCGATGACCTCCTGCATGAGAGGCAAACGCCTTACCTCCATGCTATCTCTCCGGCCCCCTATTCTAAATTTTTTAATTAGCATATTCCTTTATAGGTTGCCTGGTTTTTATTTCCTTGGCAAGAGCAATAGCGCAGCGCTAGAGTGTTTGCCTTGCACGCTGCTGACCCAGGACAGACCTCAGTTCAATGCCTGGCATCCCATATGGTCCCCCAAGCCAGGAGCAATTTCTGAGCACATAGCCAGGAGTAACTCTTGAGCGCCACTGAGTGTGACCCAAAAACCAAAAAAATAAAAATAAATAAATAAAAATATTCATTTCTTTTTGTTGTATGCATCAAATATTTTTATTATAGTAAGCAATCAAACCTTTAAGGAAGATCTGTCTTTGGTGTATTTTCCCTTAGCTTTTTAGAATCTGGCTTCCTCTAAGACAGACTTTTTGTTTGGTATTCAAGCCCAGTGATAAGGGGGACCAGCAGGACCAGTAGAGCTCAGAAGTCACCATAACTACCCCTAGGAGTAACCAGGCAGTGTGGGGGAATTGAACTCAGGACTACTTCAGTCCTTTCAGCTTTTTCTCCAACTGAGCTTAAATCTCTTTGGCATCTCCTATGACATCACATCAGACTTAACCTCAAACAGTGGCCAAAATGTTCTTCTTTACCTAGACCTTCAGTAGCCTAGAAACAGTTAAAGTCTAACTCTTTGTTTCCATGTCTTGCTAAGAATAAAGAAAATTTTATTGTAGTGGGATCCAGGTGGAGAAATAATCGTCATTTTTCTACATTCAGAAATAAGAGGAAGTAACCTATACTTCAGCCAGCAGTTTTCAATTTCTTAGCAGTGACAATTTAAGTAAATTTCATATGAGTTATAGAGATCTAACTTTGTTCTGATTGACAATATGAAATTAGCCTTTTCTGCTGTTAAGATTATCTGGCATTCCTATCACTCAAGTAAAATGTAGGATGAGATTGCATTTCTGTGCATTTGAACATCCTCAAAGTCGTTGAAGGGTTAAAGTTCCTCTGATGCATTTAAAACAGTCTCATATACACAAACAACTTTCCCCAACTGCTCCATTTACATCTTTGTCAGGAGACAGTCTGCTTGCTGCACTTTTATTCTAGAACTTATTTCAGATTTTCATAAACCATGAAGAAACCACCGTAGATTTTAGAAACTGGCTCTCTTCAGTAAATAAATATTTGTTGCATACCTGTTTTATTTTATGGATGCTGCACTCATAGTAACATTCTGAGGAAAACCATTCATTGCTTCCAACCCCTAAATTTGTTTTTTTATTCAACCCCCAAATTGTATTTAGGGTTAAAGTAATGAAAAGCAATTCTGGGGTGCCACTCTTGTTATATTTCTACTGTTCTGTTTCTATATGCTTCCAAATGAAAAGTCCCAGAATTGCAAAATACAATAATCAACAATGTAGCATAGACTCATCTTCAGTTTAACATTTTTATATATTTCCCCATCTATCTCTTTGTAAACATCTATTTCTAATTTTTTTTTTTTTTTTTTTGCTTTTGTGTTATACCCAGCTGTGCTCAGGGGTTACTCCTGGCCCTACACTCAGAAATCGCTCCTGGCAGGCTCAGGGGACCATATGAGATGCTGGGATTTGAACCACCGTCCTTCTGCATGAAAGGCAAATGTACTACCTCCATGCTATTTCTTCGGCCCTGTTTCTAATTATTGATGAAATCTATTCAACTCAGTCCCTATTCATAAGAATATCCTAAAATAGTCTGTCCTAAAGGGGTCACTTTGGTAGGTCAAAATCCTAAATAGGTTTCTCATTTTTCAAGGTCATGCTAGTGATACAGGCCTCTAATCTAGAAATTTCAGATGTATTACCAAAAGGACCTGGGAGCTTGTTAGAAATATGTTCTTGGGACCATAGCAATGGAGCTGCAGGTTAGACATTTGCTTTGTATGTAGCTGATTTGGATTCAGTCTACTGTGCCCCATATGATCCCGTCCCGACACCCCCCTCCCCCCTCCACCGCCCCCCCCCCCCTGTCCTCAAAAGCTTCACAAGAATGAGACCTGAGCAGAAAACCAGAAATAAGCCCTGAGTTAAACCGGGTATAACCACTACGCTCCCCAAAATTTTTATTTTAAATATGTTCCCTGGCCCTACTCACCACTGAGTCAGGAATCTAGAGGTGAGTCCCAATCATGTAGGTTTCATTAGGCTTATTAAGGCTCTCTGCTCCTTCCGGTTTGAAACCCATAACTCTGAGTTCCCTTGGAGGGCCGAAAGACTAGGGCAAGAGAGAAGTCTAGTTGTTTGCATCCATTTTGGCACATATGCACCAGGACTTTTTGCAAGTCACCCAAAATCTATTCCATACTTACTTTTTGATGGTCTGTTTTTTTTGTTTTTTTTTTTCTCTCATGGCTTCAGCAGTTTTGTAGCATCTGAGCTATTTAATGAGTTCATGGAACTTAAATGTGCAATGTATTCTTTGTCCAATGCTGACACTTATAAGGGCCTAAATCATTTTCTATACATGTAACCAGTCTGAACCCTGAGTTTTATTTGGAAGGCTGACTATGTATACTCTTTTTAAAATGTAAGTTAAAGAAATTTATTCTTTCTAAAATACTGGGCTAATGGGGCCAGAGCAGTGGTGCAGGGCGTAAGGCATCTGCATTGCACGCGTTAGCCTAGGACGAACTGCAGTTTGATCCCCCTGTGTCCCACATGGTCCCCCAAGCCAGGACCCATTTCTGAGTGCATAGCAGGAGTAACCCCTGAGCGTCACTGGGTGTGGCCGAAAAACAGACATGAAAAACAAACAAAAAAATACTGGGCTAAAAAGATCGTGTCAAGGCACTTACTTTGCATGTGGCCAACCCATGTTTGATCCCTGTCACCACATGGTCCTTGAGCACGACCAGTAGTGACTTCGGAGCATAGCCAGGAGTAGCCCCTGATCACATCAGGCATGACACCCAGACAAATAATTAAATGCAACGCCACACTTATTTGTGTGTGGACATTCAATGAGTCTGTAAAAATCCACCTTGCAAGGTCATTATTTGGCTGAAAAAGAATAAGGATTTGGGTCTGAATATCTTCTACCCAGCATTCTTTTTTTTCTTTTTTTTTTTTATCATATTGGCTTATATATCTTTCACGGTAGTATATTAGGTACATATTAACATTGAGTCAGGGGAATACCCATCACCAAATTTGTCCTCCCCCCATCCCCGTTCCCTTCCTGCAACCCATATCCCCCACCATCACCCCCTGGGCTGCTAGAGTAGGTGGTCCCCTCTTTGTCTAGCTTACTATTAGTGATCATATATCTGTTTGGTCCTGGTACCCTCCCTTGTTTCCCCCTCTATTTGAGAGGTGGAGCTCAATAATTCGAGTTATATGGTTTTGTGTGAAGGAAAGAAAAGCAATAGAATGGAGTAAAAAATAAGAAAAAAATTAAAATCAAATCAAATAAACTGGAAATGGTGGAGTCCTTCTAATCTAGAGGCTTTCAACCTCAGTTTGAGAACATGAAAAAGGTAATTGAAACACCACATCAATACAGAAAGAAATATCAAATTAAATATCCAGTGAGCACTACAGCAATAAAGACAAGCACCACACAATAGTCTCAGTTCTGAAATCAAACCATGCCGGAGTACAAAAAGAAAGAGAAAGATAAAATAAAATAAAATAAAATAAAATAGGAGACATAAACTTCAATATCTACACCAAAATAAAGACGTCAATAAAAATTGATCAATAAGGGGCCTGGAGAGATAGCACAGCGGTGTTTGCCTTGCAAGCAGCCAATTCAGTACCAAAGGTGGTTGGTTCGAATCCCGGTGTCCCATATGGTCCCCCATGCCTGCCAGGAGCTATTTCTCAGCAGACAGCCAGGAGTAACCCCTGAGCAATGCCGGGTGTGGCCCAAAAACCAAAAAAAAAAAAAAAAAAGATCAATATATATGTAGAAAAATGATTATTTTGTGCCTTTTTTTTTTCTCCCTGCATAGGCACAGTAACTATTGGGGATATTATAGAGGGAATTCCCTTGGCCTAGGAGATACAGGGTTTCTCCACCCCTGACGTATACTATCATGGGATTAACTATAGACTCCTTGCATGATCATTTACTTTCCCCCTGGTGCTTTTTTGGTGTATAGAAGACTTCTGCTTCATCATGAATGTAAAATCGGACCTCTGTATCTAGAGATCTTGGTGTCTGTACAGCTCAAGGAATGGAGCTTATGATGAAGTCTTTCTTTGTGGTTCTAGCAGTTCTGCTTCTTTGGTGTCGTTTTAATCCATCTTCTGTAGTTGGTGGTCTTGGTCATTACATTGCTCCTAGGATGGAGCCTGGGATAGAGTCTTTTGTTATGCTTCTGGAAGACCTGTTCAGTTGCGATCGTCTCAATCAGACCTCTGGAATTGAAGATCTTGTTTGTTGAACAGATCATAGACCAAAAGCTAGGCTAGTGCTTGTTGTTGTTGTTGTTGTTGTTGTTGTTGGTCCCGGGATGCATACTGTCCAGTCCTGGTTGTAACAACCAGTCATCTGTATATAGCGATCTTGGCTTTTGCACAGATCAAAGGGTGACATGTCTTCTGATTTTGTCTTATCATTGGCTGGTGAGAAAGGACAACTTACTCTTGGATCAAGTTGTTCCCATTTCTTTGTTGTCAGGTTATCAATTTAGAACTGGCACATGTTGGAGTCAGAGCAGCATTATGGATGCCCTGGAGGGGATTTGGTTCCTGGAGCTGTTGTGGAGAACTCTGTCATTTCTATGTCTGGGATCCAGGAGTCAGGGCTGGATGGTCAGTGCTTAATTCCCTGGGGTCTAAATTGATTCCACATGACATACGTTCAGGGTGGGAGATGCCCCTGTGTTGTAAAAAAGTATATCCCTAGTAGATAAGAGTGTTTTTTACACGTAAAATGTCCCCTCTTTTCAATATGCCTTTGCAGGAAGAAGTGGTGTTACATTATATTGCTGGTGGATTTGGGGGTGGAGAGAGAAGAAAACAGACACAGGACAAAAACTAAAAATATATATGCTCACACATATCTAAAGAAAAAAAATTCTTTTTTTTTTAAAAAAAAAAGATTAAATAAAAGATGTAATTAAAGGAATAAAGTGGGACCGGGAGAGATAGCATGGAGGCAAGGTGACTGTGGCTCAAATCGCAGCATCCCACATGGTCCCCTGTGCCCACCAGGGACTGTGTCCGAGCATAGACTACCCAGCATTCTTTGCTTAACTTTTTTTATTTATTATTATTTTTTTTTGGTTTTTGGGCCACACCCGGTGACGCTCAGGGGTTACTCCTGGCTATGCGCTCAGAAGTCGCTCCTGGCTTGGGGGACCATATGGGACATCGGGGGATCGAACCGCAGTCCATCCAAGGCTAGTGCAGGCAAGGCAGGCACCTTACCTCTAGCACCACCGCCGGCCCCCTTTGCTTAGGTTTTTATGTGCCCCATATACCATTTTATGTCAATAATCTTCATTGAAATTAGAATTTAAAGTCCTAAAAATGAGAATTCAACATAAACCTAGCATGTACTGGGGATCTCCCAGTCTGGAGAGAGCCCAATGGGCTAATTTCATGCTTCACAAGCAGGAGACCTAGGTTCTGTCCCCAGCATCCCATGGTCCCCACCCCATGACCAGCCCACTGGGAACTACTCCTGAGCACAGAGCTGAGAGTAGGCCAATGGCCATATTTACGTTACCACCTGCACCTATGGAAGTGATCCCTAAGCTGTGGAAAATGCTGGAAATAAACACTTTGGTTAATGCTTTTCAACCTAACTCAATCAAAGGAGGTAAGAAAGTCTCCTTCATTTCCTTATTTTTATTGTATGATAAAAAAGAAAAGTAAAAATTATCTTTACAAGGCAGCAAAAGAAGCTGGTCTGGGAAGAAGAGTACTTCTGAGTTTTCTAGGCCATTTTGTTAGAAAGGCTTTTTAACCAAAATGTATTAGAAATGCATCATGAGGCTTTTTAACCTGGCCTCCATTTCTTTTTTGCTGCCTTTTTATCTGTTAATATACTATTTAGTATAAACTACAGTTGTGTGTAGCTTATATGCATTAATAATTCCCCGTGCAAACTGATTTCTTACACTAAATGATTCATGGTATGATTCTCTTAACCTCAGCTGCCAAACTGTGATTGTGGTTGAAAAGATAGGATATCTACATCTATTAGACTAATGTTCATTATAATGTCTCAACGTGCATAATAGAGCATTGGTTGCCGTTATGAAAGGTTGCATTTTATATGACTATTGATCTATAGTTATATATAAATCAGCCTTCCATAAGAAATGATCCTTCTTTATGACCAACACAAATTTTAAAATTAATATCTGGAGACTTCAAGACTGTCTTCTTACCATAGTAATTTTTTAAAGCCAGATAAAGAAGTCAGGAATAGTTAGTAATGTCAGTGTGCTGTATTGTTAGAATTTTTGGTAGAATTGCCATTTTTTTTTTACTTTCTCTCTCTCTCTTTTTTCTTTTTGTCTTTTATCTAGTAAGTTTACTGCTTTTTATCTGGTATTCAGATAAGAACATCCAATCCTTATTTATAGTATGATACATTTCTCCAGTACAGATTTAGCCATCTTAAAACATGGTAAAAATGGGTATTGAGGGAGATGAAAGAAAGATACAGTTAAGGAAAATTCTAACAATTTTGAACTATTGTAATGATATCTTTCACTTACGTCTTCTTTCAATCACTCATTTGCAATTTTTTTTAAATAATATTACTCTTTATTTTTTGGTTTTTGGGCCACACCTGGTGATGCTCAGGGGTTAATCCTGGCTATGCACTCAGAAATTGCTCCTGGCTTGGGGGACCATGTGGGACTCGGGGGGATTGAATTGCGGTTTGTCCCAGGTTAGCGCATGCAAGGCAAACAAGCTTTCGACACCACTCAGGCCCCTCATTTGCAATTTTCTAATTGAATTTGTGAGGATTTTGGTTCAGCTCCAAAAGAGTGGATGCACTAAGAAAAGTTGACATATTTTTCACGATGTTCCTCTTTTGACTTTGAGTTGCTTTGTCCTGGTATCCTAACAGAACTGCATCTGCTTCTAATAGAGTTGTATTCTGTTATGGCTCCCAGAAACCTAGATGTGAGTTCAAGGTCTAACAACTGCAGAAGAACTGTTTCCCTTCTGGTATTTCTCTTCATCCATTTCTGGTTCTTTACACACACAGTGAAATTTGCCACCAAAATCTATATAAAGGTTATTTCCACGATATGAAATATTTGCACAATGAACAGTTTATCCTTGACTGGGCCCATTTGTATAAGAGGAGAATGTTTCAGCATAGAGGTGAAGGAGTCATCTTTTTGTCTTGTTCTGTTTTGTTTTGTTTTTGTTTTTGTTTTTTTGGGGGGGGGGGCCATACCTGGCAGAACACAATTACTCCTGGCTTTGCACTCATAAATCACTCCTAGCAGGCTGGCTCTGGGGACCATATAGGATAGCAGGGATTGAACCCAGGTTAACCACATCATGCAAGGCAAACACCCTAACTTCTATGCTATCTATCACTCTGGCCCTCCACATTTTTTGAAGGGCCTCTAATTGACTGAGCTCAGTCTTTCTTTGCACTTGCAGCTCTGAGTGCTGTTTCAAAGTGCTTGCAAAGCTGCCAGAGCACATCTTAGAATCTGTGAAATCAGAACTCTCTCCCCCAGATGCACTTTCTGTGCTCAAGTTTCGGCAGGGCTGTGAGAAGAGGAAACCTTGTGGAACATGGCTCTTAGATGTCAAGACATAAGTTCCACATAGCTCCGCTATTTTTGCTTTACACATGACCTTTGACCTTTCCACATGAACACCAAATTGCCATTTCTTGTATCAGAGGATGCTGTTTAAGGCACACCGACTGTCATGGGCCCATCTTTCTTGTGTCAGAGGATGCTGTTTAGGGCATCCAACTGCCATTGGTCCATCTCTAGCTTTAGAAAAGACACCCAAGGGGCCGGAGCAGTGGCGCTAGCCTAGGATGGATGGAGGTTCGATCCCCCAGCGTCCCATATAGTCCTCCAAGCCAGGAGCGATTTCTGTGTGTATACCCAGGAGTAACCCGTGTGTCACCGGGTGTGGCCCAAAAACAAAAACAGAAAAGACACCGAAGGAATGGAGAGATAGTACAGGGAGTAAGGTGCTTACCTTGCATTGCTGACTGAGATTCAATCCCTGGTACCACATATCATTAGTGATCCCTGAACATAGTCAGGACAAAACCCTGAATGTCACTAGCTATTCTCCTCCCTGACTCCAAAAGTACCCAATGTCTATATGACCTTTGAGGGATAAGTAGTCAGATTCTTTCTAACATTTTTAAATTTTAGCATCAGGTTTCTACCACCTAACTTGCTCTACCCACACCCTGTGCCCTTTAACACCCAGGAGTTATTGTAGGTTACTCCCTTCAGTGAAATATTACTGTTTGCTCAGAGATTTCCCTGGAGTCAAAGCTATCCATTGGTCATTTTGACTAACCATTCTAGAAACACAATTTTGGAGAGAATGATCTACTTTTCTTCTTAATTATTAATTATTGTGATATCCTAGAAGCCTAAACAAGGCACTAAGATAATTACCTAAATAGCTTTTTTTGGTAAAAGTATAATGAGACCATCTATAATAGTATTAATTTCCAATTATAACTACTTATATACTCGAGTATAAGCCGAGTAAAATTTGTGCTAGGGGAAAAAATCCGGACTCGGCTTATACTCTGATCATACAGGTTATTTGATTCAGTGCGCTTGCACCAAATAAAATGCACATAGTCTCCAGTTGTCTTCTGCTGTCTGCTGGAGGGGTGGTGCTTCAGCTCAGTCCACAAGTCAAGGCTGAGCTGAAGAGGTAGGCAGCTGAACTGAACTGTATGCCACTGAACTATTTAACCCACAATATTCTGCGCTAGGTATAAGACTGACAGCAGTGATGATGATATCTGCGAACTCAGTGATGATGACAATGTCTATGCTGATACCCTCACATCAGATACAGCTGAAGCTCTGTTTAAACATACTGATGGGGAGGAGGAAGAATCCAGTGTTGAAGGACTTTAACCTTTGTGATTTAGCTTGATTATCTGTTAAGCTTTGGTTTTCTGCACTTTATTTAAAATTTTAAAATTATTGTTGCTAGTTTACAGTTTTGCTTTAGCAATAAATATTGAAAAATATTTAACCTACTGTTTTCTCAATTATTGTAATTGGATATATATTTTTATTTTTGAAATTTACAAGTGTGTTTTGCACCCTGGCTTATACTCTAGTCACTAAGTGTTACCAGTTTTTAGGGTAAAATTGGGGGGGATGTCAACTTATACTCGAGTATATACAGTAATTATTCCTTTTAGAGGCCATTTCTAAATATTGTGTATCCAAACCTGTATTGAAAAACTGAGTCACCTTTATATTGTTTAGTTACAGTATATGAAAACCTCTCTGTTCTATCCATGTGTAGGTTAAAACTCAAATTATCTATTACTTTGCATCTAAAAATTTTGTCTTTTAATCTGTTATAAATTAGTTGATATAGAAAATGCTGATATATTTAAATTGCAGTTTTCTCAATTAAAAGCATTTCAATTTTCTGAAGTAAGGGGTATGCTATTTAAATGCATCTATATATTTATGTTTCTAGAGATCAAACTGATGCTATGGAAGGCAAGCATTGTATCTTTAACTTTTTTGTTATTTTTTCATTAGAGGAGTGTATGACATCAAACCTTGTTTCTACTATGTGGGATTCATATTATAAATTTTCCAAGGTGAAATGGACTAAAGAGGGGAACATCCTTTTAATCCTTGTACCCTCTTTCCTTATTCACTTTCTGATTTGGAGCATTTCTCTAGAATGATGAACAAAATTTCATGCATTTTTAGCCATAACTCTTTTACTTTATGCCAAATAATTATGTATGTTTTAAACCTTCAAGAAATCCTGATTTTTGTGGTTTCAGTATCATTTCTCTACTTTGTGCCTTCCTAAATTACTCATTTGCTCTCTGACCTCATGCAAATCAGTTAATGAGTTCTATTTTGAAATTATTTAATAATAATAATAATAATAATAACTCAAATTCTTTCATGCCAGTACTTAAATTTAGTTACAGTTGCCTCTGCAGAACTCACCAAAGAGACTGGTTTCTGATGTTCATTTCATCCAAACTAATTTAACTTATTCTAGTTAAATTTGTTTTTAACTTTAACTTAGCAAAACAGCATTTCATACTAAAAAAACAATTGAATTACTCATTTTGAGAACTGTATCAACTAATTGTACAAGAATTTTCTCATGGCCTGAGTGCCTTTTCCTAGTAGGTAAACCTACCCAAAACCAAATTGAATGCAAAGATTGTTTCATTTTCATTGAATCAGAACAAAGAAATTAGGTAATTTTCTGGCATCTGATGCCATAGTTTTATGCAAACATTGTTCCCACACTACCACCAGAGTGTGCCTGCTTTCTCCCACCAATGCACCTGCTTGTATTTCAGGCAAAAGTGATGTCGGTTAATCCAGTGTTTCATAGTACAAGGCTGTTGTTTCTAATAGAATAAATTTACTAATTTACACAAAATGATCATTTCCAAGGTATAATAACATGGACATATAACCTGCTGCCTTTCTAATTCATTTATTATTAGTTCGAAGAACTTTTCCCATCGGTAAATCTATATTACTTCTAGTCTATGGTTTTTAGATATTGAAACAAGCCAGTGCCCCCTGAGGTCAACTTTTCTCATAATGAAAGGTACACATGTGCACGTGTGTATGTTTGTGTGTGTGTGTTAGAGAGAGAGAGAGAGAGAGAGAGAGAGAGAGAGAGAGAGAGAGAGAGAGAGAGAGAGAGAGAGAGAGAGAGAATATGTCCACAAGGATAGGATAAATGCTAGTTTTCATCCTTTTACTTACTAAGTTTTATAAAAAGTTGTCCTGGGGCTGGAGAGATAGCATGGAGGTAGGGTGTTTGCCTTGCATGCAGAAGGACAGTGGTTCGAATCCTGCATCCAATCTGGCCCCCAAGCCTGCCAGGAACGATTTCTGAGCATAGAGCCAGGAGTAAACCCTTAGTGCTGCCAGGTGTGAACCAAAAACCAAAAATAAAATAAAAAGTTGTCCTTGTAGTTTTCAAAGAAATCTTTGTTAATTTATATTTTAAAACTGTGGGTAGAAAACATATAGAGGTGCTTGTATTGATGCAGCAGACCTCCATTCTATCTCTAGCATATTGTCTCTCAAGAACCACCAGTAGTGACCCCTAAACGCAGAGTGAGTAGTCCTTGAGTGTATGTGACCTAAGTTTCAAAAAAAAGCATATATACAATTTATACTTACTCATTTTTAGATTCAGAGTTCAGTAATGTTAAATTCATTCACATTATTTTTAAATGATCTCTTTAACTTTTTCCATCTTGAACTGCAAGTCAGTAGTCATAAAACAACTCTTTCTTTCACCCTCTCTCCAACCCCTGGCTATTCCATTCTACTTCTTGTTTCTGGGAATTTGACTGCTCTAGGAAGACTATGTGAGTGTAATCAGAGTAGTTATATTTTTGTTAGATTATTTCATTTGGCAAAATGATCTTAAAATTCCTTCATGTCGGGGCCGGGCGGTGGCGCTGGAGGTAAGGTGCCTGCCTTGCCTGCGCTAGCCTAGGACGGACCACGGTTCGATCCCCCGATGTCCCATATGGTCCCCCAAGAAGCCAGGAGCAACTTCTGAGCGCATAGCCAGGAGTAACCCCTGAGCATCACGGTGTGGCCCAAAACCAAAAAAAAAAAAAAATTCCTTCATGTCTTATTAAAAATTGAATTCAGGGCCCGGAGAGATAGCACAGCGGGGTTTGCCTTGCAAGCAGCCAATCCAGGACCAAAAGTGGTTGGTTCGAATCCCGGTGTCCCATATGGTCCCCCGTGCCTGCCAGGGACTATTTCTGAGCAGACAGCCAGGAGTAACCCCTGAGCAATGCCAGGTGTGGCCCAAAAACCAAAAAAAAAAAAAAAAAAAAAAAAAAATCAGAGAATTCTTAAAATTAGTTTTTGAGTTTACTTATTTTTCTTAATTCATGAAATTCTTTTTGGTTTTCGACATGGTATTGCTCCCACTGTTGGTCAGGGTACCTCATGGTAAAGGGATCAAATATACATGGAAACGTAGGTTTTTTTCTTTGTGTGTGTGTGTAACTGTTTTGCTAGTGGGAGTCCTTTTAAAATAGACCCACGCCTTTTCCTTTCTAATAGTTTTTCATAGCTTTGTTCCTTTATTTCTTCTTCCCTCTTTCTCTTTCTCTTTCTCTCTTTCTTCTTTCTTCCTTCTTTTCAGCACAGGCAATGGAGGGGTATTTTTGAGCAGGACTTGCTGGAAGACCTAAGTCCTTCTCAATTTATACCTTTTGAAAATAGGTGGCTGGTTGAGCACTTCTTTATTAAGATTTCAGAATTGACTATTAAAACAATAGAAATTGCTGAGATGCTTCTTTCTGGTGTCCAGAACCAGCAGGGTCTCAGTCATCCACTTAGCAAGCACCCTCTGTCCTCATCCCGGGACAGTCCGCCCATACCACGCGATTCCTCTGCTGAAGGATGTATCCACATTCTTGCCTTGCCTGTTTCTCTTCCATCTCTATCATTCCTCTCTTCACCAGGGACTCCAACTTACAGTCTTTCATTGCTTCCTAACTTTCTGATAGGACAAGGTTGTTCCAGGCTCATCTTTATACTTCCTGCTCCACATCTTGAATAGTGATTTTCTCCTGGGGCCATTTTACTATCTAAATACCACCAGTTGGGCTTAGTAAACTCTTCTAATAACATTTTAATTTTTTAAACATTATAAACAAGGATTAACTGTCATGCTGATGGAAATGTGATCTTTTTCTTTGTCTTTATTTTGGGGTCATACCCAGTGACACTCAGGAGTTAACTCTTGGCTATGCACTCAGAAATCGCTCCTGGCTTGGGGGACCATATGGGACACCGGGGATCGGACTGAGGTCCGTCCTGGGTCAGCCTCGTGCAAGTCAAATGACCTACCACTGTGCTATTGCTCAGCTCCTAATCTTTTCCTTAACCACATTTAAGAGCCTGGCCATCTATGCAGGGATTCAAAACCATGGCCAACCATTAGAATGTCTCTTTGAGACAGAACAAAGTCATAGACAGTATTGAACAATGACAAATTCTTAGTTTTAGGTCACAAAACTGACTAATATGGGGGTACAATAATAATACAGCTAGTTAGAGCACTTGCCTTGCATGGTGCCGACCCGGGTTCAATCCCAGGCATCTCATAAAGTCTCTTGAGCACACCAGGGGTGATTCCTGAGAGCCAGGAGTAATCCTTTGCACCCCAGGTGAGAACCCCCCCAAAATAAACAAAACTAAAAACTGACTAATGTGGAGCCGGAGAGATGGCACAGTGGTAAGGCGTTTGCCTTGCATGCAGAAGGACAGTAGTTCAAATCCCGGTGTCCCATATAGTCCCCCGCGCCTGCCAGGGGCAATTCCTGAGCATAGAGCCAGGAGCAACCCCTGAGCACTGCCGGGTGTGACCCCCCCCCCAAAAAAAAACTGACTAATGTAAAATGAGGGGGCTGGCAGTGGACGGATAAAATTCAGATAGGAGGTGACATAAAGCCACTATTACAGGGACATGCACACTTTGGTAGTAGTATGTAGTAACTTTGTATATCATTACACTCAGTACATTTAGGGATTTTGACTTTTTTTGTTTTTGTTTTTGGGTTACACCTGGCAGTGCTCAGGGGTTACTTCTGCCTCTACACTCAGAAATCGCTCCTGGCAGGCACAGGGGACCATATAGGATGTCAGGATTTGAACCACCGTCCTTCTGCATGCAAGGCAAATGCCCTACCTCCATGCTATCTCTCCGGTCCTACATTCAGTACATTTGAATACTACTATAAGCCTATTACCTAAACTATAATTTATAAATATATAATCATTCTGTGAGATATAATGGGCCAGAGAACTAGCTCAGTACTAGAGCAGATCACATGTAGGAGGCCCTAAGTTTGACCCCTTGACCCCCCCATATACATACAATTTCATGGCAACTGAGCCATATCATTGACCAAATTTACAAGGCTCTTGGGACAGCATATAGGGTGCTTGCCTTGCATGCAGCCAATCTGGATTCTATCTCCAACACCTCTTATATTCAGTCCCTCCCCCCCAAGCTGCCTGTAGTGATCCCTGATCATAGAGCCAGAAGTGATCCAAATCCTGCACCCCCACAAAAGAAATATTTTTACTAGGCTCTAGTGGATATATCAAAAATTCAATATGATTCCAGATCTCAGGAGCACTCAAAATTGAGAGTGCTCATCTAGCAATGAAATCATAACAAAAATAAAAGATAAGTTAAAATAGAAATATAGATCTGAAAAGATGTACAGTAGGTAGGGCATTTGCCTTGCACACAGACAATTAGGGTTCAATCTCTGGCATCCCATGGACCCCTGAGCACCACCAGATACAAGTCCTGAATGCATATCCAGAAATAACGAGCATTGCTGGGTATTGCTCAAAAACAAACAAGAAAAGAATTGGACTTTATAAAATCTTGAAGTCTAGAATATATGACATTCCAGACTTCGGATAATTTGTCATTTGGGATCATCAAAATGTAGACTCATATAAATAACCCCGTGTTACAAATGTCTGATATACCTATGTTTTATAGATCCAAACAAGCTACAGAGTCTGCCTTATTGGCCACAGGATTGGGTCATGATGTAGCCACCTTGAAAGTTCATGGTAATTCTATAAAAGAAGATGCACCTAAGCCATCTGGAACTTTCCCAGAAGACCTGGATCAGAAGGCAAAGGTCAGTCAATTTGTTTAATATTTGTTTCTTGGGGCACAAGCGATAGTGCAGCAGGGAGGGCATTTGCCTTCCACACAGCTGATCTGAGTTTCATCCCTGCACACCACCAGGGGAGTAAGCCCTGTGCATGCTAGAGTGATTTCTGAGTGCAGAGCCAGGAGTAAACAATTAAGTTTCAGAAGTGTTCGAGTTAATTAACTTGGAAAATAGGTTCTTTTTTTTTTTTTTTTTGATTTTTGGGCCACACCCGGTAATGCTCAGGGGTTACTCCTGGCTATGTGCTCAGAAGTTGCTCCTGGCTTGGGGGACCATATGGGACACCGGGGGATCGAACCGCAGTCCGTCCAAGGCTAGCGCAGGCAAGGCGGGCACCTTACCTTTAGCACCACCGCCCAGCCCCGGAAAATAGGTTCTTAACAATCAATGTATTTGAAAAAAAATTGATAGCTGGACTTTTGGCTTAATTTTCTCATCTTAGTGTTTTGTCTAAAAATCTCCTGGGAGAGGGAGGTGGGTACAGTGGTGGTTTGATGTTGAAGTTATGTGCATGAGAAACTGTTGTTGATAGTGTTGTAAACCACAGTATACCAATTTAAAAATTAAAGAATCATAAAATAAAATAAAAATTATAACTTGTTATATAAAGTTGATTCAGGTCCTCTAAGTAACCTAATTAAAAGTCAACCACACATTTTCCAAAGACCTTACAACATGTTCTCATTCTATTTTTCTATGTGCTCTATATTTATGTGTTATTTTTTAAAGAAAAAGAAATTTGGGCCCGGAGAGATAGCACAGCAGCATTTGCCTTGCAAGCAGCCAATCCAGGACCTAAGGTGGTTGGTTCGAATCCTGGTGTCCCATATGGTCCCCTGTGCCTGCCAGGAGCTATTTCTGAGCAGACAGCCAGGAGTAACCCCTGAGCAACTCCGGGTGTGGCCCAAAAACCAAAAAAAAAAAAAAAGGAATTTATATTATAGGGAGGGGAACATTTTGTCATAACTACAGTGCTCAGGAGCTATTCCTGGCTCTGTGTTCAGGAATGACCCCTTAGGTGCTTGGAGGCCTCTGTGGTGCTAGAATTAAATCAGGGTTGTTCACATGAAAGGCAGTCGCCTTGACCCTTACTCTCTCCATCCCTCTCCCATATTTAAAAACTACTGAAGCACATGCTTGGTATGCTGGAAACCCTGAGTTGATTGTATGCTTTGCATGTTCCCACCTGCATCACCAGGTATGTTCTTTGAGCACTGCCAGGAGTTGCTCAAAAATTGAAAGAGACTGGAGAGATAGTGTAAGATGTAATGCTCTTGCCTTGCACACAGCCATGCTAGGTTTGATCCCTAGCATCACATATGGTCCCCTAATCACTTCCAGGAGTGATTCCTGATGTCAAAGACAGGAATACCACCAAGTGTAGTGTGAGAGAGGGTAGGATGGAGAAAAAGAACAGCATTTCTTAGGAAAAACAGAAATCTCTATTGTTTTGTTTTGTTTTGTTTTTCCCAATTTTGTTGAATCCCTCATGATTTGAATACTGTTAGAACCTGTATATAGATTCATTTCCTATCTGTTGATAAGTATAGAGCTTAAGAAGGACCTTGTTTTCAGATTTGATTGTATGATTTATTACTGTCTTATAATAGCAGTGTTTCCACTCTTGTTTAATGCACGTGCATCATCTCTCGGTCATGTTGGCTGAAATACATATTGGCTGAATATCCTTTGCTGTTGAATTACTGGTTTTGGGTTTTTTGTTTTGTTTTGTTTTGTTTTGTTTATTTGGGGGGGGGTGTTGGTCACATCCAGCAGCACTCAGGAGTTACTCCTGGCTTTTCGCTTAGAAGTCACTCCTGGCAGGTTCTGGGGACTGTATGGGATGCCGGGATTCGAACCTGGTTCCGTCCTGTGTTGGCCACATGCAAGGCAAATACCTCTGTGCTATTGCTCCAGCCCCATTACTGTTTTTTTTTTTTTTTTAAGATGTTATTTAGGGACTGGAGAGATATAGCGGTAGGGCATTTGCCTTGCACACAGCCAACCCAGGACAGACAGTGGTTCAAATCCTGGCATCCCATATGGTCCCCTGAGTACAGCCGGTGTGACCCCATAAAAAAAACAAAAACAAAAAAAGAAAAGGTGTTATTTATAGTAGAAACATATGTCATGTTTCAGATAATCAGTCCATTCATATTTTTTTAATTAATAACCCCATTAGCAATGTGTTTCCTAGTTAGTAACTTCTTTTTTTTTTTTTTTTTTTTTTTGCTTTTTGGGCCACACCTGGTGACGCTCAGGGGTTACTCCTGGCTGTGACACTCAGGGGTTACTCCTGGATATGCACTCAGAAACCGCTCCTGGCTTGGGGAATCCTATGGTATGCTGGAGGTTGAACCAAAGTCCGTCCTGGATCAGCAAAGTGCAAGGCATAGTTAGTAACTTTTGAGTCAAATTATATCCTGCCTCCATTCCTAAATAATTTTTTTATTCCTTTTAAAAATTATTATGGGAGGGGTCGGAGCAATAGCACAGAGGCAGGGCATTTTTCTTGCACACGGCCAACACAGGACAGACACCAGTTCAAATCCCAGCATCCCATATGTTCCCCCTTGTCTGCCAGGAGCGACTTCTGAGCACAGAGCCAAGAGTAACCCCTGGGTGCCACTGGGTGTGACCCAAAAAAACAGAAACAAAAAAATAATAAATAATAAAATTATTATGGGATCATAAATTTACCAGGAGACAAAATTTATCTTTAAAAATGGAAATATGCACTTTCTCAAACAATTAGTTTGAGACTAAAGAAATGTTCAGCCCTAAAGAACAATGTTACCAAAGGAATGTGAGCAGAGCAGGCCTTGAAAACCTGAGAACAAAATGGTTTTATAGGTTCTAGTACTGCTTCAGTTTACACGTCATCTTTATACCATTATCAAAATAAAGTAGCATTGAATTATTTCTCCGTATTGAAAAATATACACATAGGTAGTAAATAGTATACATATTTCTCAATTGGTAAAAATCTCAAAAGAAAAGAAAAGAGACTGTAGAAATTTAAGAGAACTGTACTACAAATTAATGAATGACTAGTCAAGCATACCTCTAAAATATTTACTTTGATTTGTAGGGTAAAAGGCTAATTAAATAGCCACATGGAAATGATGTTTACCTGTGGGTCCTTGTGCTCTCAGTCATCCTGTCCCTTTTCTCTTGAGTAAATACATCATTAAAGCCACAGAAACTCGGATTATGGCCCTTGGAGACTGATAAGATCCACAGCACCCATATAGCCTATTAGGCAATTACATAATTGAGCTACATGCTTTAAATCAGAAAAAAATGTAATTACTGTATGTGAAAAATAATGATTTGGGTGCTTCATTTAAATATAAAGTGTCTTCATATTCCTTTATTCCTAAATGAAATCTATTTCCACCAGACAAACTTCTGCAAACTTCAGGCAAAGCCAAGTGACTTGTTAGTGTCCCTCAGAGTAGATTGGCCCCATCCCTACCACACATGATGCCAGGAAGACATGTGTAGAAATCTCTTCCCTTGGCACCAAAGGAAGGTTCTTGTCTTATCCCTTGAATACTAATTTGCTGGCTCATACTTTTCCTTTCTTTTTGCTACATAGATAAAAACCACCTTCACCTCTAAAAAACATAGGTATAATGTAAAGTATGAGGCTAGCATTTTTCTTTATAAACACTGAGTAATGACTTCTGGTGTGCCAGAAAAAGTTCCCAGGGGAAAATCAATTAAATCTGGGTTGTGAAAAAATAATGTCCTCTGCTCTCTACCCTCAAGGTTTTAATTTTTCATGCTTTTCTGGTTATGGAAACAGAGTGACTCATTTACATGTAACAGGATTTCATTTTATAGACATTTTTTTAGAAGAGAAAATCACTTTCTCTTGGTTTTTGTACCAACCATCATAGAAATCAAATACCTTTAGATCTAGTATATATTTTCTTTTAAAAACTAATGGGAACTCAGAATTGAAAAAAAAAGTTTTATTGAATCACCGATGAGATACAAAGTTAAAAAGTGTTGATGGTTGAGGATCAGTCACTCAATGGAATTCAATATTAAGGGAAACAAAAAGAAAAGATTATCCAACTCTTCATATCTTAATCCTGTGAACATGTGTATATGATATTGAGTTTATCAACAGACATGGGTTGTTGGTTTTTTTTTTTTTTTTTTTTTTCTTGGTGTGTGTACTCTGAGCCATGATAATCCTGACGTTTCTTTTGCCTAAAAGTTCTATAGTCTCAAATGTAAAGCTTCAATGGTCCTTTACAATTTTATTCTTTTTTTTCTCTCTCTCTCCTCTCCCTCCCTTTCTCCCTCTTCCTCTCCCTCCCTCCCTCCCTCCCTCTCTCTCTCTCTCTCACACACACACACACAATTTTATCCTTAATATGTAAGACAGTTGCTATTATGAAATTATGCCAAGAAATTATTAATTACAACTTTGGGTAAGGTAATATGACAAATAAATACATATTTGAAAATTTATAAATATATAAATTATTTTAAATATCAGGAGAAAATTATAGCTTCCAATCAGAATTTAGGACCATTGTTTTTGTGCATATTCTAGAGTTCTTTGCCTAGATGTTGGGGTTATTCTGCATACCAAATAGGAAATTAACTTTCTGTAACAGACTAGATAAGGATGGTTATAGATAATGGAAACTAGACATGCCAGTATGGTCTAGAAAACATATGGTGTGTTTGTGGTTTCAGGAGCTGATGGTACTCTTCACACTTCTCTTTAGGGACAGATTCTAGAAGCAGTTCAATGTAGTGATCCAGATAGGCAATGGATTGGGGCACTGTATTGGAAGGCATTTCTAGAAGATTGGGAATACTGAGATCACTTTTTTTTCAGATCTCTTTCACAATTGAAACCAACACTATAGCATGAAAAGAATGTTGTAAAACAGTGAAAGGATAAATCTTGGATAAAGGAGCCTAAATTAATGGAGGTAGTTAGATATCCTAAACAAGAAGAAAACACTTTAGTGTTATCAAGATACGGTCCTTAAAAAATGTATGTTTGTGAATTGTAGGTTGTTGTAAAACAAATCTAAATTAATACTAGAAACTAATCAGATGTTTTTTCATGTTGAAGACATTTTAATTTCAGTTAAACATCAGGAAGTGAATTAAATCCTAAGTAAAGCTTAACCTAAAATTATATCTAAAGACTATTAAATCCTAAGTAAAGCTTAACCTAAAATTATATCTGAAGGTCTTTGAAACTAGGGAAATATGGATCCAGTTTGTTTTTATTTCTTTGTGCTTGCTTTTAAACACTGTAGGCAACAGCTTTATTGAAAAAAGCCCTTACAGAAGAGTGTGATGATAGGTCAGCTATTCACAGTAATGAATCATCTTGCAGCTTGCCATCTATTCTGAATGACAATAGTAGAATAAAAGAAGCAGAACCCGCTCTATGGCTCAACAGTGTTCTTACAGGAGAACAAGGTAACTATTGTTGAAGGTTCTGACCCCAGCAAAAATACATTCATTGTCAACATAGCATCCTCGTTCACAAGGTATATTTACAAAATAACTCGAAAAATATATCTGGCTTCAATCTGTGTAGCATGTTACCTGTTTTATATCAACTTCCAAGAAATAAATAAGTTCCTGTTTGGTCTCACAAGAACAGAAACCTAATTATAAGTGTGTTATTCTGAATTCCCAATGAAGTAAGCATTTGGAAGTTGTGAACGTTGAATAAAATGTTGCTTCCTACTTGATAATTCTCATCAGTTGACAGAGATAATTATGATTTTTATTGTGATTCCATGAAGCACTGAAAAGTTTTTGCTAACATTTAACTAGAATGTGTAGCAGGACAGCCCCTGAAGAGGTTGACTGATGGAGGGATGGAGAATGAGGCCCTTTTCTTCCAGCTCGGAGCACGCGTCTGCCACCCTGTCTAGCCCACGGTTCTGAGGTGAAACGGCGGGTAAACAACTCGCAGACAGTCAGGCTCGTGGAAATATTTGCTTTATTCGGATGGACAAAACTGAAGTCCAAAGACTCAGATTCAGTTCCAGCCAGCAAAAAGCCCTCGCCTTCCACAGACCCTTGCTCTTATACTCCAGAGTCAGGTCCCACCCAATGGTGGGGTCAGATACCAACCAATGGTGGAAGCAGAATCAGGTCCTACCCTAGGGTGGGGGCAGAATGCCAGGTCACACCCTTGGGTAGGGCACAGATTAGGGTGAGCAACATAGTAATCCCCCAAAATATTTACATACACAACAGAATGTATTTTTTTATTTATTTGTTTGTTTGTTTGTTTGTTTGTTTTGATTTTTGGTCCACACCTGGGGTTATTCCTGGCTATGCACTCAGAAATCACTCCTGGCTTAGGGGACCACATAGGATGCCAGGGGATCAAACCGTGGTCTATCCTAGGTCAGCTGTGTGCAAGGCAAACACCCTACCGTTATGCCACCGCTCTGGCCCCTGTATTTATGATTTTTAAGCATTTTTTTTACATACATAAAACTCTAAAGCCTAAACAGATTAATTTTAAAAATCAGTGAGTTTATGTCTTCCCAAATTTAATAACCCCTTTTAATATCCAGAAATTGAGACTACTTTAGCAACACAATGTCATTTATACCAATAAGATACCATAATGGTATTTATGATTAAAACAGCGATAAATTGCTCAGGATGTATTTAATAGTTGATGCACATGGACAGAATTGGAAGTTAACTTGTCTTAAGCCCCATTCAAGTGTTATGATATATCATCAGACTAGATTATTTTTCATAAAGTCTAGATTATATCTTAATATTATAATAGGTTTTCTTTTTAGAAGTAGCACTGTCTGAGACAAGAAATTATGCCCCTAAAGGTGGCTGAGAATCAGGGAGTTCAATGGACTAGCAAAGCCACATCCAGAAACACAACTTGAACATGTTGTTACCATATATTTGATTTTGTCATGTAAGTATAACATATTGTTATCATGTATTTGATTTTCAGAAGTTTCAAATAGCTATACAGAGGAGAGCAAGGAAGAAAGCCTGGCAGCAAAGATTCCAATCACAGGTAAAGTTCTGGTATCCTACAAGTTCCAAACCAGGATTCAACCTTATGATATGATCAGTATATCCTAGGCTAGTGGTCTATGGACTCTGCTGTGTGCTGGGGTGTTGGAGCAGCAGCTGAAGTGTAAGAACAGGATATATGAACTGACATTAATACATAACTGACAGTGAAAAGTAACCATGGCTATTTAATTCCCCATGATCATCATGTTATACATTCATACATGTATAACACACACACACACACACACACACACACACACACACCTTTCTCTAGCACCTGTGTCTTTGAAAGGCTCAGTCTCCATGGGGAACACCCAGTCATTCTATGCCCAACTAGACTTGGTTCTGATTTTACTCCTTTCTTTCCTGTGATAACTGAATTTGTATCATTAAAAGGAAAAGCAGGATGAGGGTAGGATAGAGTCCCAGACCAGAAGGAAGCTTGTTCGTGTCTCAGTTACAAAGCTGGAAACTGATCACTTAAAATTTTCAGTTCTAAGGTTTCATCCAGACTTTTCCCATTTTTGGATCTGCATTGCTGCCTATCATGACTTATTTTGGGGGTTTCGAATATCAACAGCAATTAGTATTCTGACCAGAGTTCTATTTGAAATACATCTAAATTTACTAGTACCTTGTTTTGTAAAGTGGTGTACTACTTCATTATAAATTCAAAGGTCTGCGTTTAAATATTTATACAAGTGAATACACCATTGCACTGAGGTATGGAGGCACGCATCTGCATGTGTGCTCCTTTTGTTGTTTATAAGCAGGAAAAATAGCTTTCTTTTATGGCAGTACATACAATTCATGGCCTGATGATTAATTTTTAAATCCATGTTTTTATGATGAACTCTGGTTTTGAAAAAGAGGTTTATAGTGAAGCAATTGTTTTACATATTCAGCATCAGATAATATTTCACTGCAATCTCCAGAGATTTTTTTTCTTCTAAGCATTTTTCCCAGTGATGCTTCCTCTTCAATTTGAGCAACAACAAAAACTCTTAATAGAGTCCCCTCTTTATTTTTATTAATAGGTATAGATGATTCCAAATCCCCAAAATTGGTATTTGGATATTTTTCTTTTAATTCACTTTTTTCTTTTTTAGATTTTTGGGCCATACCCAGTGGCACACAGGGGTGACTCCTGGCTGGCTCTGTGCTCAGGAATCACTCCTGGAAGGCTTAGGGACCATATGGGATACTGATAATTGAATCCAGTCAGTTGCATGCAGTGCAAACACCCTACCTGCTGTACTGTTGCTCCCGCCCCTTAATTCACTTTGGAATATAGAAATGTTCCAAGAACCCCTGAATTTATTTCCAGAAAATGAGGCTTTGGGAGCCAGAAAAATTATCAAGGATTGCCTTGCATGTACCAGTCCCATTTGATCCAAAGTTCTACATCTAGTCCTCCAGGCACAGTCTGGAGTGACCCTATGCACAGAGCCAGGAGAAAACTATGAACACTACCAGATGTGGCCCAGATCCCCCTTTCCCAAATTGATAAGAGGTTTCTTTTTTTTTTTTTTTGGTTTTTGGGCCACACCCAGCGGTGCTCAGGGGTTACTCCTGGCTGTCTGCTCAGAAATAGCTCCTGGCAGGCACGGGGACCACATCGGACACCGGGATTTGAACCAACCACCTTTGGTCCTGGATCGGCTGCTTGCAAGGCAAACGCCACTGTGCTATCTCTCCGGGCCCTATAAGAGGCTTCTTGATAAGAAACTTGTCAATGACATAGTTGCCCTTTTTTGTGGGGTGGGTGATTTACAATACTATTAATAATGGTTTCTCTGGGACCAGAGAGTTAGTACAGTGGTAGGGTGATTGCCTGGCATGTGGCTGACCTGGGTTTGATTCCCAGCACTTTGATTCAATAAATCAAAGTTGTTTTAAAAAAATGTTTCTCATTGGGGCCGGAGAGATAGCACAGTGGTAGGGCATTTGCCATGCATGTGGCCTACCTGGGATGGAACCAGGTTCAATTCCTGGCATCCCATATGGTTCCTCAAGCTGGCCAGGAGCAAGTTTTGAGTGCAGAGCCAGGAGTAGCCCGAGTGCTGCCAGGTGTAACCCAAAAACCAAAAAAAAAAAAGTTTCTTATTAACATAATTCCAACACAGTTTCTCTATTTTTGTCTGCCTCTTGGCTTTGATGCTAAATCACTGGGAATCAGGCACACACTTGGTTGTGGAGCTCACACTCTTGGTGTCGCCCTGGCTGGGCATCATATGTTTGGTGGCCATATTAACACTTTGCCATGGTATTTGCTGGACTCACCCATGTTCATTCAGTGCTTACACACATGCTTGCTAGGGAGCACATTGTTTTAGCCTGAAGCTTGCCCCCATTTGGCCCTGGTGCTTGCCCCCACCACCTGTTGGCCATGTGCTCACAAGGGCCACACTCCTGGCCAATTCTCACAGTTTAATCCCTACCACCATTTTGTTGTGATGCGTGTGCATGCCTGACTATGCCAGAGATAACACATTTGCTGCACTACTGTGACACCAGGTATCACAGAGTACAGAGGTACAGAGACTGCACTCCACACACACAGGTAGTGCTGATCTTGAGCCTGGGCAGATCAGGATCTGAGCCATCCCTAGGGCCCCTCTTACACCTCTTTTCACTAGGTGGGAGTAGATAGTTTGCCCCCAAATTAATTCATATCGTATCCTCTTTTTCAAAAAAATTGCTCTGAGCTCTTGTTTCAAAACTGTCTTCCTGTCACATATGCAGAAGTCTTATGTAGAAGTTTGAAAGCCTCTTTGTCATCAATACTATGAAATGGTCCTTTTAGCATCATGTCAGTTCTGTTAATAGACGTTTTGAATTATTCTTTGTGTGCCATGCTATAGCTCAAGTAATCCAGTGCTTGCCTTGCATGTGTGGGGCCATAGTTCATCCTCAGTACCATATAGGTGCTCATTCTGACCACCACTGGGTGAAGGACCTAGTCTGGAATGTTCCCAGCTGTGAACCCCAAGCACTACAACCACAGTAACAACAACAAAATCTGGTTTTATACCTATTGGGCTACACCCAGCTGTACTAAGGGCTTACTCCTTTCTCTGCACTCAGAAATTACACCTAGTAGAGTTTGGGGAGTCATGTGAGGTGTCATGGATAAAACAGAGGACAGGCACAGGCAAGGCAATCACACTTTCTGCTCTACAACCTCGCTGGACCCTGGGTAGTTTTGCCCTTAATTTTGAAAGCATTGTTTGATTACGGCTTGGCGAATCAATCCTTACTGCCACACTCAGTTTCTTTGCTTCTGACTTGCTGTACCTCTCATAACTCATAATACTGTTCTCATTTATGTCATCAAAGACTCTTTGCTCTCAAGGATTTGTTTTGTTTTGTTTTCGGGCCACACCCAATGATGTTTAGGGCTTACTCTTGGCTATGCACTCAGAAATAGCTCCTGGTTTGGGGGACCATTTGGGACTCTGGGGATTGAACTGAGGTCTGTCCTGAGTCAGCCACATGCAAGGCAAACGCCCTACCACTGCACTGTTGCTTTAGCCCCAGATTTTGTTATTCTTTTAAAATGTTTTCTCTTGGGACTGGCACATGGTACAGCAGGGAGGGCATTTGCCTTGTGCAACCAACCCCTGGTTTGATCTCAATCATTCCATTCAATCTTTGATCATTCCAGAGCTCATCTTTTAAGTTTTTGACCATAATCTCTTTATTAAATTCTTTTATCATTTGGTTTAATAATTTGGAGATTTCACTTTTGATCAAAACAAAGCTGTTTTAAAGCTTGATTTAAAATAGTTTGCTTCTGGGGCAGAGAGATAGTACAGTGAAAAGGGCTTTTGCCTTGTACATAGCCAACCCAGGTTTGATCCTCTTGCTTCCCTGAGTGAGCCAGGAGTGATCCCTGACAGCAGAGCCAGGATTAACTCCTGAGCACTGCTAGACTTGGCCATATATTGATATGGCCAAAAATCAAAATAAATAAAATATTTCACTTCCCTAATAGAATAGTTATATTGAGATTTTTCTCTTTATATGGGCTGTACTCCTAGAATATTCCAAAAAGAAAAATGGTTCTAAAGTTTGGTCTCAAGACCAGCAGTGGTCTTCAACTGTTGGTCCGTGGACTGGTACTGGTCTGAAAAAGTTGAAAGCTAATTGTCTACTTCAGTGGTTATAACTCAACTGATGAGTTTGTACCCAGGACAGGTGCCAGTGCTCAGGCATAAAAATGTTAGAAGAGTGCCACTCTGGGCATTGAAGAGCTGTCATGATGGAACCTAAGCTGTGGTATTAGCCAGCAGGATCATGTCTTTGCACTCCCTGCTCAGTTTTTCCACATCTGTGAAGCTCTTATATTGGGAAAGCAAACACACAACCTAGCATGGTAGTGTTAAGGCTGAAGTGAGATCATTAAAGTATATTGGACACTTGATACACACTTAGTGATTTACTAGAATACAACTCATGTGAATCTTAGTCCTACTGGTGTACAGGAGCCAGTACAACCCTCAGTGTTTTCAAACCACTGGTACCTAATTAAGAGGACCTCCATGCAAACTTAGAAGGAAAAGATGCAGAGTTGAGAGGCAGTGCTAGACAGAATGCCCAGGATATGAGTCTGGAAAGGGTATGAGACCTCTTTGCTGTAAGTTTGGCAGTTCCCTGCCTTTCCTGAGTTGCATAGCCACATGGAAATAAGACTAGCTCAATTCCTGTACTCTAATTTCTCAGACAGCATTTCCTGAAAGTAGACCTGAATTCGTTTTGCAAGAAGTGATAACTCAGCCAATTATCTGAATCCAAGATATTTACTATATCAGAAAAGAAATCTCGAAGGAGCTTCATAGTATAGTAGAACATCAATTACGTCCATAAGGAAACACTTAGATGGTGATGGAGTAATAATACAACATGTTATGCACTTACCTTGCACATGACTGACCTTGATTCAATCCCCCAGCATCCCAGATGGGCTCCCAAGCACTGCAAGGAGCACTCCTGAGTGCAGAGCCAGGAGTGAGCCCTGAGTGTGGCCCCCAAAACAAAGCAAAGTACTTAGAGGACTGAAGAAAGTGCCGTGGGTAAGGTGCTCACCTTCCATGCAGCCAAGCAGTATTCAATCCCTAGCACCACATATGATCTTCTGAGTTCTACTAGGAGTAATTCCTGAACACAAAGCCCAGAGTTTGCCCTGAGTACCTCTAGAGCCCAGTCCTATTTCCCACCACCTGCATACTCCAAAGATGTCAAGTGGCCAGGTATCCGGCCTTCACTTCTGTGCTTTAGGAAAGTGCTCAAGTGGAAGAACATCACAGGGGCTCCTTCTCATCAGGAAATAGCATTCTCCTGGTGTGCACCTCAAAGTATTGATTGGACTTTGTAGCATTTTTCCCCCAATGAACTTTACACAGTGTTCCACCAAGGAAATACTGTAAAAATTACAGATTTTGTGTACAAAGTCTGAATGCTCTTTCTGTCCCACTGCATCCTGTCCAATGCACGGGTCTTTATAAAGAACCAGTGAGTGTGCCCTTTAAATGTGTGCACCTAGAGTTTCACATAATTATTTTTTGGATTTTGGGTCACACCCAGCAGCGCTCAGGCATTACTCCTGGCTCTACTCAGAAATTGCTCCTGGCAGGCTCAGAGTACCATATGGGATGCTGGGATTCAAAGTAAATGAATATAAATAAATAAAATTACTGTCTATCTTTCCTATGGTTCCTTTTTGTGGGGCATTACCTTATGGATATGATTATGTTATACAAGACTTTGGGCCACTTGGATATAACTAAAAAGTTATATAACTAAAGAGTTCTGCAGCCACTACCAGATTAGAGGCGTTAGTCTAGAGGTGCTCTTCAAAACTTATTTTGTGGGGCTGGAGAGATAGCATGGAGGTAGGGTGTTTGTCTTGCATGCAGAAGGACGGTGGTTCAAACCCCAGCATCCCATATGGTCCCCCAAGCCTGCCAGGAGCGATTTCTGAGCTTAGAGCCAGGAGTAACTCCTGAGCACTGCCGGTGTGACCCAAAAACCAAATATATATACACACATATATATATATATATATACATACATACATACATAATCTTTTTTGTGTGGTTTTTATTGCTTTACAGCCATTTCAGCAAGGATATATATAATAAGGAGCCATGTGTAAAATAATGCATGGGTAAAAAATGCCCAGGAGATCGAATAGAAAAGAGCTTTTATTTTTGTCTAGTTTTGGTCCACACTGGCTATGCTCATGAGTTACTCCAGGCTTTATACTCAGAAATTATGCTATTAGGCTCAGGGGACCATATGGGGTGCCAGAGATTGAACCCATGTTGGCTGTATTCAAGGCAAACATCCTACCTGCTGTGCTATCATTGTTCCCAAAAGTTTTTTTGCTTTTTTTTTTTTTGGTTTTTCGGGCCACACCCGTTTGATGCTCAGGGATTACTCCTGGCTAAGTGCTCAGAAATTGCCCCTGGCTTGGGGGGGACCATATGGGATGCCGGGGAATTGAACCGCAGTCCTTCCTTGGCTAGACACCTTACCTCTAGCGCCACCTCGCCAGCCCCTTTTTTGCCTTTTTTTTTTTTTTTTTTTTTTTTTTTTTGGTTTTCCGCCAAAACAGACTTTTTTTTGTTTTCTTTTGTTTTGTTTTTGGGTCACACCCGGCATTGCTCAGGGGTTACTCCTGACTGTCTGCTCAGAAATAGTTCCTGGCAGGCACGGGGGACCATATGGGACACCGGGATTCGAACCAACCCAACCACCTTTGGTCCTGGATCGTCTGCTTGCAAGGCAAAAGCCACTGTTCTTTCTCTCCGGGCCCAAAACAGAGTTTTTTTTATTCTGCCATTTTCAGAAACACAAGGGGGGCTGGGGAAATTTCCCAAGAAGGGCACAAATAGTTTCCTTCCATATTTGCATATACAAGGCAGAACATTTCACAGCATAATTATGTACTGTGTTCAGGGGACTTGTTGATGAGGGTTGCAGAAAAGGGATTCACAGCTTAGAAAAAAAATTAAAAATTTTTCTGCCAGGGCCTGGAGAGATAGCACAGTGGCTATTTCTGAGCAGACAGCCATGAGTAACACCTGAGCACCACCGGGTGTGGCCCAAAAAACCAAAAAAAAAAAAAAAATTTTTTTTCTGCCAATTCTTCATTTTTGCCAAAGAAAGCCAAGTATCTCCAGGGGCAAGAGCCAGTGCTGGCACTTGAACCCTGACAGGATAGCACTGGAGTGTCTGAACCAATTAGATGTTAGTATATTTCTGAACAAAAGCTGCTCTGCAAGGATGTGCAGAGAGCAGCAGTGGATAAAAGCAGCACCTTTCCATTGTTTGTCCTGTGATACTCTGAGAAGTAAGCAGAATGTTTGAGGATTTCAAAGTGACTTGCACCAACAGGTTTGCCTCTGTGGAGTGGGGCAGTCCTCTGTGTACGTAGACATAACACCACAGCTCATTGTTTCCCCTGAAGCACGTAGATCAGGATTAAAGCAGTGCGTCTCTCAATTAAAGAAAAAAATCTCCCTCTGATCTGCCCCCTCGCAATGAAATTTCCTGCCTTGACAATTTTATTTGTATTCACCCTAAATTTCCTTTGGAGAGTGAAGTGAGTTTTCATTTTAGCAGATGCTGCAGTCTATAGTAACTAATACTAATAATAATAATGTCATAAAATGCCCATCACCTAACAGTTTCTGGCACACAGTGGACATTCATTTTGTCAAACGAATGAATAAAAATGAGAGCATTAAGAAGTTGCCATAAATGCATGTTGATTCAGGCCAGAATACTATGTCTTTCAGTCATTCACTTCCCCAACACTTTTCCCACCCCACGTGCCCATCCTGGCAAAACTCATCTCCTTAAGCTCCATGTGAAAAGGGCTCTCAGCTTTTATCTCAAGAGGATTAAGCCTCAAAGAATGTCCATTCAGCCTCTCGTTCTTTTGACACCAATTCTCTTGGTCAAGCTGTGTTGAAAGTGGTTGCCTGACTGGGCCATTTCTCACTGATACTCTTTGGTTAGCTGAAATAGTCAAGGCCACACTAAGGTGTGTCCATTTAGGGGTTTTGTGGGGGATCACTGTAGATTTGAAGAGCATTTCTGGAGATTCCCAGAAGAGCCTTCCAGAACACTACAGCTGGAATTTTCCCTCAAATTGGAAAAGGTTCATTATTGTTAACATTGGAGATAACATTGGAAATGGAAATAGTCATAGTGCTAGATTATCTTTGGTGACCTGATTTATCCTAGGTGAAAAGACTATAGTGACAATTTGGGATTGATTGAAGTACCATAATAATGCACCTCCACTACTAAAATTGTATAAAAATGTTTTTCTCCAGTTTTGTCCTAAACATACACAAAAATCAGTATTTTTTAAAATGCTACTTGCTGTCTATGTTTCCTAGGAGGGGAATTCCCAACTCATAAAACCAGGGAATCACTCTGTGCTCCTAGACTGTCCCCTGTTAGGTATGGGGATCCTCTTTGTGACACTTACTGGGGTTTCATCCGGGGTTTCATCTGCTGCTTCCTGATTCATGACATTGCAGGGCTGTTGTAAATATCTAACATAGTCATCAAAGAACAGAGAAACTTTCTGATAGGAAAGGCGCTAGATGTTCTTGGGTTAGTGCTCCTGGCTTTCAAGGACTTGATCATCTGAGTGCCTGGAGAAATTGAAATTCTTCTCAGTGGTGACATGTTAGATCTTGGTGGCATTCTAAAGCATATCCTGACTCAGATCCACCATTTTTTAGTGGCAAGACTTGGGCCACAACCAAGGTTTACTTGGTTGTTCAAGGTGTACTCCTGGCTCTGTGATCAGATGTCACTTCAAGGTTTAGAGGACCATATGGGATGCTGTTTATAAACCCTAGGTCAGTCACATACAAGGCAAACACCCTACTCACTGCGCTTTCACTTTGGCCCCACAGCCCCACCCTTACCAGTTAGGTTCTATATGTATCAAGCAACTCCTGAGGTTTGAAAACTAGGGCCCTCCAAGCTAAATGAACTAAATGAGCCCTTGAAGGTCATACTGCTAAACCTTTATTTGCACAAGAGACTTGAGTGGAGAGAGAATACAAAGTTCTACAAACTCAAGGCAATAGAAATGATTTGGCTCAAAAGTTCTGGATGCTGAAAAATCTAAAAGCAGAGTGTTGGCTTCTTGGGAGGTTCTGGAGAAGAATCCTTTGTCCCTATCTACTTTGGTGCCTCCCAGCTTGCAGAAATCCAGTTGTCCCTATTATCTCCCCAGTTGCCACCTTCCCTGCTTCCTGTCAGCAGACCTTGGCTGAGAACCTCCAGTAAATCCAGGACGGTTTCACCTTGAGGCTCTTAACTAATTATACTTCAAAGAAGCAATTCCCAAATAAGGTTACATTCTGAAGTTGTAGGTGCACAGGATATGTTGAGGTCGATATTATGCAACTCATTAGAAGAAGCAAGAAAATTTCTTCATATTTTTTTATTTCCAGCATTCAGTTCTCTCCTTTAGTGATTATTCCTGGCCTACTAGAGACTATTATGAATCATATAATTTATTATCCAGGTATAGCATAGATAATATAAGTATTATAATAATACTATATCAGTAATTATGTAAGTTATCAGTATCAGATAACATCAGTACTTATATGTTATCAATAACATATAAAATATATATTAAAATCATATATAACACGTAAATATTATATATTACATACAGCAAATACAAATTAACATGCATATGTTAAATATGTTAAATTCATTTTATATATGACATATATAAAATATATGTAATATAGCAACATGTTACATTACTGATATTTATGCTTCCAGTGTTGACAATTATAAAATAATGATAAAATAGAAATATTACTAATTTTATTATAAAATAATCATTCAATGTAAATTATTGCAACTGTTCTCAAAAACTATACTATAAAATATAGCTCTTGGTCAAGATTACTCAGTCTATGAACTTTAAAACAAAAGCCTGTCTAGAGTACAGGCAGGGGTGGGGTGGAGAGGAGGGAGATTTAGGACATTGGTGATGGGAATGTTGCACTGGTGAAGGGGGGTGTTCTTTACATGACTGAAACCCAACCACAATCATGTTTATAATCAAGGTGTTTAAAGATATTAATTAAAAAAAGAAATTGACATTTGAAAAAAATTAAATTTAATTAAAGAATTGTGGTTTATTGATAATTGAGTTTTAGGCATATAACATTTCAACACAAATCCCACTACCAGTGTCACTTCCATCACCAGTGCTCCCATACTTCATCATCCCCGTCCTCAGCTACTCTCTCCTACCCCAGCCTACCACTTTGGTAGGTTCAGTGGTTTCAGCTTAGATATGTGTTTTCATTCTCCCACATCCCCAGTATAACCAAAGCCCAGATCCCACTCCTCCCTTACTTCCCTTTCTCCGCTTCTTTTTTCCTGCCTTGATTTCTTTTTTTCATTTTCCTCTCTAGGCTCTGGGGTCAGGGATGACCTAGGCACCACCCCTGTACTACATTACATTTTCTAATACAATTATTTTATATGCCACAGAGAAATGTGATCATCGGTGTTTGTCTTTCTTCTTGCTTACTTCACTCAACAGAGTATCTTCCAATTCCAACCAGGTTTCAGCAAATTGCACATTAATCTCTGAACTTAAGGATTTCACCTTTTTGTTTTGTTTTGTTTTGTTTTTTTGGGCCACACCCAGTGGTACTCAGGGCTTACTCCTGGCTATCTGCTCAGAAATAGCTCCTGGCAGGCATGGGGGACTATATGGGACCCCGGGATTCGAACCAACCACCTTAGGTCCTGGATCTGCTGCTTGCAAGACAAATGCCACTGTGCTATCTCTCCGGCCCCATTTCACTTTTTTAGGGCACATAGTATATATCAGTTATATGCAAGGCTTATTACTGGCAGAGCTCAGGAAATCATATGGGGCACTGGGGATCAAAACCAAGCTGGTTGTGTGCAAGGTAAGCACTTGCACACCTACTATCTACTGCTCCCAAGACTTTTAATGAGAACTGAAAATTCACCATCCATGACTAAATAGTATTCCATGGCAGGCTCTATGGTTAAAATTTATGTCTGATGCAATGCAAGCAGAATTGTCTCAGTTCTATTTTGGGCCTGAGCACTTGTGTTGCATTTATACCTGAACACTGGAGTGATTTGGAGTGCAGAGCCAGAAGTAACTCCTGCGCACCATTGAGTGTGACTCAGAAAAAGACAAACAAACAAACAACATCAAAAAAGAAGTCTGCTAAGTCACTATATTGCGAAAGTTCCATAGAAATTAAGAATGTGATGTTCTTTACACTGACTATATAGAAAGAGGAGGTATAGTAAATGCACCCCATATACACCTCAGCCCAGGCTCTTTGCCTGGTCTGTATTGTGAATGGGGCAGCATAAAGAAAAAAAAGAATGTGATGTAAAGGGGGCCAGAGCAATAACACAGCAGGTAGGGCTTGCCTTATGTGCAGCCAACCCAGTGTCAATATCTGGCATCCCATATGGTTTCCCCAAGCCTGCCAGGAGTAATTTCTGACTGCAGAGCCAGGAATAACCCTGAGCACCACTGGATGTGTCCCCCCCAAAAATATGTGATGCAAATACTTTTCTTTTTCTTTTTTTTTGGTTTTTGGGCCACACCTGGCTATGTTCTGGGGTTACTCCTGGGTTTGCACTCAGAAATTACTCCTGGTAGGCTCAGGGGACCATATGGGATGCCAGGATGGAACCAGGGTTATCCATATGCAAGGCAAAAACCCTACCCACAGTGCTATTGCTTCATCTCCAAAATACCTATTTTCTTTTTTTGGTTTTTGGGTCATACCCGGCAACGCTTAGGGGCTACTCCTGGCTCTACACTAAGAAATCGCTCCTGGCAGCACGGGGGACCATATGAAATGCCAGGATTCGAACCATCATCCTTCAGCATCTAAGGCAAACGCCTTACCTCCATGCTATCTCTCCAGTCCCCAAAATACCTATTTTCTGAAACACTTCCAAGCACTTGCTATAAATTGTCCATTTTTTATGTATCAGTCCTCTCCATGAAAATACAAAGGGAAATCTAGGGAGTAGATTTACAGGCCTAGGATCACTGCTGGTATATAGTTTTATTACAGAAAGTTTGGACATGAAAAGTGATTTTGGTTCTGTATCATATTTACATAAGACTGACCTTTAAAAAAAATCCTAAATATAGATGCTTTGCTACATTTTTAGAATTATGAAATTATTCTACTTTTCTTTTTTTCACTTGAGCAGATTATTTGACTAATTATTTCTGAATTTCAAGTGAAACTATAGAATTAATACATGTCATTATTTCATTTTATTTCTAAAAACAACTAGATTTGCTACATCACTGATGCATGTAAATGGGAGGGGGCTGTCAGGTATAGAAATACAAGAAAAATAACAGCACTGGGAAACTCAGTGGACAGCAAAATATTTTTTAATTTAATTTTTAAATTTCTCTATATTCCATGCAGGGAGTGTAATTATCCTTTCTTACTCAAACCAGCCCAGTTCTTTGTTAGTTCAAGGTCATTTTGTCCTAGCTGTGGTGATAGTATTGTTTGCATCTCCCTTTGTTATTTCTTTTCTAGGCCCAACTCTTGTATTTTTTCATTAGGGATTTCTGCAAAAGCCAGAGGCAGATTCTCTGCTTTGGAGAAACCCCTTACAGGCTGGTGAACCAGCGTTTATCTGGCTCTTGTAATGGGTTGTTAAAAGCACTTGTTCATCAGATATTTTCTTTCTCTTTTTATTTGTAGATTTAGAAGTATTTTAGCAGGTGTACATTTGCATATAAAAGAAAATAAAAGATAAGGAGTTGAGGCTTTTTATTTCTCCTCTCCTCTGCATCCTCTCTTACCTCCCTTTATTCAGCATGTTTTACTTTTTTTCCCCTAACTATTTCTATTTCCCAGACACAAAATATATATCCAAAAGAGAAAAAAAAAATTATCCCAGTGACCTTTCTTCACCACTTGGCCAGAAGTAGATGATTGGGTTTGGCCAGTTCATGTAAAAAGTAGGAGGAAATAAATCCATCTCATTGTGTCATCAGTCTGGAATTAATGAGGATAGATTTTAACCCCTTGACCTCTTGCCTTTATTTTATGTTCAAACTATAATCTTTTCTACTTAGAAAATTCAATCTTGACCCAGATTTAAGAGAATAACACAGAAATTCGAAGCTCAAGCATCTGTGTGTATGTATATCTTTCTGTACAAAACACTCTAATAGAAAAAAATACTGTTCCTTTGATAAAAATGTTACTTTTTCCTGAGTTTTTTCACTTAAGAGTTGGGCATTACTAATTTTGAGGCTGTTTTTCTCGGTTAAGCATCACAGGGATAGCAAGTAAAGACTTCAGAGACCACTTCTTAAATTTGCCATTAAGACTAAATCTTTACCATGGATTTCTATGTTCTATTGAGAAATCTTTTCCCTGACCCTACCTTCTGTTGAGGTCATTATTGATAGCAAACTCACTCACTTCAATAGCAAGAGTTGTTATTTTAGCTCCTTTGTTCATTCGCTCATTTAATAACCATGAATTTAGGAATCACTGGAAAACAGCTTGGTCCCCCTTGATTCTTGGTTAGACTTGCTCCAGAAAATCTTGGGTCTGAGTTGCCACAGATTTCATGTCTGTGGCTTTGTCTTTGGGCGTCACCAATTTAGCATTGTAACCAGATCTTCTAAGCTATTTGAAGAGAATGTCAAAATTGTTGGAGCACCTCTAGCAAAAAATTGACTCTCATCTGGAAAGAGTCTGAGACCTGGCCCATCTGCCTCAACCATTCAGTTGTGGCAGCTTCCCTTGGTAATATCCAGGGCCTCACTTTCCACAAAGAGAAGCTTTCACTAAAACTGGCCTGTGTTCTCTGACTTCCATTTTTCACTGAGTGTTCTTGTGACCACTTTTAGTGACCACATCAACAGTTATTCACCACCCTCTAATCCCATTGTACATTATGTTGGGCCTGTGCAGTATTTGTTGTTTTGTTTGTTTGTTTTTTGTATTTGAGGAAGAAGTCTGGAAAGATTGGGCTCAGTTTCTTACATAGCCACACCTGGCGGCAAGAAAGCAGCTGTCACTTCTGGTCAGGACATGTAGCCGACTCCAGTCTGTCACAGGGCCCCCCTGTTGCCACCCAATTTACTATTTCCTAATGTACAGGACTTGCTCGACCTCAGAAAGAACCTGCATGTACGATCACACTGCAGAAGCTGGATAGCTGTCACCTCTCCTCACTTTTAGAGTGTTCTTTTATTGTTTGGGGACCACTCACTATGATGCTTAGTGACTATTCTGACTTGGTGCTCAGAACCATATAGTGCCAAGCTTGAGAAATGAACATGGAAATTTCAGCTGGCAAAGCATGTGCTTTGGCCCTTTTAAATTATCTCCTCATTTTTAAAAAGCCAATTTTAGTTTTATTTTTCATTTTCAATCTCTCTGTGATTCCTATGTTGTTTTTTGGCTGTTATTTTGTAAAATGAAGATGAATAAAGGTGTAATTTGTGCCATGGGAGACATTCTAAACTTTGAGGGCCAGATAGATCCTCAGACTGCCAGTTGTTAGATGGTCTGTATTATCTCCTTTTGCTGATGCTGGTGTCTTGGCCCTACCTCAGTGAGTGGTAGTTCTTCAAGTGAACACACTTACTCATTTTACCTTCTAACCTTGTCTTTGCTCTTAAACCACTGGAGGGAAAGCCACGCTGGATAGTTTGCAGCTTTATACTAGCTGAAGAGTCTTCAGCTTAATTCTGCCAATTCCTTAGTCCTCAACACAGCTATGTCCTCATGTGGGTTTCCATGACTTTTGTCTTAGTCCTGAACTCACTGCATTGTCCTTCCTTGCTAGACTAAAGCCAAGAATACTCCAAGAACACTCTTGATTCCCCCAATCTGAAATTATATCACAACTATTTGCTTGGTTTTCTTTGTTTCTTTCTTTTACAAAAATCCTCCCCAGAAAATAATTGGTATAACTTTTCTTGTTTTTTTCAATGATTGAATTTATTTAAAAAATTAATATTTTTATTTAAGCACCATGATTACAAACATTTATAGTTGGGTTTCAGTTATAAAAGAAAGAACACCCTCTTTCATCAGTTCACCATTCCCATCACCAATGCACCCCATCTCCCTCCTCCCCTACCCCCTGCCTGTATTCAAGACAGGCATTCTACTTCTCTCACTCACTACCATTGCCATGATAGTTGTTAGAGTAGTTATTTTTCTAGCTAAACTCACCACTCTCTATGGCAAACTTCATATCATGGACCAGTCCATTCAGCCCTCATCTCTTATCTCTGGGTATTATTACAATAATGTCTTTTATTTTTCTTTATTTTCTTTCTTTCTTTATTTTCTTTCTTCCAGCCCTCATCATTGTCTCTGGGTATTATTACAATAATGTCTTTTATTTTTCTTAAAACCCATAGACGAGTGAATCTATTCCATGTCTATCTCCATGTAACTTATTTTACTCAGCACAATAGTTTAAATATCTATCCATGGATAGAACAATTTCATTACTTCATTTTCCTAACAGTTGCATACTATTCCATTATGTATATGTACCAGTTTCTTTAGCCACTCATCTGGTGTTGGACATCTAGATTCTGATTATTGTAAATAGTGCTACGATGAATATAGGCATACAGAAGGCATTTTTATTGTGTTTTTGTGTTCCTAGGATATATCCCTAGGAGTAGTATAGCTGGATCAAATGGAAGCGCAATTTCTTTTTGAGGAATCTCCATACTGTTTTCCAAAAAAGCTAGACTACATGGTATTTCCACCAGCAGTGAATGAGAATTCCTTTCTCCCCACATCCCCACTGATTGTTCTTGTTCTTTGTGATGTGTGCCATTCTCTGTGGCATGAGATGATACCTCATTTTTGTTTTGATTTGCATCTCCCTTATGATTAGTGCTATGGAGCATTTTTTCATCTGGTAGTTCTTTGAGGAATTGTCTCTATTTCTTCTCCCCATTTTTTGATGGGGTTAGATTTTTTTTTCTTGTTAAGTTCTATCAGTAACTTGTATATCTTGGGTATTATCCCCTTATCTGATGGATATTGGTGAATAGTTTCTCCCATTCTGTGGGTGATCTTTGTATTCTAGTCACTATTTCCTTTGAGATGCAGGAAGCTTCTCAGTTTAATATAGTCCCATTTGTTTATCTCTGCTTCCACTTATTTGGAGAGTGCTGTTTCCTCCTTGGTCTCAATGTCATGAAGTGTTTTACCTATGTGTTCCTCTATATACCTTAGGGTTTGGATCTGATATTAAGGTGCTTAATCCATTTAAATTTGACCTTTGTGCATGGTGTTAGATGGAGGTCCAAATTCACTTTTTTTGCATGTGGCTGACCAGTAGTCCTAACACCACTTGTTGAAGAGGCTTTCTTGCTCCATTTTGCATTTATTGCCACTTTATCAAAGATTAATTGGTTGTATATCTGGGGAACATTCTCTGAATACTCAAGTCTGTTCCACTGATCTGAGGGTCTGTCTTTATTCCAATACCATGCTGTTTTAATGACTATTACTTGTTGTACAATTTAAAGTTGAGGAAAGTGATGCCTCCCATCTTCTCTTTCCTTGGGTTATTTTAGCTATTTTTGGGTGTTTATTGTTCCAAATGAATTTCAGGAGTGTTTGATCCACTTCTTTGAAGAATGTCTTGGGGGGCCGGGAAGGTCGCGCTAGAGGTAAGGTGTCTGCCTTGCAAGCTCTAGCGTAGGATGGACTGCGGTTCGATCTTCCAGCGTCCCACTATATGGTCCCCCCAAGCCAGGGTGATTTATGAGCACATAGCCAGAAGTAACCCCTGAGCGTCAAATGGGTGTGGCCCAAAAACCAAAAAAAAAAAAAAGAATGTCTTGGGTATCCGTAGGAGAATTGCATTAAATCTGCACAATTTGTTGAGGAGTATTGCCATTTTTTTGATGTTACTCTTCACAGTCCATGAACAGGGTATGTGCTTCTATTTCCTTTTGTCCTCTTTTATTTCTTGAAGCAGAGTTTTGTAGTTTTCTTTGTATAGGTCCTTCACATCTTTAGTTGACTCCAAGGTATTTGAGTTTCTGTGGCACTAATGTGAATGGGATTGTTTTATAAGGTTCATTTCTTCTCTATTATTACTTGTCTATAAGAAGGCCATTGTTAATTTTGTAGCCTGACATTGCTTTATGAAGCTAATGTTTCTAGAAGCTTTTTGGTAGAGTCTTTAAGGTTTTCTAAATATAGTATTGAGTCATCTGCAAACAGTGAGAGCTTGACGTCTTTCTTTTCTATCTGGATGCCCTTAATACCTTTTTCTTGTCTAATTGCTATGGCAGTACTTCCAGTACTATGTTGAATAGAAGTGGTGAGAAGGGGCAGCCTTATCTTTTACCAGATTTTTGAGGAAAGACTTTTAGTTTATCAACAATGAGAATAATATTTGCCATTGGCTTGTGGCATATGGCCTTGATTACATTGAAAAAAGTTCCTTCTGTTCCCATTTTGTTGAGTTTTTTTTTATCATGAATGAGTGTTAGACCTTATTGAATGCTTTCTCCACATCTCTTGATATGATCATATGATTTTTATTTTTTCATTTGTTGATATGATGTGTTGATTGATTTATGTATGCTAAACCATCCTGGAATGTATGCTAAACTGCATTCCTGGAATAAAACCAACTTGATCTTGGTGTATGACCTTCTTGATGAGGCAATGGATCTTATTTGCCAGGATTTTGTTGAGGATCTTTGCATCTGTGTTCATCGAGGATATTGGTCTGTAGTTTTTTTTTTTCTTTTTCTTTCTTTCTTTTTTTTTTTTTTTTTTTTTTTTTTTTGCAGCATCTCTGTCTGGTTTTTGTATCAGAGTGATCTTAGCTTCATAAAAACTATTTGGGAGTGTTTCTGTTTCTTCAATTTTCTGAAGGAACCTGAAAGGGATTGATAGTAGTTCCTCTTGAAAGGTTTGAAAGAATTTGTTAGTAAATTCATCTGGGCCTGGGCTTTTGTTTTTGGGAAGACTTTTGATTACATTTTAATTTCTCTGTAGTGATGCCTCTGTTTAGATATGCTAGATCATCCTGGTTCAACTGTGGAAGATTATGAGTTCAAAAATGTATCCATTTCTTTCATATTCTCATGTTTTGTGGCATAGAATTGCTAAACTGTGCCACTGCATTAAATCACAATTGGTTCATATGTCTTTTAAATACATTATCATATACTTTATTATCTAATTTAGGAAAATTTTTATAAGTAAAGGAGAATTCCATTAACAATTATTCTGGAGCAACAGATAGAAATCTGAATTGTATTGACAAACTGGGATGCCTGGTCGCTCTAACTTTTCTTTTTTTTTTTTTTTTCAGTTTCGGTAAAAAAACAAATACCATTAAATTTATTATCAATCTTTTTTTGGGGGGGGGATGTTTTTTGCACTCTGGGATTTCTCCTGTCTCTGTGCTCAGAAATCACTCCTGGGGCTGGAGAGATAGCATGGAGGTAGGGCGTTTGCCTTGCATGCAGAAGGACAGTGGTTCGAATCCTGGCGTCCCATATGTTCCCCCGAGCCTGCCATGAGTGACTTCTGAGCCTAGAGCCAGAAGTAACCCCTGAGTGCTGCCGAGTGTGACCCAAAAACCAAAAAGAAAAAGAAAAAAGAAATCACTCCTGGTAGGCTCAAGGACCATCTGGGATGCTGGGTATCAAACTGTCACTTGTCAGTCATTTTTAAGTATAAATTTTTATGGTGTTAAGTGTATTTTTTTATAGTACTGCAAATTGAAAAATATCTGTAGAACTTTTTCAACTTGTAGTACTATGACACTATAACAGCTATACAATAAATATTAGTTCCTCTTTCTTCTTCCCAGCTCTTACTCATCACCTTTCTAATTATGTTTTTATGATATTGACTGTTTTTGATCCTGTAGTATTTGTCTTCTTGTGATTAGTTTATTTTATATAATGTGTCAAGGCTCTCCCATGCTGTAAATATAAGGGACCAGAGTAGTAGTATAGCAGTAGGGTACAGACCTTACATACAGCTGACCCAGGTTCAATCCCTAGTACTCCATGTGGTCCCCAGAGTAAGCCCTGAGCACTGCTGGGAGAAGTTCCAAAACAAAAAACAGATAAAAAGAAAAAACATACTGAGGTCATCAATAGCATAGTGGTAGAGTATTTGCCTTGCTCGTGGCTGACCCTGGTTTGATTCCCCACATCCCGTATGGTCCTCCAAGCCTGCCAAGAGCAAGTTCAGAGTGCAAAGTCAAGAGTAGCCTCTGAGTGCCACTGGGTGAGGCCCCAAACAAATACTGTAAGTATGCCCAGATTTTCTTCTTTTTTTTTAAAGACTAGATTTCTCTTTCTTCTGTTTTATGATGCCAGGGATCTCATGCATGTGAGGCCTTTGTTTTATCACTGAGCAACACTGTTAGCTTCAAGACTAATATTTCCTTGTGTGCATATGCCACATGTTTCCTTATCTATTTAATCATTGATAAATAATTTAATTGCTTTATCTTTTTGGCTATTATAAAAACAGGTATGCCTGGGTTTTAGAATATATCCCGAATTCTGTGAAATTATATGCTTAGAAGCCTTGTGTGTTTGTGTGTGTGTGTGTGTGTGTGTGTGTGTGTGTGTGTGTGTGTGTGTGTGTGTGTGTGTGTGTGTGGTTTTGGGGGGCCACACCCAGTGGCACTTGGGTTATGCCTGGTTCTGAACTCAGAAATTGCCCCTGGTTCGGGGGACCATATGGGATGCCGGGGATCAAACCCGCATCTATCCTGTGTCAGCCACTTGCAAGGTAAACATATTACTGCGTGTTACCACTCTGGCCCCCTTCAAAGCCATTATTACCAATATGATCATCCACAGAATCTCAATCAGTAAAAAAATTTTAAAGAAATATAGTCAGAAGTTGGTTCATATATTAATTCTCTTAATAGTTTGATATGGTACTTTTTTCTTTTTTTAATTAATATCTTTATTTAAACACCTTGATTACAAATATGATTGTAGTTGGACTTCAGTCATGTAAAGAACACCCCCTTCACCAGTGCAACATTTCCACCACCAAAGTCCCAAATCTTCCTCCTCCCAACCGTACCCCCACCTGTACTGTACTCTAGACGGGCTTTCTACTTCCCTTATTTTTTTTATTTGTTTTTTTTTATTTGTTTTATTTGTTATGATAGTTTTCAATGTAGTTATTTCTCTAAATGCACTCATCACTCTGTGGTGAGTTTCATGTCATGAGCTGGACCTTCCAGCCTTCCCTTTTTTGTCTCTGAGAATTATTGCAAAAATGTCTTTTATTTTTCTTAAAACTCATAGACAAGTGAGACTATTCTGCATCTATCTCTCCCTCTGGCTTATTTCACTCAGCATAATAGATGCCATTACATTCAAGTATAGGAAAATTTTATGACTTCATCTCTCCTGGTGGCTGTATAATATTCCATTGTGTATATGTACCACAGTTTCTTTAGCCATTCGTCTGTTGAAGGGCATCTTGGTTGTTTCCAGAGTCTGGCTACTGTAAATAGTGCTTCAATGAATATAGGTGTGAAGAGGGGATTTTTGTATTGTATTTTTGTGTTCTGAGGGTATATCCTAGGGGTGTGTGTGTGTGTGTGTGTGTGTATCCTAGGAGTGGTATGGTATTTTTAACTAAGATTAGAAAAAAGCTCCATGGAGTGGTTTTTATAATGGCTGCATCATTCCATACTATATTCCCAGTAGTGAACCAGTTTTCTAACTTATTCATAACCTTACCAGTTCTCATTCTCTTCTGTTTCATTGGTAGTAGCTATCCTGTTATTAAAATATCTGAGGTAATATATTAATGTTACTTAATTTTAATATTTTATATATAAAATATAAGTATTTAATATGTTTCTGACTCATACTTACTAATTTAGGGCATCTTTTCATGAACTTAACTCATTATTTGTATATCTTTAGAAAGGTAATCATTTGTCCTTTGCCTACTTATAAATCAAGTTATTTTTTTTTTGTTATTATGACATTGTAGATCCTTATGCTTTTTGTTGTTGTTGTTGTTGTTGTTTTGGTTTGATTTTTTGGACCACATACAGTGATGTTCAGAAATCACCCCTGGCTCTGCGTTCAGAAATCACCCCTGGCTTGGGGGAAAATATGGGATGCCAGAGGATCGAACCACGGTCTGTCCTACATTACCACGTGCAAGGCAAATGTCTTACCACGTGCATCACCACTCTGGCCCCGGATCCTTAAGTTTTTTTGTTTAGTGTTTCATTTTCTGGGTCATACCTACCAGTGCTCAGGGAGCACTCCTGGCAGTGCTGGGGGATCATTTGCAGTGCTGGAAATTTAACCTGGGTCACCTGATTGCAAGTTTTTAATGTTACACTGTACTTTCAGGTCCCACATATTTTGCATATTATCAAAGATATGATGTTTGTTATTTCCTATAGCATATGCTTTCTTTTAACTCCATTATTTCTTTTTTTATTTAAAAATTGGATTTTCTCTCCTCTGGAGAAAACCTGAGTTCTCTCTCTTTCTCTGTCTCTCTGGATCCATCTATCTAGGTACCTAGCTATTTATCTCTCCCTGCTCCACTTTTCTTTCTCTAAATTTCTTTCAATAAAAACTATGTTGCAGGGCTGAAAGATAGTACATTGGGTAAAGCATTGCATGAAAGCACTAACCCTGGAACTACATGTAAAACTGTTAAGGTTGTTTTTTGTTTTTGTTTTTTGTCTACTTTTGGTGTTGTTGATTAAACTTCCAGTTTAGGAAATAAACATTCATTGCTAAACCTACTATCCTGAAGCATCCTCTACTTTCTTACACTTGGTTTTGTTTTTTATTTTTCACTTTTAATTCTGATCTTACATGTTAAATTTTGGATCGATTTGACCTGACTCTTACCTGTTTTAAGGAACAGACCCAACTTGATTTATTTTCTGTTGCTAACAGGTGATCTGTGCTTTTTTAGTTTTGTTTTTATTTTTGTTTTTGGTTTTTAGGTCATACCCGGCAGTGCCCAGGGGCTACTTTTGGCTCTACACTCAGAAATAGCTGTTGGCGGGCTCGGGGGACTATATGGGATGTCGGGATTCAAACCACTGTCCTTCTGCATGCAAGGCAAATGCCCTACATCCATGCTATCTCTCTGGCCCCTGATCTGTGCTTTTTAAAATTTTTAGAGACGAAAGCCTACCAATTGCTGAAGCAGGCCACACTTCAGGACAGCAAAAAGCCAGCTGACGACCAGTGTCAAGAGGACAGTGCTCCTTCGGACCCACTCTCAGGTCAGTAAGGGCAACATCAGCGCACAAAGCCAGCTCCTGGAGCACCCAGGATCGGAGCAGCCCTTGTGTACAGGGAACAGTGGTTGTTTTCTGAAGGTTTCTGTTTGGTTTGGGGGCCACATCTGGCAGTGCTCAGGGTTTACTCCTACTGGCTCTACACTCAGAAATTACTCTCAGCAGGCTCAGGGGACCATATGGGATGCCAGGGATGGAACCTGGGTTGGCCGCATCCAAAGCTCTCCCTGCTGTGCTCTCACCATGGTCCCTTCTGAAGGTTTCTGGAGTCTGCTATATAAGTTTCCACACAAACTGGTGACAGCTAGAATAAGTCTGCTTTTCTCTGTCCTGTGTGAACAAGTTTGGAAGAAATGTCTAGCCTACAAATATTTGCTCCCCACAATGAAGTTAGTTAGACAGGATCAAAGAATGAGTAACTTTGATGTACATGAGTTTTAGTCCCTTGTATGTGTATCCAAATTGTGGTAGTATTAATATTCTAGTAGTCCATATGTTTGTTGATATGTAACATGATCCTTTACCAGTTGTATGCCAAAATATACTTAGATTTAGTTTCTTCATTCCACCCTGTGCATTGCAAGATTTTTGATTTTCCAGCAATAGGTTCAGTAAAATATGATATGTTCACTGTCTAGCCCTGCATCTAGAATTTGTTTTTCACTTGGTCACATATTACATTTTACTGCCATTCTCACTCTCAACCACAGAAATTCTCTGGGCTCCAGAGAAAATCTAGAAACTGAGGCCAGAAAGATAGCATGGAGGTAAGGTGTTTGCCTTGCATGCAGAAGGACGGAGGTTCAAATCCTGGCATCCCATATGGTCTACCGAGCCTGCCAGGAGCGATTTCTGAGCATAGAGCCAGGAGTAACCCCTGAGTACTGCCGGGTGTGACCCATAAAAACAAAAAATAAAGAAAAGAAAAGAAAATCCAGAAACAGAGAAATAACTGTATGGCAATTAACTGTAAATAACTGTAACTTAACTGTAAGTTAAGAAATAAGTTAATGGCTTTAGTACAGGCAGTGAGGCTTTGTATTAGGAAACTTCCTACAACTCTACCCAGGGAAGCTACAGCCTGTTTTGGTCACTTTCTACATCAGATGCCTAAGGCTCTGGACCTGTTGTTAAGAAAGCTGCTGAAATCCTGGGCCTTTTTTCCATGTCTGCAAAGATCTCATTCTGGAAGCATCTGGACACTCTGTTTGGCCTAAATGTGGACATGTTGTTAAGAACATTGCCTTACTGTCATGCTAGGCAAGCAGTGGCCAATTAGAAATTTAGCAAATACCCAACTATGATCATGTTACTTAAATAAAAAATATATTTAAAAAAAAAAAAAGAAAGAAAGAAATTTAGCAAATGCTGTCTGCTGAGATGCCCTTGCACTCAGATCTGGGATCTCCAGTCATTTCCAGCTAAGAATCACACAACTCCATTTTCTTTCTCATACTGTCACACCAATTTAGGAACACACCAATTTAGACTGCAATGTATATCTGAAGGTACGTAATGTTCAGAAGCAAAAGAACTAACAGTATGATCCACTAGCAGCCAGAGCTTACTAAATTTTCTGTCAATAAATAGCTTCAGTGCAAGATACGATAATACACAATAATATAAGATACACAAATTTTCTGGTTGCTATACTCTTTTTTTATTCCTTTGATTTTTGGGTCATACCCGGCAGCGCTCGGGGATTATTCCTGGCTCTACTCTCAGAAATAGCTCCTGGCAGGCTCAGGGGACCATATGGGATGCTGGGATTCGAACCACCATCTGTCTGCATGAAAGGCAAATGCCCTACTTCCATGCTATCTCTCCAGCCCCTGGTTGCTATATGCTTTATTTTTCTTTGCTTTATTTTTCTTTTCTCTTCTTTTTTTTTTTTTTATTTTTTTTGGTGGGGGGGTATGCCATACCCAGCTGCACAGAGGTTATTCCTGGCTCTGCACTGATAAATTAGTCCTGGCAGTCTCAGGGGATCATATGGTATGCCTGGGATCGAATCCAGCCGTCTGCAAAGCTACTACAAGGCTAATGCCCTACTCACTGTGGTGTCACTCTGGCCCCATTTTTTTATTTTTATTTTTTTGGTTTTTCGGGCCACACCGGTTTGATGCTCAGGGGTTACTCCTGGCTACGCACTCAGAAATTGCCCCTGGCTTGGGGGGAACCATATGGGACGCCGGGGGATTGAACTGTGGTCCTTCCTTGGCTAGCGCTTGCAAGGCAGACACCTTACCTCTAGCACCACCTCACCGGCCCCTTATTCTTTTTTTAATAATTTTACTCCCACTTACTTGGAATCAAATGTATTATAATCAACTATGTCAATATGCGATACATGGTCTTTAAAAAAAGTAATTTTATATATGTAAAATAATATATAAGATATATACATATATGTGTGCATATATGTATATATGCACACATATGAATCTCCCTTGGTGGCTAGAGACAACTCAAGGGGCTGAACACTTCCTTGGCACATGTGAGGTTCCATACCTGCTCCCTTCAGGCCCCTGAGCCCCACAGTGAGCCTGGAGTAACCTCTGATCACCATCAGGTGCTCAAGCAAATAGTAACAATTATCAAAAATGTTCAAGGCTGCTGAGAGGCAGAGATCAGGGTTGCCCTACAAACTGCAGAACATGAAACTGGGGAGCAGAGAGGGACAGACCAGCAAAGAGGTGGCTTGTATAACTGATGAGAGATGCAAAAGTGAGCATGCATCACTGTCCCTGAAAGCCCAAAGCAACTTCTTGACCTGGTTTCCACCCTTCGTTATCCTGGGAGCCACAGCTGTTCATCCTCATTAACAGAGAGAATCAGCCTGTGCTCAGTGCCATAGAAAGACCCGTGGATACACAAGTGCATATGGATTATTTAAAATAGACCTCTTTAGGAAGCTGGAGCAATAGCACAGTGGGTAGGGAATTTGCCTAGCATACGGCCAACCCGGGTTCAATCCCCAGCATCCCATATGGTCCCCCGAGTCTACAAGGAGTAATTCTGAGCACAGAGCCAGGAGTAACCCCTGAGCACCACCAGGTGTGGTCCAACCCCTCCCCAATAATAAATAGAAATAAAATAGACATCTTTGGATGATTTTTTTTTTTTCAGTTTTTGTAGCTTCTATATAATAGTTCTGAAAGAGGCTGCCCTCTTCAGCCTCCACCATTTCCTTTCCAGTATCCTGCCATTATGCTGTGCCTTACCTTTAGGACTCCCAAGTCTTTCACAGCTTGAAACACTCCTTCCTCCTTCATCTGTTGATGTTTGTTTTACCAGACTTACTGGGAGGTCTATTTGGCCACTAATGCTCACCCTTCTTGTTTGTGCTTATGACAGGTCTGAAAGTTGGCAGCAAGACAAAGACAATGAATAAAATTGCTTCAGAAGCTAGTTTTTCATCTAGCAATGGAAATCCTTTGTCCAGGTAAAGTCTGAAGGCCTTTCTGAACAGTGAGAACAAGATGAGACCTGTCACTGGGTAATGAATTCAACTCTGGGCAAATTATTTTGTTAGGTGGCTAGATGGACAGTTATGGTTGGGTTTTTGTTGTTTTTTGTTGTTGGTGATGGTGGTCTAAAATAACATTCAAAACTTTAGTCTTCTTGGAAAATATTTACCCCTGCACCAAGTATTGTTTTGCAGCTGTTGTTTCCTTGGTTTAAGATTCAATTGACACCTCAGTGAACCACAAATTAGCGTCTACAGCTGCTCGCAGTAGGACTGCTTAGAGACCACACAATAGAGGGAGTCGGGAAAGGGCAGGGAGAAGACATCATGCCCCCAAAGAAATAAAATTGCCCATTTCTTCTTGCTGAAATGGCTGATATATATACACAAACATAGAAAGAGATTGCTAGTATATATGTTACATATATACATATACAAAAGCAATTGCTTTTGAATTCTTCTTTTTCTGTTTAACCAAGTGTTTTTACTTAAGTTCGTTTTATCTTTTCTTAGACTTTCTTACTTATTTTCCAGAAAGAACCAAACTAATCTGTTCACATTTTTTAAATGCAGCCCTTCTTAAAAGTTGTTCCAGGTTGAAAGCTAAGTAAGTTTGTGTTGGATTTGTCATTCACATGAAATACTAAACATGCAGTGGCATCCAATCCCTTTGAAAAAAATTAAAATTGAAAATGTAAACAGTCATCTGGTGAAAGGTCATTTTGCTCTGGAATGAGTATCTTTGAAAACAGTACAGCGAGTTTCTTTTTTAAATAACATTTCTCATTAAAAGGCATCTTTTTAATTGCATTACATTAGGATTCATTGCTTACCTCAAATGAAATGTAAAAACTTGTAAAGTCCTATAAATATATTTGTTCTAGAAATGTAGTGTTTTTCAGTAACAAAAATTACATTTTTATTTGCAGTTTTATAAAAATTACAATATATTTGGGTTTTTGAATATAGTCTTTTTCTGTTGTTGTTTTGGGGCTACACGCAGCATTGCTCAGAAATTATTCTTGGCTCTTTGCTCAAGGTTCACTCCTGGTGGGCTAGGGGACGATATGTGATGTCAGAGATCAAACCTGTGCAGGTTACATGCAAGGCAAATGCTGTATTATTATTACTATCAGTAATAGTACTTCCTGTATTATTTTTTGCTATGGACCCAGAATATAGTATATAAAAATATTTTTCTAAAATGAAATTACTGCTTTTAGGAACCTGACAAGTTCCATTTTAAGAAATTATTCATTTAATTACCTGAAATTAATCTCAATACTTGGATTTTCATGTGGGTTTTTATTGTTGTTGTTTTTCATTTTGGGCCACATCCAGTAACACTCAGGTTACTCCTAGCTATGCACTCAGAAATCGCACCTGGCTTGGGGGACCATATGGGATGCCAGGGGATCAAACCACGGTCTGTCCTGGATCAGCCATGTGCAAGGCAAATACCCTACCACTGTGCCGTTGCTCCAGCCCTCATGCATATTTTTTGAAGGAAGTGGGAGATGAATATGATACAGAAGGAGTATAACAATATTAAATTTTTATAAATTATAAATGCAAGTTCTAGGTCTTCTGAAAAGAAATCAAGGAGTCAGAGCAATAGTGCAATGGTTAGAACTTGCCTTGCATGCAATTGACTGGGTTTGCTCTATATATGGTCCCTGGAGCCTCACTGGGTGTGACCCCAAAACAAAACAAAACAAAACAAAACAAAAAGACAATAAACCCTATAGGTACTTTTCAGGAAGTAATGTTAACCATTGTGCTTAATATTGTCTCCCTTTAGTGTTTAAACATCTGAGAAGTGCTGTTTTCATCATATTTCAGAGGCATTTAATAAAAACAACAATGGGGAGGGTTATATGCTAATAAGAGCTGGCCTTGCACAGGCAAGTCAACCTGGACTTCCACATATGTGTACACATGGCACCACACATGTTCTCTCATCTCCGCAGGAGTTATCCCTGAGCACACTCAGGAGTCAGCCCTGAGCACCAAACCCTCCACTGACCTCCCCCGATAATTCGTCTGTAACTTTTCTTTGCATGTCCATGTTTTTTCCTTCCACCCCCTATATGTCTAATTGTATCTGTGTATAAAACAAAACATTTTTCTCAGACTGATAATTTTATTTCATCTTTATTTCACTAAATTCAAACTAAAATGTTTTCCTATTTGAGGTGAAGGACCTTTGTTAATACTGCTGTTTCTGCATGAAATTAATGTTCTAGAGAAATGATAAGCAATCTCATCACCTCCTTTAAAAGGAAAAATAAAATCAAACATCTTAAGGAACCCTCGGTTCCAGACACTTGATAATAATCCATCGATGAAAGGGTCTGCCTTGGATTGTGGAGTTTGGCTTGCCAGCAGGGTTTGGTTCTTGTGCAGGCTTGGTGTCATGTACAACCCTGGGTCTGGAGAGCCCTGGTTTTGCTGTTTGTGCCTGGATTCACTGAAATTTCTTAGCGGCTTACATTTAAGGATCCCACTTACTGCAGTCACTCCTCATGCTTTATTGCTTTTACAAGTGGTCTCAAAACCCAGTACTTGAGAATAAACATAACAGTGCAGTGCTGTATAGCACTTTTAAAAATTCTTCTTTACTCTAGTTTGTCAGTGAGCTGATGAGCAACCTCAAAAAAAAAAAAAAAAAAAAAAAAAGACTTGCTGGACCTTAAAAAAAAATGGCTTCTTCTGATGTCCTAAAGACAATAATTGTGATGTGCTAGTTAAGCCCAAACTACAGCTGAGGGATTTTACTTTAAAGCAGCGGCTTGGGTGCAAAAATGCATTTATAGCTCTTTGTCTGCACCTCATTATGTGTGGGCCTGATTCATTAAGTAATTGGTTTGCAGTTGTTTACATGAGTATTAAGGCCTTCTTTTCAGCCGCCTTTGAGAGATACATTGTGCAAATGTTGCCCGCGATGAATGCAGAATGAGGGCCAGAGGGTCCGTCCTATTGGCTAAACAGTGCGCTCTGTTGAAAAGCCAGAGAAAGGGATTGGGTGCTGCTTTGCATAGCAATGACTTTCTTAATAAGCGTTACAGATTAATACACATAAGCTATAAAAGATGCAAAGAGATACTCTTAGCACATTTATACACGCTCGTTTCATTGTGACGGCGGTGGGGGTCTGCGCGCTTTCATATTCCGTTTTTCAGAGCAGCGCTTCAGTGCATGAGCCGTAATAGAATCCGATGTTTATTGTATTATAAATCACGGGCAAGTAGGCAGATCGGCAACAGTTTATTATTAAAGATTCTTTCAGTGTAAATCTTTCTCTACCATTGTATTTGCTTCGGCAAAATCATTTTGTGGTTGAGTGGGGCTGAAAGGCATAATGTACGAAGGAGTGAGTCCTAATGGGGAGCCGTTCTCCGCGTAAAGACCACTTGTTCCCTTTTGTTCTGGGGTGCATGCCAGAGCTTCCTCTCCTTTGCAAACATTGTCTCGCTTTACCTTCCCCCAGGAAGCCGGTGTTTTTGTTTTGTTTTGTTTTTTTCTTTTTCTTCACGCTCCCGGACCTATTGATTCAACGAGAGTATATTTTAACAGCCTGCCGTGTAATTTAAGTTTACGGGTCGGATCGAACGAAATAACATTCTCTCCCCTTCCCCCAAAAGAAAAGAATGTGTGCTTGCAAAATAATTGCCGGGGAGGAGAGCAGAAGTCTTGGCCCCTGCAGGGCCGCCGTGGGTGGCAGCCGCGCCCGCCTGCAGCATCAGGAGCCACCAGCGGGGGGTGCCCGGTCCCTGCAGATGCTTCGGGCAGTGGTGCACCATCACTGTTCCCCGAGCCTTTTGCTCCTGGGATGTAAGATCGCCAAAAGCCAAAAGTCGATGTGATACAAATAGCATTTTCCTAGCAATCCTTTAGGTTCTCTGACTCGGTCCAGCAGGTCTATATTCGCCATCAATTAATTCTGTTGAATTCGTATACTTTTAGTCAGGATAGTCTGTATGCCTCTTATCATAAACGCTCATGTTTTGTTTTTCTTTTCCCGCGAATAGGGAAGAACCATCTTTAGTTCAGTGAGCTGGAAGGAAGGAGTTAAGTTGATCTCCGGGAGCTAAAATAATAAAAGTAAAAATTTAAAAGGGCATGTACTGCAGGGAACCTGCTTAACCATCAGGGGGCGCTCGGACTTTTTAAAACCCCGAGTTGTGCCTTCCTTTAAAAACAGCAGCTACCTTTAAAAACTGCAGCAGCTTTCAGGTATGCCCCAAAGAGAAAACAAATCAGTGCACAGACATTTGTGGTTACACTTGCAGATATTTTATTACGTTGAAAGATTTTTTTTGCCCTTGATATTTCAGAAGTCTATTTTTGAGAAAATTCCAACTGAAGAATCTGTTTGAAATATTTTACTGCTAATTTAACTCGTAGTCAGAAATCACAAAAATTTGCAAAATTCAAAGCGTAAATGCAAATGTCTTCTCCCAAGTTAGCTGTTTGGGGGTTCGATGGGGAACCTTCCCTCTCTTGTCCCCAATACCACAGACCCTGTTCTTCGCAGGCCACCAGAGTCTCATTGTCAAACTCCACTGATGTGGCCACAGAGAGTGACTTCAGTGGTTTGTTTGGACCATAGATATTTTAAATTACATTTATACAATTATGTACATATCATTTTTTTGACTAAGAGGTTAAATCAAAAGTCACTGTGTAACTAACATTCTGTCCCCTCCCAGCGGGCCAGAGTGACTGTCTTAACACCCCAACCTAACTGCTTCAGAGTTTCAGCTGACTCTCTGGACCGAGGTGTGTGTGTGTGTGTGTGTGTTGCGAGGGTGGGAGGTCTGGACCGAGGGAGGGTGTGTGTGTGTGTGTGTGTGTGTGTGTGTGTGTGTGTGTGCCCTCACAGAGCCTCTCTGCTGTGTGCCTAGGTTCCGTTTCAGGCTCTTTTGAAATTGTTTAGTTTTTGTTTTGGGGCCACAGTTGGCAATGCTCAGGGTCTACTCCTGGCAGGGCTCAGAGATAGTCAAACCCACATTGGTGTGTGCAAGGCAAGTGCCCTTATCTGCTGTGCTATCACATTTTTTGAAATTCTTTGCTCCACTCCTTTACCTGAACAATATGCCTGCCAGATTTTCAAAGCTAACTTTTTTCTTTGTTTTGTTTTTTGTTGTTGGGCTCCTGGCTTTGTACTCAGAAATTACTCCTGGCAGGCTAATAGGACCATATGGAATGCCAGGGATCAAGCCTGGATTGGCTGAGTATAAGGCAAACACCCTGTGGGTTGTGCTATTGCTCCAGCCCCCGTTAAGACTTAACTCTTTATCTTCTACAAGTTTCCTACACAGGAACTATAAAGTGTTTAGTATTCAGTAGCCCTGAGGGTATTTCTGTCATCTGTGTGGTCTGGTGGTTACTATTCCATGTGGTCTTCTTACTGAACTTGGAGGAATTTTTCGTAAGCACAGTGGTCAATGGCCATTAGCATTTATGTCCACATGAACAGCTGCAGCTCAACTCAAGCATTTTTATTTATGAAAAGAGAGTTGCCACTGTCCTTACCTTCTATGGCATCACATACAGAGCAACAGTGCATCCTGCCTTGGGAGAATTCTCAGCAGGAGTGGATGCGAGAGGCTCATGTGTACATAGACCAGGGGTGGCGAACACGTGGCTCTCAAGCCGCATGGGGCTCCCTGCCAAAATGAATGTGTCTCTTTGCCACTTATCATTATTTTGTATACTGTGGCTCTTTGCCAAGAGTGGATTTTGTTCTGCTGCTTCTGAGGAGGGACCTCTGAGGAGAGATCTCCGAGAGTGTGGAGTCCCGCCCCCAGGCTGCATCCTCCCATCTCCCATCCCTCAGAAACAAACTGCCAGGCAGGGTTGAGGGGGAAACCCGTGTGTCACATGTTGGGTCACATAATTGTTAAAATTATATGCTTTTGTGTGAGTGTTTGTCTGTTTTGGCAGGTCACTGCTTGGTATGGCTCTCTGACTCTCACAGTTTAAAATTTTGGCTCTTTGTGTCGAACTTGTTCACCACCCCTGACATAGACCTACTCGTGGTCCTCTCTGATTGGTCCTTTGAACTCCTGCCTTCTGCTTTCACAGTGTATAGGAAGCCAGACCTGGGATTCTTACCTGACTGGTGCCTCTTGTGGATTCTTGGTCCATGCTGTTCCAAGTGAAGGAATTCATGAGCCACCAATGAAACCTCAGGCTAGAAAGTCTGTCTGCCTGCTTGAAAAAGCCCTGGGAGAGGAATCTCCTAGTGTCTTCCCCACCCCAAGAGTCCACATATATTAGACTTGTTTCCCCATTCCTCCTTAATAATGCATTTCCTATCCCATCACCTCTTCATAGAACTCACAGCTGCTCATCACAAACCAAGAACAGGCCTTTCTACACTTTATGATTGCATACACAGGTACAGGTGCTGTTCCTAGAATAAAAGCTCCTTTGTCTTGATTCTAGTCAACTAGTACTTAAGTTTGGCAAGGCTGGGAACAATAGTGACTGGGCTTAGAGTTGTATTCATCTGTGTTATTGAAGGCCAAGGACGTTATACAGTTTAAGCTGTTTAAAACAAATATAACCAATTACCAAAATGCATTTAAGAAAATTAAGATAGTTAGGGCTAGAGAGATGGTACAGGGATTCAGATGCTGCCTTTTATACATTCAACCTCAGCACTGGAAGCCCTCCACCCCCTCCCCCCCCCCCAATTTCCTCCAAGAATCATCTCTGAGCGCAGAGCCAGATGTAAACTGAACACAGCCAGTGTGGCTCAAAGGGTAAAAAAAAAAAAGATTGACAGTAGAAAGTGGGAAGAGGTAACATCAAAATGTTAACATCTACCTTGTTGGCATCCAGTATTTAACTAGTGAAAAAGATCAACCAGCCTTCTGGGGTGCCCTACACACAGCATTGTCTTGTTAAAATGAGACCAATTAAATGTAGTCCAGAGCATCTGGACTCTTAAGTCTGTGGCTGTGGCTCTTTACTGTATGTCTTTTACAGTTTCTTTCTTACAAGATAAAGTACTTTCATACTCTTGGATAAAATTAAATTGTAAGCACATTTGATAAATATGGTAACTGTATCCTTTGGCTTAGAACTTGGACTCGTCCCTATCTTATTCTTTAAAAAGTGATTTCTCTCTCTCTCTCTTTCTCGTTCTCTCTCTCACCATTGTAGCTAAATCAATTGCCTCTGGTTTCCACTTTAAGCAGAGTTTCTCTGCCATCTCTATATGACCTTCCCCTACCTGTATTTTTTAGATGTGACTCCAAGAAATAAAGAATTGCAAGCAATAAAGATCAACCTACATTTCAATATTACATTAACTTGCAGTGATGGCTTCCCAAAAGATACCCTAAGGTGGGAGAGGATGAAGTAAGAAATACTTGACATCTTTCTGGTAAAATACATGAATTTAATTCAGAACCTGTTTCTTAGAAGAAAATATTTTTGAGAAGAAGCTTGAAGAACCTGATTCTGAAATCACATAATTCAAACTAGAGGACATATTATTACTTAAGTACAGATCAAGTATTTTTATTATATTTTGGTTTTTTTGTTTATTTGTTTGTTTTTTAAGGAAATGGACCACACCCAGGGGTGCTCAGACCATATCCCCAGGGATGGATCCTGGCTGGCCTGGGCAGGGTTCAAATTAAGTGATAGGGATTGCAGCCAGGTCAGCCAAAGCCAACGCAAGCACTTTATACCCTGTATTGTTGTTCCAGCCCCAGATGCAGAGTCTTTAAGCAGGGCCTTCTGCTTACTGAGGTTTGCCTTTTCCTTATTCTCTGAGCACCTACTGAGATCAAAGCCCAGGCTGTTCATGTGCGTGGAAACAACATGGTTGTCCTCATCATGCTTAAAGTCTGGAGCAGAGGAGGGCTGCGCTGGTTAGGAGAGAGATGAGTGTGAACATGTATCATGGAAAGACATAAAAAGTCAGGAGCTCGTGGCCAGAGAGATAGCATGGAGGTAAGGAATTTGCCTTCCTTGCAGAAGGACGGTGGTTCAAATCCCGGCATCCCATATGGTCCCCCAAGCCTGCCAGGAGCGATTTCTGATCATAGAGCCAGGAGGAACCCCTGAGCGCTGCCAGGTGTGACCCAAAAACCAAAAAAAGAAAAGAGAAAAAAAGGAGAGAACTGGGGAACTGGGACCAGAGAAATGGCATGGAGGTAGTACATTTGCCTTCCATGCAGAAGGATGGTGGTTCAAATCCCAGCATCCCATATGGTCCCCCAAACCTGCCAGGAGTGATTTCTGAGCATAGAGCCAGAAGTAACCACTGAGCGCTGCTGGGTGTGGACCCCCCTTCCCCCAGAAAAAAATAAAAAGTCAGGAGCTCAAACTTGGAAAGTCTGCAGGATGAGAGCTTTTGTTATATACAAAGGAAGACTTAGGAAAGGGTTTTAAGTGAGAAAATAAATGATCAAATTTGTGACCTGAAAAGTGGCAAATGGATCCTAAGAGTCAACATGAATATGATTGAGTACCAGCTAGGCCATAAGAGAGACCCATCCAAAGAGCATTTTTTGACTAGGAGATAGCACCTAGGGCAAAGAGTAAGGACTCTGAAAAGTACTAGGTTGCAACCTGATGCCTGGTGTAGGACTAATAGGGGACAGAATAGTATACAGGGCTTTGGCTGGGCAAAGATGCCTTTGGCTGAAACAAGAAGAGAAGCCAGCTTCGGTGGAGGGGAGCTAAGCACACTGGGATTTTGGCGTGGATGAGTATGTTGAACTCTGGGGTACTTTGAAGGTAGCAAGTGAGCACTGGACATGTTCTTAAGGCTCAGAGAAGCAGACTAGCCTTGCGTAAGTACCTGCTCTGTGCTCTTCCTGAATCAAGGACTTCCTGCAGCCACATCCCACCCACTGTTCAGTCCTGCCCCTCCCTTAGGCCTATGAAACCATTTTTGGCTTTAAAAATAGAATCCAAGAGCGCTGCTGGTGTGACCCAAAAATAAAACAAAACAAACCAAAAAAGATAGAATGGAGAAATGATAGATACATGATTAAGATGTTTTCTTTGCCTGTGGCCAAACCTATTTTGATCTCTAGACATCTGAGATGTGCTCCTGAGCACCACCAAAAGTGACCCAGGAGCTCATAGTGACCCAGGTGACCCAAGTGTCACCAATAAGTAGCACCTGATGTCACCTGCAATTAACCCAGAATCTTGGAGACAATTTTCCTCTTAGAGGCTCACACTATCTGTGCCTACCTTCCTTGATGCCCCCATGGCTGATAGTTGGAATTGGACTCTCCCATAGCTCTAGGGCCCTCTGTTTCTCCTGGTGAAATGCTACAGGCCTCTAGTGACCCTGGCATATCACAAAGCACCAAATTTAAAGGGACCTCCAATAAATATTGAGTGTAGAAAAGGGTACTTTAGTGGAGTGTGTTTTACTGAAAAGAGATGTAAATTATAGCATTTCTGACAGAAAGGAAGATTTTTGTTTGGTTGGTTTGGGGGCCACTTTTGGCAATGCTTGGCCAATCACCACTTCTTGGTGCCAGGGATGAAACCTGGGACTCTGGTATGCAAAGCATGAACAATTGCCCTTTGAGCTTTTCCCCTGGCCCTCAAAATATGTTTTAACCCATAAGACATGGCTCAACAGGAGAGACAGACGTTTGCAGACTCTGTCAAGAGGCCAGGATGCTGCTCAGGGAAGAGCACAGGGGAACTCATCTGTCTCTGATCTGAAGAGCTGGACTCTCATCTAATGATATCTCAACTAGAGGGGCCAGAACAATAGCACAGCAGAAGTCATTTGCCTTCCCTTGGCCGACCTAGAATGGACCCAGGTTCAATCCCCAGCACTCTATGTGGTCCCCTGAGCCTGCCAGGAACAATTTCTGAGCACAGAGTCAGGAGTAACTCCTAAACACCACCAAGTGTGGCCCAAAACCAAATAAATAATAAAAAAAATTTCAACAGAAATGTGGGCAAATACTTTGGTAACACCACTAGGAAATAAATCAAAATGTCAGGCCACACATAAGCAGCCATTTCTTCTTAGTAAGCACACCTTTGGCCATTTACTCTGAACATTAAAGAATATAAAGAGCTGGGATGTGGCTCGTACCTGGCATGTGTGAGGCCCTGAGTTCAAGCCCCTACATCACAAAAAAAGGATGAGAAAAAGATCTGAAGAGATAGTACAGGGTTTAGGGCTCACACTTGTATGCATCTGACCTGGATTTAATACCAGTCCCCCACATTTGCAATATGTAGGCAAGGTGGCCATGATTATCACCAGATGTGGTCCAGGGGGATCCCAGAGTACCAGTGGGGTGACCCCAGTGGTCTCTGGCACTGAATGGTTGGTCCAGGTGGTATTGCCTGGCCACCCTGAGACACATAGTATCTCCTCACTCACACACACACACACACACACACACACACACACACACACACACACACACACATCTGAATATGAAAAATGGTTGAATAATGTTCCTAAATAGGGACTTTTTTATTTTTAATTTATTTAAAGAAAATGTATTACATAGTTGACATAACTGATCATAATACAGGAAGACCAAAAGCAATATGATTTTAAAAAATTGAAAGAAAAACTAAAGAGATGGAAAAGAAAGGAAAGAAGTTCAGTAGCAAGTATATTTTTGAAAATTATTAAATCACAATTCATTAAAGCACCTACAGAAAGTTTAGTGAGCTCTTTTTAAAAAAAAAGGATAAGAGTTGGGGCCGGAGAGATAGCATGGAGGTAAGGCGTTTGCCTTTCATGCAGAAGGTCATCGGTTCGAATCCCGGCGTCCCATATGGTCCCCCGTGCCTGCCAGGAGCAATTTCTGAGCATGGAGCCAGGAGTAACCCCTGAGCACTGCCGGGTGTGACCCAAAAACCACAAAAAAAAAAAAAAAAGGATAAGAGTTAAAAAAAAAAAAAGATACAGTAATAATGGTGTGAGAGTGGCAATTGTAGTTTGCATAGGCCCAGCAAAATATGGGGAAAATGGGAAGAAAAAAAGCTTTGGCCTAAATACAAGGAGACCTTATCCCTGAAGTTTTCTGGCATAAGATCAACTCGGCTCCAGACATACTAGGTTGTCCAACCCCTGAGTCATTCTATGTGGTCCCGGTGAAATTTTTTTGCACATTAGCTGTTGTTGGTGTCAGGTTTCTGTAGTTAAAGATTCTGGTTTCTGTGCATTTCCTTCATTGAAGATGATGTAGAGCGTCTTCTAGTTTCATCTCACCATTAGATGTGAGCGTCCTGCCCTGCAAGCAGGTTGTTGCTGTTGCTGAGTCGTATGGATGCTAAGAGAACACTCTTTAGAGTAAGTCTAAAGGAAGTGGTAGGGTAGCTGGAGGGTCTTCCCTGATAGAGGTTTGCTTCCTGGTGATGTTATTGTGGTTGTTTTCATAGATGGTCAATGGTTCAAGGATGTATGGACAATGCCCAGTCTTTTTTGACCTTATCCAAGTCATTATGCCAATGTTCAAGGGATAAGGCCAAACTGCATTACAAAATATGTGTTCATATCTCTATTAGATAGGAACTTGTTTGCATTTGTAATATTTTCCCACTAAATGGGGACTTTTAAATCATTAAAATCACAGACTTTTGAAAATACCTGATATATATAAGAGCTCATAGAACCAATGTCTTTATATTGCCTCTACTGATCAAACAAGCCCCAAAATGTAATTGTGTGTGTTCAAGGTACTTGCATTTGTTTTGTTTTGTTTTGCTTTGTTTTGTTTTGTTTTGGGCCACACCTGGCAGCAGTGCTCAGGGGTTACTCCTGGTTCTGCTCTCAGAAATTGCTCTTGGCAGGCTTGGGGGACCATATTGAATGCCAGGAATCGAACTTGGGTCCATCCCAGGTTGGTTGTGTGCAAGGCAAGCACCCTACCACTGTGCTATCACTCCAGCCCTGATACTTGCATTTTTATCTAGCACATATTTGTTTTGGTTTTTGTTAGGGGGGCACACCTGGTGGTACTCAAAGGCCGCCCCTGGCTCCATGCTGGGGCTCACTCTCAGCAGTGCTGGGGCCATCATGCAGTGCCTGGGATCAAACCACTGTTGCCTGCATACAAAGACTCCACTGCAGCCTGCAGACCTCTCTGAATGTGTTCATAGCTGCAATTAATCAAATGGTTTGTTTTAAACGCCTTGGTTAAACTGATTGGCCTGTGATCTGTGAACTTCCTTACCCTTTTCTTAGATTTGAACATATTTTTGGGGTGGGACAACATCCAGCAGTTCTCAAGGATTACTCCTGGCAGATGCTGGGGATCAAGTCTGGGTCAGACATGTGCAAGGCAAGAACCCAATTATATGTACTCCGGCCCTGAATGCTATTATTTTGAATCTGTTTTAAGTATCTAACTGGTTGCTTGTCTATTATGTCTCTGCCTTGCTCCTAGCCTGCACACACAGGCAGTGCAAGGGTCATTATGACTGGGATGTTCTGCCACAATGAAGATTCTTTCCCAAAAACATTAGAGTTCAGAGCAGTTGTGACATTTTCTCTTTGACTTAAGTTTAGGAAACTAAATGTAGATTATCTAGCCCTCTGAATAATCTGATTAATCATCCCCAATATACTCAATGTACAAAAAGTATTAATCTGGTTACTCTTTGGGGGTCTTACCTGGTTTGTTTATTTTATAGGTATCAAAGCAAGGAACTGCCAACCAATTTAAAGTCTAAAGGTAAGAGAAACTGGAGACAAAGATTTCATTTTGAATTTTATTTTATGTATTTATTTTTCTTCTGGAGGACTACCCCAGACTGTGTTCAGGTTTATTTCTGGCTTTGTGCATGAGAAACTTAGTTCGATGACAGGGATGAACCAGAGTCAGGCATGTGTCTGGAAAGCTTCTTACGTGCTGTATTAAAAGAATTTCACCAAACGAATGGAGTGGCATGTTTTAATCTTCCAACATCCTACAGAAGGCTGTAAGGCTCACCAGTGCCCACAGGCTCTCGAAATTTCTCCTGGGCTGTGGCCTCTGGGAACATTAGAGGGCGTGTTTGGCACCATCCTTCTGGAACCACACGGTAGCTGAGACACAAGGGCATCCCAGCCCGCAGCAGCCAAGCAAAGTTTCAGGCGCGAGTATGAATTTCCCTTCTCTTCCTCCCTCTTGAGCCCAGAGGAGGCCAATAGCACAGACCAGGCCATAGTAGCTGGCCTCTCACAAAACATGAGTAACCCTACTCCTGAATCAATCTTCAGTCTCAATCCACATCCTGTAGTAAAGAGTTGGAGAGAGTAGATGAGACAAGAAAGTGTTCTGAATTGGACTTTTCTGAACAGTGTCTGGAACACTTTGAAGCATGTGAATTTGGTTTGATTTGGTTTGATTTGATTGACAAAGTTATTGATAGTTGAGTTTTAGGCATATAATATTGCAACACCAATCCCACCATCCCATGTCAGGTCACATTACCAGTGCTCTTATAGTCTGTGATCCACCAAGCCAAGTTGTCCTCTTCCTCTCCCAATCTGCCTGCCACCTTTACAATTCAGTGGTTACAGCTCATGTTTTCAGTATTGTTGAGCCTGTGCTTTGGGCTTAAGAGCTATGCTACTCTCCCATCTCACCAATCTAACCGAAGCTCCAACTCCTGTTCCCCCATTACAACCCTTTCTCACCTTCTGTCTTTCCTTTTCTTCTCTGTCCTCCTGGAAGTGTATGAAGTTGTGCAGAAATGACCTTCATCGCAGGTGTTTTTATCAGGCTACACCACATGGTGTCCCTAGCAGACTCTACAGGCCAGTGCTCCAATCAGCTAATTCTACTGATTATACTGAGCTAATCAAGGCAAAGCGATGCTAAATAATTGTCTGGTTTTCTCTTGCAGCCTTCTGGGGTGAATCTGATGACAGTAACTCTGAAATTGAAGCAGCTTTGCGTCCTAGAAACCATAATATAGCTGATGATTATGACGATTTTTATGACTAATCAGATGAGACATCTATTGGAATTAAAAATCTTGAAGCAAACTGTTAGCTTCTGTTCATATGCGATACCCCAAACAAGTGTGTCCTTGTAAGTGTTCTTATTTGTTCATGTGGGAAATTTGAATCACATTGTTATTTCACTAAAATTTCACAGTATAAATGTGAACTAGCATATTCATTTTAAGTGTTACTAAATAAAAATGATTAATGCAATATGCCCGTAAAAATTCTATTTTTTTCTTGTAGAAGTTCACAAGCTGATTCTAAAATTTCTACATAAATTCAAAGGACTCAGAACAAACAAAACAGTCTTGAAAGACAATTAGGAATACTCACCTTCCCAAATGAATGCATGCTAAAAGTTGCAATAATCAAGACAATGGCAACGATACAGAAATATAGATCAATGAAGTATCAATAGACACAAAATCTTCACAAAAAGAACCTCTCATTTCTAGTCAAGTTTATCAAGATCATTCAATATTAAAAAGAATTTCTGGGCCCGGAGAGATAGCACAGCGGCGTTTGCCTTGCAAGCAGCCGATCCAGAACCAAAGGTGGTTGGTTCGAATCCCGGTGTCCCATATGGTCCCCCGTGCCTGCCAGGAGCTATTTCTGAGCAGACAGCCAGGAGTCACCCCTGAGCACTGCCGGGTGTGGCCCAGAAAACCAAAAAAAAAAAAAAAAAAAAAGAATTTCTTTTTGGGCCCGGAGAGATAGCACAGTGGTGTTTGCCTTGCAAGCAGCCAATCCTGGACCAAAGATGGTTGGTTCGAATCCCGGTGTCCCATATGGTTCCCCATGCCTGCCAGGAGCTATTTCTGAGCAGACAGCCAGGAGTAACCCCTGAGCACTGCCGGGTGTGGCCCAAAAACCAAAAAAAAAAAAAAAAATTTATTTTTAACAAAAGATGCTGGCTCATCTGGATAACCTTGTACAAAATATTTAAATTGGATTCCTACCTCACACAATAGCTAAAAACCAACTCAAAAATGGATCAAGACCTGAATGTTAAAAGCTAATGTATAAAATTCTTAGAAGTAAAACATAGGCATAGATTTTATATTTCGGAGATTTTTTTCTTTTTGGATTTTGAGCCACAGCTGGGAGTGCTCAGGGGTTCTTCCTGGCTCTGCGCTCAGAAATCACTCCTGGCAGGCTTAGGGGACTATATGGGATGCCAAGGATCGAAGTTGGGTCAGCTGCATGCAAGGCAAACACCCACCCACTGTGCTATCACTCCAGTTCCTATTTTGGAGATTATTGTAGTGACTTCATTTTATAGGAATGATCAATTATATACTTCTCTTTCAATCTTCTTCCACTATCCAAATTATAGAAGGATGAGAACCCAAATTCCAAGTTTTTAATGATTTTCTATTTTTTGTGACCAGTCCCTGTTCTATAGCTATCCAGGGGCCAGTCCTCAAACTATGGCCCATGGGCCACATATTGTATTTGTATCTGTTTTGTTTCTTCATTGCAAAATAAGATATATGCAGTGTGCATAAGAATTTGTTCATGGGCCCGGAGAATAGCACAGCGGTGTTTGCCTTGCAAGCAGCTGATCCTGGACCAAAGGTGGTTGGTTCGAATCCCGGTGTCCCACATGGTCCCCCGTGCCTGCCAGGAGCTATTTCTGAGCAGATAGCCAGGAGTAACCTCTGAACATCGCCGGGTGTGGCCCAAAAACAAAAACCAAAAAAAAAAAAAAAAGAATTCGTTCATAAGTTTTGTTTTTACTATAGTCAGACCCTCCAATGGTCTGAGGGACAGTGAACTGGCCCCCTGTTTAAAAAGTTTGAGGACCCCTGGCCTACCCAAAGCCACTGCATTAGAACAAAAATTAAGTAAATTCCAAAGAGTTCTTTGTGAAGATCCAGGGGTAGACGTTTGTATGTCCTATTAGGTTACACTGATTTTCCAATATATGTAAAAGACATATGAGAACTTGAGTAACATGAGGATTTGATGGGGGAAAAAAGTCAGTCCCAGGAGATAGGGAAGAAGAGATGGTTCCAGAGGTAAGGCTCTTCTTTTGCCCAGTTTGATCTTTGCATTGCATATCGTCCCCTGAGCACCATGAGCTGACAGTTTTGAGCAGGGAGCCTGTATTATTCCTGAGTACTGCCAGGTGTGGCCACAAGTGCTCAAAAAAAAAAAAAAAGTACATAAAAATAAAGCAGAGCACAGAAAACTACTAAGACCTGTTGTGCCCTTAACACTTTCAAGGATTTCATCATCTAGGACAGTATTGGGGGTGCTGGGATGATGGGTCAGGTGAGTAGCCTCTGAGTGCAATTGAAGGCTGCTGCTTATTGGTTTGCTCAAAAAAAGTAGATTTAAAGGGGAGAGCCAAATTAAGTCTGAGAATTTTGGTTGAGGGTAATTACCTTCCTGGCTTCTAATTGAGGTTCAGATCGAGCTGTATTATACACTTACTCTGCCCCTTTTTCTGGTATGTCCTGGTACATCAATCACTGGGGTACAGTGATGGCTGTGACCTGGTCACCGTGTCAATGTGCTCCTCTCCAACAAGCAAGACCAAGTCTGAGATACTGTGCCCTGCTCGCTGTGCTAAATAGTAACCAAAGTTTAGAGGGAAATATCCATTGTCCTGGGGTTCAGTTAGGGAAGTTTCACATAAGGTGGCATATGAATGGGACAGGGTAAAACTGGGTGGAACAGGAGACCCTGGGCTGAGTCTCAGAGGCACAGAAGATGATCTGGAAATGAATTTGTCACAGAGGTTGAGCTGCCAGGATGGTGCTGCATGTGCTAAAGGAGAAAGGAACGGAGGTCAGGGAAGGTAAGAGCTGTAGGGTGGAGAGGAAGGAACAAGGTGCTTCTCACTGACAGACATTATGTTTTCTACAAAGAAAATTCAGATAATAAAGAGGCAAAGTGTTGACACACGAGTTCAGCAATCTTAAATGGTAAATATCAGAACAATTTCATCAGGCAAACCATTTTTTTTGTTTGTTGGTTGGTTGGTTTTTGTTTTGGGCCACACCCAGCAGCGCTCTGTGGTTACTCCTGACTCTGCTCAGAAATCGCTCCTGGCAGGCTCGGGGGACCATATGGGATGCCGGGATTTGAACCACCATCCTGCATGCAAGGAAAACACCCTATCTCTATCTCTCCAGCCTTATATAATTAAAATTTTTCTAATAGCTACATTAAAAGAAAATTTTTTTTGCTTTTTGGGCCACACCTGGTGACGCTCAGGGGTTACTCCTGACTATGCCCTCAGAAATCGCTCCTAGCTTGGGGGACCATATGGGACACCAGAGGATTGAACCGTGGTCCGTCCTAGGTTAGTGCATGCAAGGCAAACACCCTACCACTTGCTCCACTGAGCCGGCCCCTACATTATAATTTTCAAGATAAACTAATGTAATGAACTTAATATTAATTTGGGTATAATTCTGATCTTTAAGATAAAGTCTTCCCCTCTAACAATGTGTAATTTTTTTTGTATTTAAAATCCTTTTGGGGGGGCTCTGGAACAATAGCACTGCGGTAGGGCATTTGTCTTGCACGCAACTAATCCTGGACAGACCCGGGTTTGATTCCCGGCATCCCATATGGTCCCCTGAGGCTGCCAGGAGCAATTTCTGAGAGCAAAGCCAGGAGTAATCTCTGAGCATCGCCAGGTGTGGCCAACCCTCCCTCCCCATCCCCAATCCATTTTTGAAGTGAGGAAGGGCTTGAGCCACATCCCGCAGTACTCAAGAACTATTCCTGGCTTTGTGCTTATGAATATGACCACAGAAGTAGATATGGCTTTATTAAATTTATATGGGGGGCACACCTGGCTCAGCTCAGAGTTTAATCCTGGTTCAGTACTCAGAGATCACTCCTGATAGAGCTTGGGGGAATCATATGTTGCACCAAGGGATTGAACCCAGACCAGTCACATGCAAGGCAATTGTTATCTATAATACTATCTCCAGCCCTTTATTTTATTTTTATTAGAAAAATAAAACACTAGGGAAATTCTCAATGTGATAGAGTAATGCTCTAATATTGTAAAATTATTTAAAGTCGTAAGCAAAGCATTGAAAGTTTTTTATAGGGGCCAGAGAGATAGCATGGAGGTAAGGTGTTTGCCTTTCATGCAGAAGGACGGTGGTTCGAATCCTGGCATCCCATATGGTCCCCGAGCCTGCCAGGGGCGATTTTCTGAGCATGGAGCCAGGAGTAACCCCTGAGCTCTGCCGGGTGTGACCCAAAAACCAAAAAAAAAAAAAAAAAAGAAAGAAAAGAAAAGAAAAAAAGAAAGTTTCTTATGCCCACCCATAAGAAAGTGATTATAACATACTACTGGAGAATGTCAAAATGATTTTCTCCTTTTTCTCAGCAGAACTTGGGAAGCCAAAGTGCCTTGTGGGAGAGGTAGCTTTAGAGCTAGTTGTCAGTGGCCTATGGCAAACTATACCTGAACTAAATCTCCCAGCAAACTACACATAGGTCTAGGGAGGGAGGTAAGATGACCGATACTGAAGACTATATTGTGACTACAGCCTTCATGCCTAGTTGCATTCCTAGGTGTGTAGTCACATGCCTACCTGGAGATGGGTGATGGACCCAGGTATAGTGTCTCTTTGAAGGAGATTCTTGATAACTGTGGAAGAACAGGAGTTGGAGTTGTGAAGCTCTCAGAAATCTCCAAGGAATGCACGATCCCTGTAACATTGATCATCACAGGTAGCTGCTACTCATGCTCCTGGGCCATCCAGATACTGAAACCTTGAGGTAATATAGTAGTGCCTCAGCCTGTGAAGGAGTTCACTAGGAAATCAAATAAATATATGTATGCTTATATATGTGTGTTTACTTAATATATAAATATATATATATACACACATATCTTTGGAAGAAAGTGTGAGGGACTGCGAGAGAGTGAGAGCCCCATACTATCTCCAAGAGCCAGAAAGGATGTTGGGTCTGGAGATATAGAGCTATTAAGACACTTTGCCTTGCATGTCTCCAACTTGGGTTCCATCTGGTTTTTGGGAACAAAGACTACCAGGAGTAATCCCTGAATGCAGAGCCAAGAGTAAGCCCTGAGCATCACCATGATGGCTCCTAAAAATGCCCAGAAAGGATATCAGATGCTGGAATTAGGCCTCAGGTTCCAAAGTCAGGACACTGGAGAGACGTGGGTCTGGAAGCAAAAGTCAATGTAAGAAATAATACACGGGGCCAGAGAGATAGCACAGCAGTAAGGTGTTTGCCTTAGACGTAGAAGGATGGTGGTTCGAATCCTGGCATCCCATATGGTCCCCCGAGCCTGCCAGGAGTGACCCCTGAGCACTGCTGGGTGTGACCCAAGAACCAAAAAAATAATAATAATACACACATACACACACACACACACACACACACCACCACCACCACCACCACCACCACCACCACCACCACACCAGGGATGATCTTTGTTTTGGGTAAAATAAGGTGTAACGTAACAGGGAAGATACTGAAAGTGAACATGGGACTTAGAGGATGCCAGGGAGGCTGATTACAAGATGTTAGGTGGGCTATGGCTCAGTCATGGGTTGGAAGCCTGAAAAGGGTAGCTACAACACCCTCAGTCAAGTGGTGAAACCTGTGTCAAATGCTACTGGAAATTAGGGCTCAGTGCCAATCTCACTGGGGTTGGGGGAGGACACTGGCCACAAATTATTCCCAAAACTGGATGAGGAATAATATGAAGACTAATCCAAAGGCCTGATGCTTCTTCTGGCCTTCATGTGTCTTGGGAGTGGGGTGGAAAGGGAGAAAAATGGAAGGATCAATCCTAATAATAGTATGGTTTGTCTGGTTTGAAGAGTCACCAGTTGACTATTAGTGAGATTTGTCCGTGGCCTACCTCCCAGCAGGAGTTTAACAAGAATCCCTTGGTTAACACCCAGGTAAACAAGCCTTGCCTTGTGTAACAGAACACAACTGCCACATATCGCCAGAGGCCTTTAAAGGGAATAAAAACTCTTCCAGTTTAAGAGCTGAAGTGGAAACACCTTCCAGACTGACAGGATAAGCCCATAATAGTATCCACACAAGTCAGCACAAGGACCTGTGGACAAGCTACACATTGAGCAGGTTAGATGACAACTAAAGATATCAGGAGCCCAAACATTGATGTGAGTGTGTGAGAGAGGGGAGAGGGAGGAAGAGAAGGATCTGGAATGGCGTAGGAAAGACATGCGACAGATCAAGGCAACCTGGAGCTGAAACTGTAGGACCCAGGCTGGGAAATGTGGACTGTTTTAAGTTGGAACAGAGAGCAGAGCCAGGCTCTGAGACATCTCTGGAGAGAATAAGTTTACGAAGCCTCACTGTGATGCTGCCTGGCAGTATCCTGGATCTTGGGGAAGACTGACCCATGGACCTTGGTCCTAGAGGCTCCCTCCAGCTCTGGCTGGCACCAGTTTTGTACAGTGTGCCAAGCTGCTTCTGCAAAGGTGGTTCTCGCCCCATTCAGGAAGCCTGGAAATGACAGAAGGAAGGCTAGAAAGGAATTTAGTATTTACCCAAATTTAGTGTGTAATAAAAAAAATGTTTAGATTCAGGAAGAGTGGGGGGAGAGAAAAGGAGGAAGCCAAACAACACAAAATCCTCACAGTTTTTATATGATTCTCCAGCTTTCACACTCACCCCTTCCATCTTCCTGTCACTGGCAGTTCTGTCATGGGCAGAGTGCCCCAGTGACGATCAGATATTGATGTATCAAACTGCCAAAAATACATTAAAAGAAGATTGCAGTCATTTCCCAATCCAAGCAGATAAGGATTAGTTTACTCAAGGACGCCGCCTGGGTGACAGAAACTGCACTCAGGCTTGGAAAGACACGTTCGCTCAGATCTCAAGTCCAACTGCTTTGGGTAATGGTGTTGGATATTTATTTCACAATCACCTGAAAATCTCGGGCTCCTTCATGTGCTCCATTTAATTCTTTTGAACAACATGGTTTTGTCATGAGCCCCTGGCACTGCTATTTTTCCATTTCCTCAGGACAGTTGGGCCATGGACACAAAGACTAATATTTGACAACAGATGGCTCTGTGCACTTCTGGTAAGGTCATATCTCACTTTTGGAATGCAAGTGATAGCCGGGTTCCTCTAGAGCCGTATTTATTATACTATTATTGTGCACAAACTCATTAGATGTCAAACATCCTGCCAATCAACTTGATTCTGGGCTTCCCCAGCTGTCCAGCTGGCAGCTCAAAGATGGCAGCAGATGAGACTGATGGACCATCTCCTGCAGCCCCAAATTTAAGGCAGGATGATCCTTAACCACTGGAACGTGCTGGAGAAAGAACTAGAAAGGCAGTAGGCAGAATCCTGCAGTTGGCTGATGCACCACAGCAGTTGTGAAATGACCTCCATAGAGTTCCTCAGGCCAAGTCATCCTGGCACTGGCAAACACAGTTAGAGCAATGATAAAGTAAACTGAAATCAAGCAAATCAAGCTGCACCACCCCCAGAGCCACGGAATGTTGTTGATCCTACATCCTGGTCCCAATTCTTGCTAAGAGTAGTTGCCTCTCTCTCTCTTATTTGAGACATGCATCCATGCTCAAAGCCCAAACATTCCACACAGACATTTTTTTTTTCCGTAATCAAAGAATAATACATTGGCTTACTCAATTTACAAGAATGTTTGTTTTCAAGTACTAATGATGCCCTGGCCCAATAGAGAAAGATTAATTTAACTATCCTGACCTCAGGGTATTTCTGTCTCATTGAGAAGACCTGATTGTCTACATACAAACATGCAATACTCTACTGCTGAATATACCCCCAGCACGAGAATGTAAAATTTCTGGAGACTGATATGGTGCTCTGGCTACTGGCTCCAGATTTTAATGTTAAAATGCAAAATCCAGGGCAGGTCTTTCTGACATCAGTTCTCACAGTGCTGTAGGTTTCTCTCCCTCCAGCTGTAGCATCTTTTCTGAAAGCTGAAAGTCTTAGAATAAACTTCAGAATTCCAAAATAGTAACATTAGCAATATTATGCCAATGCAGTTGTTTGAGTAAAGAAATGGGGTCCTGGCACTTCCTCCTCCTATATCTCCCAGTATCCTCCTCTCTTAGTTTGGATTCTTGACGTTGGACCATAGTTCTTTTTCCTGCCTTTTCTCAGTCCCCCAAAACCTCCAGGAGTGATACTTTAGCAGAGACAAACCCTGAACACCACCATGTGTGGTACAAAAAAACACAAAACTAAACACAAAAAAAGAGTAATAAAAGCAATTAATGAACCTTCTAGTTTGTAAGGTCTATAGAAAACATATAGCGCAAAAGACAAGTTTCTTATCAGTAATTAATATAAATGAATTAAACTCTCACCAAAATATAGCAGTTAGCATACTATATTTACAAAAAGCATGACACAATAATATATTACAGTAGAGACAAGTACTTTAGAGCAAGGAAGACAAGTAGGTACAAGTCAAAAAATGGAAAAACGTTTCATACAATAGAAGAAAAAATGGATAAAATAAGCTAGTTACAAAAAAATAAAATAAAAAGAAAAAAGAAAAAATATATAAAAAAAAGAAACACACTAGTGGTGAAGACCTTTGAGAGAATATGTAATGCCACCTAAGAAGCTTTTGTATAGAAGTTAGCTCAGTTCAATCATAACATAAGCCCAGAAGATTAAAAAAATATATTTTGTGAGTGGTTCTACTGTAACATTATAAGGAAACCTGGTTAAACCCAAATAAAGAACAAATTCAATAATTAAAAAAATAAGCTAGTTACAAAGAAAAGCATACATATATCCCACTTATATGACTTATCTAGAGAACTCAAATTCCTATACAAAATAAATAAAAGGCCAGAAAGATAGTACAGACAGTTGGGAGGTATGGCATATGCCTTGCACAGAACAGACCCAGGTTTGAGCCCCAGCATCCATATGGTTCCCCAAGCCTGCCAGAAATGATTCCTGAGTGCAGAACCAGGAATACTCCTTGAACAACAGTCCACTGGGTGTGGCTCCAAACAAAACAAACAAAAAATTAAAAAGTGGTTTCTCTGTGTTTGGAATATTGAGTAATAAAGCATTTTATTTAATGAGTTTACAGATTTTTGGTTTTACAATATGAAGGAGCTGAATAGTGGTAATGGAGGTACAAAACTAAATGTTCTTAAAACCACAAAATCCTTATAATGGTAAAATGATAATTTTATTTTTTTACTTATATTTACAATACTTTTTGGAGGAGTCAGAGAGTGGCACCACCTGGAAATTCTCAGGGCTTTTCCTTGAATGTGCTCAGGGATCCCTCCGGGCATGTCCAGGAGACCATATGGGGTACCAGGGATGAAATCTGGGTTAGTCGCAAGGCTTAACCCTTGAGAAATCCTTTTGGCCCCTTGGCATGATCTTCTGAAGTGAAACTAAATTTAAAATAGTTTTAAATTTAATTTAGATTACAAAAAACATGTACTGTAATTTAAGAAACACTGTGATACATGCAAATGCATGTAAGTTTCTTAAACTCTTGGAAAGGTGCTGTTAAAAGAAAATGCATGGTCCCCCATGCCTGCCAGGAGCTATTTCTGAGCAGACAGCCAGGAGTAACCCCTGAGCACCGCTGGGTGTGGCCCAAAAACCAAAAAAAAAAAAAAAAAAAAAAAAAAAAAGAAAATGCATGTTGGGGCTGACATAATAGTACAACAGATAAGGCATTTGCCTTGCACTCAATGACCCTGGTTTGATACCTGAAATCAAACTGCCAAGAGTGATTCCTGAGCTCAAAGTCAAGAGCAACCCCTGAGCTTCACCATGTAATGCAAAGTACAAAAAAAGAATAAAGAGTGCAAACCACAGTGTCATAAAGGAAAGGAGAGAGAAAGAGATAGAGGAAAGAGATAGGGAGCGAGGGGAGAGAAGCAATTTGCCTTCTCTAGAGCAAGGCAGGGGTTGTGTGAGAGAGAAACGAGATATTGGTGACTGGAAGGGTGTACTGGTGAAGGACAATGTACATTGTATGGCTGAAACCCAACAATGAACAATCTTGTAACCACAGTGCTTGAATAAAGCAATTAAAAAACATAAATAAATTACATTTAAAAAAAAGGAAATGCATGTTTTCTCCTTTTTTCATAGAATAGTTTATTGCTTTTTAACTGTGGTGCCCTGCCCTGGTATGCTCAAGATATCAAGAATTTTCTTTAAACATTGTCCTCCTGCTGTACCTGATTCCTGTGGCCACTATCCTGTGTAGGACTAACTGTTCACTTTGTGGTCACCAGTGAGCCTTTCCATCTGATATTTAAATCCTTTGAATATTGCTTTGCCTTACAACTGCAATTAAATCAATAGAGCCAGTTTAGGATCTGAGTCTCAGGAAGCTGCTTCCACTTTTGCACTTTGAGGGAAAACAGCTGATGTTTAAGACACTGCATTGCTGTGAGGTGGCCACTGTGTTGTGAGAAGACCTTCTTCCACAGAGGAATTTGTGGAGAACCAAGGGGCCAGCCAACACTTAGCTCTTCCAGTCAGCCATCTCTGTCACAGGAAGCAGAGATGAGCTGCCTGTCCAAAGTGCAAATTGGAAGCAAATAAGCAATTGGTATTTTGAAGCCTCATATTTTGGGTTTTTTTTTTCATCTCAATAGATATTCAGAACAGGAAGTTTTTTTATCTGACTGAACCCACTCAAGCTTATTGAGCCAACCAGCCCTGTTTCCTGAGATCTTCCTTCTCTCCTCTGTTCTCCTCTTTCCTGTGAACTGATTTATCCAATCTGTATATGTATATATGTATGTATATATATATACATATATATATATATATACACACTCCTCGCTTAACTACCAAGTTCCATTTCTACGACTTGGCCATTAGTGAATTGGTCATTAAGTGAGGAACTGCATTACTGTATATGCATAGTACTTGACAATACAGTATTCTGAATAAGTCAAATAACGAGAAAGATCAAACTGAAAACTTCCACTTGTTTTAATTTGCATAGGTTCTGTAATTTACACACAGTACTGCAATATATTATAGAACATAAAGTTAGTAAAGTAGGTACATTAAAGCACCAAAAAAACAGTACAGGGGCCGGAGAGCTATCATAGAGGTAAGGTGTTTGCCTTTCATGCAGAAGGTCGGTGGTTCGAATCCTGGCATCCCATATGGTCCCCCGAGTCTACCAGGAGCAATTTCTGAGCATAGAGCCAGGAGTAATCCCTGAGCACTGCTGGGTGTGACCCAAAAACCAAAAAAAAAAAAAAAAACCACAGTACTGTACTGTAGAGTGTACAAGATGGAAAAAGGATATTTAAAATAAAAATAAATTCAGGTTATTATTTTCGTTAACAAATCCTTCAAAATCTTCATCTGTGTCATCATCAGAGCTATTATCAGGAGCTGCTGAAGGCCCAGGTAAGGGACATGATGGAGTAGAAATTGAAGCATGGGTAGTGCTTGGTGTAACTTTCCAAAAGTATCCACTTAGAGTGGTCTGTGAAATGTGACATGTGAATACTGACCAGGAAAAAAAGCAGTACCGGATCTCAGAATAGTGTACATCAGCCATGAATGACGTTGAAACGCAGGACCGCTACCACATTCTATATATATAAGCAGTCCATATTCAAATATAGCTGTATTTGTGGCCCCAAATATAAATTTTGGGGAAATTGAAAATTGGAAAATTCTTTGCTTCTCTCAGGATGGAAGACAACTCTAAGAAGCATATTACTGTCTCTTTTGCAGGCTGACTTATGACTTATTTGTGGTGAGACCTATTGTAATCGTCCTTTCTAGTGATAAGGCAACTTTAAGGAGTATTTTTTTCTTTTTTCTTTTAACAAGCATTATTTACATTATGGTAACACTGAGAGTTCATACTGTTTAATGTATAAGTTCTCTCATGAGTCTTGCTCATGTTCTTATGGCCTTTCTTGGTGAATCATTTCCTTCATTGTCTTGACTTCTGGCTGTATGTTTTCATTATGGAAATGTCTAGCACCTTCATGTTCACTGCCATTTTGAGTAGAGATGAGTCACTCCAAAGTGCTGCTTAGAGACAGTGAGGCCAAGAGCACAGGAGGGAGAGAAAATAAACTTGTCGCTTGCTGCCAAGAGAGGTCAAGAAAACTTAAAGCTCTCCTGTGTTGTCAGGAAAGGTGCTGAGGATGTCTCCAGAAAAAGAGAAGTAGAGGATATGAGAATCTAAAAACTCTACTCAGCATTAAATTAACTAACCCTCTCCTTTACCCCCAAGAAGAACTACACATAGATATTACAATAATTCCTCCTGGTTGCAAAGCCATTAAATAATTCCACAAATGTCTTCCTAAGCTTCTTACTGATGCTGGTTGAAAGTTCCTAGTGTTCTCAAACTGCCTTTGATCATGTCAGAGAGTCACTTTGGAAGGTTTCTTCATGGCCTTAATCATGTTGGATGCAGTCCCTTTGGTAGTTCATCCTCCAGAAGGAAAGGAATCACGAGGCACAATTTACATCTCTCCCTCCTCTCTCTCTAACTCCAGGGTATTAAAGAACAAAAATGTGCAGGTACCCCACTGACTCTCATTAGGACCTTGGGAATCTCATAAAATGATTACCTATTTCTTCACAATGGAACAGCTCAGCAAAATCTTGGAAAGGACTTGAGAGAAAAGGTGAAAAGACTTATTTGCAGTCTCCTTCTTCCTGTGGTCTCAGGGGAAGAACCATTGATTAAATACAGAAGGTCAATATCATCCTGCCGGGCAAACTTGAGATTCTTGAAGAGCCTCTCAGCCCAGTAGGACTCTCGAGCCCAGCTTCAGAGTGAACAGAAGAGATGCAGCGATTTTCCCCTTGGAGGCTCATCTTGGCCTGAGCTCCTGATTAAATACAGAGTGTTTGGATCTTTATGCTTTTAGTCCTGCCCTGGTCAGAAAAGAAATTTGTCACAGCGTCTAGCTTTATAAATTCCTAGTTTGGCCTCATATTTTATTTTTTAAAAAAATTAGTTTGAATCACCATAAAATACACAGTTATAAAGTTGTTCATGATTAAGTTTCATCAGTGCATATATCCCACCACTAATGTCTCCAGTTTGCTTCTTGCCCTTCCCTTTTTCCTTCCCTTGTCTGTCTCTATGGCAGACATTTTTCTTCTCTCTCTCTCTACTTTTTTATTCATTTTAAACATTGGTTTGCAATATGGTTATTGAAGGGGTTTCAACTCAATTTATCTCTTTTCAGCACCCACTTCTTGTCCAGAGAGATATTTCCAGCTATCATTGTCATAGTGATCCCTTCTCTGTCCTAACTGCACTCCACACACTTTGAGGCAAGCTTCTTTCCATGTACTGGCCCTTCTGGTCTTAATCTCTATTGCCGTTGGTTATTATTACTACACAGTCTCAGATTTAAGTTGCTTCTCAGCAAGAAGATGAGTCCAAATGGTTCAACAGATCTCTCTTTGCACAAATTATTTCAAATCTGTACGGGACCATCTCTCCCACAATATTTACACTCACTTGCCTGACATATCAATTCCTCTTCTAGGGTAACAGATTTATTCTGGGATAGAAAGTAGATGTTAAACACTGTATAGCTACCATTTAAGATCACAACAATCTTCCCTAGGGTTGTGGTTATTAATATATATGTATATATATATATACACACACACATAAATGTATATATAGACACATGCCTATGGTTGAGGTTTGAGGACACATACCCATGGTTGAGTGACTAGAGAGCAGAATGCAGAGGTCAATGATCAGATTACACTGAAGTGGAAGCCTCATGCCCCAACCCCACGGTATTGGGGAGACACAGGTCTGGAAGCAAACACCAACACAGGAATAATCCACACATGATTAAGGAGATAAAACAGGTTCAGAAACTTCCACAGCAAGCCTTCTGCTCCTAGAAAGCAGATATCTCAGTTGTGGAAAACTGAAACCAAAAGCAGTTTTCCCCGGAGACCGCAGGCTTTCTTGGGAAACCAAAGACCACTGGAGTGGAGAACAAGTGGTCTAAGGCAGTGTTTTTCAACCTTTTTATGCAAAGGCACACTTTTTTTTTTTTTTTTTTTTTTTGGTTTTTGGGTCACACCCAGCAGTGCTCAGGGATTATTCCTGGCTTCAGGCTCAGAAATTGCTCCTGGCAGGCACGGGGACCATATGGGGTGCCGGGATTCGAACCGATGACCTCCTGCATGAAAGGCAAACGCCTTACCTCCATGCTATCTCTCCGGCCCCAAGGCACACTTTTTTCATAAAAAAAAATCACGAGGCACCCCACCATTAGAAAATGTTAAAAAAAATGTTAACTCTGTGACTATATTGACTATATATAAAGTAATTCTCTTGAATAGGAATCAAATAAACACAAAGAAATTATTTTATAATTACTTTATTATGAAATAATAAAATATATGATATAATATTATGAAATAATAAAATATTTTATGATTGTTGGTCTATTTGTGAGCCAAAGTCACATGTTACAGATGAAATTGGAATTTTTCCCACGGCACACACGACAATATCTCACAGCACACTAGTGTGCCATGGCACAGTGGTTGGAAAACACTGGTCTAAGGCACTAAAGGTGCTTAATTCCAATGAGTAATAAGTATCATCAAAGAGGAAATATCCTGAATAAAATTTAAACCAGTTAATCCAACATCTCACTCTTATTAATTTTATAGAAAAATGCAGAAATATGAGGTAAAACAAAATAATTCGTGTCCCAACATTTAAAAAAAAGGCAGATGCCTCTATCTAAAAGAAAAAAGTGGGGCCCAGAGAGATAGCACAGTGGCGCTTGCCTTGTAAGCAGCCGATCCAGGACCAAAGGTGGTTGGTTCGAATCCTGGTGTCTCATATGGTCCCCCATGCCTGCCAGGAGCTATTTCTGCAGACAGCCAGGAGTAGCCCCTGAGCACCGCCGGGTGTGGCCCAAAAACCAAAAAAAAAAAAAAAAAAAGAAAAAAGAAAAAAGTGGTGGCAGTTTTTTGCATAGACACAGCAAAATTTGGGAAAATAGAAAGAAAAAACCTTTGGCCTAAAAACAGGGTGTCCCCACCCATGAAATATCCTGTCATAAGACCAACTGCAGGCTCCAGGCATACTAAGTTGTCTAACTCCAAAGTCTTTCTTCATGGTCCCAGGAAAGTTTATCCTCAAATACAGTTGCTGCAGTCAGGCTTCAGTAGAAATCTTAATAGATTATTATGCAATAATCTTTGCATAGATCCTATGATGAAGTCAGGGTGCCACGAAGCATCTCCTGTTATCATCTCACTATTAGGTGGAGAGGTAGGGAAATCTGCCTTAAAAGCAAGTCGTTGCTGATCTCCAACTTGTCATCAGGTTGATATATAAACCCATCCTGGAAAAAGTAGGTCCAAAGCAGTTCTAGGGCCTGTCCTGGTAGAAGGTCCATTTTTAGTATTGGAGCAGACAATCAGGCCAGTTCCAAAGATGGTACCAAACTTCAGGAGTGATCAGCCAATGTCTGATTGACTAAAGCCTAAGTCAAGTAAAAATGTTCAAGGTGGAAGGCACCCCCATAACAAAAAATTTTGAAGTTCCCGTCTCTACTGGATAGTAACTCCTCTCTGTGTATAAAATTTCCCCATTTTTTGGGCTGGAGAGATAGCATGAAGGTAAGGCATTTGCCTTGCATGCAGAAGGACAGTGGTTTGAATCCTGGCATCTCATATGGTCCCTGGAGCCTGCCAGGAGCGATTTCTGAGCGTAGAGCCAGGAATAACCCCTGAGTGCTGCCGGGTGTGACCCAAAAAAAACAAAACAGAAAAAAACTTCCCATTTTGTGTCAATACAAAAAGAAAAGTATCACAGGATACTATTGGTGCCTTTGAGGGAAATAACAAATCAAACAACCCTTATAACCTAGTTCTATCAAGAGCACAAAACTCAATAGATACTATCTACTATAAATTCTTACTAACATCCAAAAGATGGGAAACTACATTTACATAAATGTAATATAATATAAATGTACATAATAAATAATTATACATATTAAGGTACTACACCTAAAGGAATTTACAAATTTACAAAGATATGTACATATCCCTTTTAAGTCTTTTAAATTAGTATGAGTGGTAATAAATCCCAGATCACAGTTTCATCTAGAAACATGGTCTTGAGAAGTCTGTAATAAAATGGCTTGCAGCAGTCACAGAAAAGGAAATGTGCTAGAGCCAAGGGTATTGCAAAAGCAAAAATTAGTTATGGGCAACAGTCCATGGTGAAAAGAGGTAGGAGAAAGGGGGCCCTTTGAGAGCAAATCTGCAGCAGCTGTGGCCGCATCTTCTTCCCAGGGCTGAGAGGCAGGAGTCAGGCTGGATGTGTGGGGTTCTGGTTCCTGAGGAGTTAAGAACTGAGAGTAAAGGGGGGTTAACTAGGGAGAAACAACAAATCAGGGGAGAGAAAATAAAAGAAAACAATAGAAAGAATTTGTAAAGTGGTAAGTAGGGAAGGGGAGAAAAAAAGCTATATACAACAGAAGGAAGGACTATATACAACATAGACGGACATTATGTACAATATGGAAAATCGTTAAACAGACATAGAGGTGGTCACAACACACATACTCACACATAGACAGACAATGAAGATAGATCTATAGGTTTCAGTTGAAAATCTGACCCAGGTGGAACAAATCAAAGTGCTTCAAAATATAAAGCCAACATGTTAGGTGGAAAAGTTTTCCAATACCCAGGAAAAGTCATCATTAAAGCAGGTGAGTTTTTAGTGAAAAAAGGCTTCATGGTTTAGAATATGCACAGAACATTCTTTTTTTTTTTTTTTTTTTTTTTTTTTGGTTTTTGGGTCACACCCAGCAGCGCTCAGGGGCCACTCTTGGCTCTACACTCAGAAATCGCCCCCAGCAGGCTCAGGGGATGATATGGGATGCCGGGATTCGAACCACCGTCCTTCTGCACCCAAGGCAAACACTTTACCTCCATGCTCTCTCTCCCAGCCCCTGCATAGAACATTCTTAAACGAATCATAATTTCAAGTCTAGAATACTAAGTAATATGGTAAGAAGCATTGTAAAAAGAGTCTACACCATGGAATGTTGTATTACAAGTCTCGAGCATCCAGGTTCCTTTTTGAAGGCAAACTGAAACAAAGGCATATGATATAGTAGAAAACTAGCACAAATTAAAAACAAATTGCAAAACATACTCAATGGCTGAGCACTTAAGTAGTAGTCTATGGCACGCAGATGCCTTACCCAGAATATCTGTGGAGATAAACATTAGACCATACAATCAGGCATAATTAAATAAAAAATGAATAACATGGGGCTGGAGCGATGACACGGCAGTAGGGCATTTGTCTTATACAACAACAACACAAGACAGATTCAGGTTCGATCCCCAGGCATCCCATATTGTCTTAAACTTGCCAGGAGTAATTTCTGAGTGCAGAGCCAGGAATAATCCCTGAGTGCCACCTGGTGTGGCCCAAAAACAAACAAAAAAGAATAACTTAAAACATTTGTTAAGACATTATCATAATGAGCACTGTATTATGAGTCCAATGGAACATGTCACTGTAATGTGAAACTAGGGCATCCAACCTATATCTCCAAGGACCACTGTGAACAAAAACATTAAAAGGTTATATAGGGCAGGAGTGGTAGCACAGTAGCAGGGCAATTGCCTTCCTCACGGCTGACCTAGGACAAACCTGGGCTTAATCCCCAGTGTCCCATATGGTCCCCCAAGCCAGGAGCGATTTCTGAGCTTAGAGCCAGGAGTAACCCCTGAGCGCTGCCAGGTGTGGCCCAAAAACCAAAAAAAAAAAAAAAAAAAAAAAGCTTATTAAGACACTAAAGCATTCTAATAGTGAGCACTGTAATGGGAGTTCATGGCTTCCAAACGCATTCTGCACCTGTTTCTGTAGGTAAAAGCATTAGAACATTATTATAGACATCTACAAAGATGAAGTTAGCTAAACACTTGCTTAATGTAAATAGCTGTATGCGTTGCTGCAGGTCTCTTTGAAGTGTAAAAAAGAATATCAGTTGAATATTTCACAGATATAGTGGATATTTCTGAAATTTCTTGATCATCAACCTCTCAAGTAGTGTGTATTGGGTCAGAGGGGAGAGTCTTGTGGTCAATTGTGTCTATTTGTTTTGGGTCACACCTGGTGGCCCTCAGGGGTTACTCCTGACTCTGTACTCAGAAATCGCTCCTAGCAGGGTTGGGGGACCATATGGGATGCTGGTATTGTTTTGCACCTGAGTGTCCTATTAAAGTCTTTCTGCAGTTGTGTAGGGCTCTTCTTGGGGAGGGGGAGTAAATTCAGGAAAGTTAGTGAAAATAATGTTTAAGGATAAAAGATTCATCAGTGGTGTGCCTCTTTTCCTGTATTTTAAGAATTGAGTTTTGAGGGTTCTGTGAGCAATTTCAACTATGCATTGTCCTCGTGAATTATAGGGGACTCCAGTGATATGTTTGATTTGCCATCTTTACAAAATGATTAAAAAGTTTTGCTAGTGTAGGCAGGGCCACTGTCTATTTTTATGGATTGGGGGACATCCATGACAGAAAAACAATGTAATCAATGACAGAAAAACATTATAAAATGAAAGTGGAAACAGCTTTTGCTCTTTTAGAAGTCAGTGTTTCTCAGGAGAAATCTAAATATGTATCAACAACCACATGGAGTAGGGTTTCTTTGGAAAGAAGTCGACATGTGTAATATTCATTTGCCATATTCATTTGTCTATAAACCACGGGGTCGGCTCCAGCTACATGTGTTCTTTTATTCAAAGGCGAACAAATGGTACATTTATAGATTGTTTGTATGGCTGGCCTCCATGGACTATGATAGTTCACATGCAGGCAGCAGGTGTTTATTTGTAGCACTGCATGTTCTTCTACAAGTGACTTGAATACTGGCCTGGCTAAATGGTCAGCAGTTTCATTTCCTTGAGCCATAGGCCCTGAGAGGCCTGAATGGGCTCTTATGTGAGCAATGAAGATTGACTCAAACCCTTTAGTAGAAGAGCTTGTACTTGCTGAAGTAATTCCTCAACCACGTGGTTATAGGCATATGGAAGCAGTGACAATCCCAGGGAAAAGTTCTTCCACATAGGCTGAATCGCTTGCTACATTGCATGGCTCTAAAATATGTAATAGTAAACAATTTAAAGTAACCAATTTCATTTGTTGAGTGTACTTGTAATTTGTAGGTACTGTTGTGGTCAGTGAAGAGTCAGTGATACTGCTTTTTTTGTTTTTTTTTTTTGTTTGTTTGTTTGTTTGTTTTTGGGCCACACCCAGTGACGCTTAGGAGTTACTTCTGGCTATGTGCTCAGAAGTTGCTTCTGGCTGGGGGGACCATATGGGACACTGGGGGATAGAACTGCGGTCCGTCGAAGGCTAGTTCCTTACCTCTAGTTCCAATGCCCAGCCCCGATACTGCTTTTTTTTTGATGATGACCTATCAATGTAATAGCAGTAGAAGCTATTAAGAGATTAGCAGAAGCATCAGGATTTGTACTTCTGAAACTCTCTACTAGGCTTAACATAAAGAAGTAATAAAATTTGAGCTAAATAAATTTTAACCTTTTTTAAAAATTCATACTATGGACACAGAAACAAGAACTATTATTACTCCATCATGGTCAGAACCTATAATTCCCAGATGAACAGAAATACCTTTAAGAATCTGACTTCTTCTCCCTATAATCTAGTGTTTCTCAATTATTTTCTGCCATGCCCCCTTAGAAAGAAGAAAACATTTTTCGTGCCCCCGCCCCATGCAACTGTAAATAGTATCTTTAGCTTTTCGAAGCGGGGTTTGAAGCAGGACACATCAACTCTCAGCTTCAGAGACATACAGAGACATAAACATGGGGCTAAGCTTGTTATGACAGTGTTTGCCCAGGTTGAATGCACCTGCCTTTACGGAGCCCCACCCGCCTTGGGGGGGGGCGCACCCCACTATTTGAGAACCACTGCTATAATCAAACCTGAAGAAAGAGCCCTTTATGCCAGATCTTATTTCGTAAGGTCATCAAGCTGGTATTATGGTTAATTCTTCAGTGCAGGGAATATCAAGGACACAGCTTCCTGAAGTGGCAAGCTTTGATGAATTTAAGCTGTGGCATTCTCTTGGGCCAGGTTGCAAAGTTGAATTGGTTTTGTTTTTGTTTTTTGTTTGCTTGCTTTTTGATTTTTGGGCCATACCTGGCGATGCTTAGGGGTTACTCCTGGCTATGCACTCAGAAATCGCTCCTGGCTTTGGGGGCCCTTTGAGATGCCGAGGGATTGAACCATGGTCTGTACTAGGCTAGCACAGGCAAGGCAGACACCTTATCCCTTGCGCCACTGCTCCAGCCCCAGGAAGCTAATTGTTGATGAAAAAGTTCCCTGTTTTTGTGGGGCCTGGGATTGACTCCTGACCCAGTTTCCCAAGACTGGATGATTATATCTGGGCCTTGAGGAGGGTGGGTCCAGGAGCCAAAGCAGAAAAGGGTGGCTAAAGTCTCTACATATATGTCCTATTTTCCACAGTTAAAGTATCTGACCTGAATTCATGGGTTGATTTTCAACCTCTTTCCCAGTTGTGGTACATGATAGAAGATGAGAAACAATCTCTAGCCCAGTGGAATCCTTTGCCTCACCTCAGGCAAAGTCTAGATGGTCTCCTCAGGTGGAGTTCATCGTGTCCTCAACAGGATAATTATACCCATTTTGGTTCCCTGGATTTTGCCTCTGTATTACATAGATTGATAAAGGAGCAGTTGAAATGCATGTCCCAATATTCCTACAAGCATGTAAAAATCCCTTGACATCTTCTCTCTCCCTAATATGACATAATATAGCCTGACAAGTTTCATTGTCATTTTCAAAGGCTAACATTTTCATCAGGACCCATCGTACTACCGTTGTCTTTTTCTGCCTCCAGATAGTCTCTGTCAGTTTCTCCAGAAATTTTTCAGATGGCTCAGAAACTCCATGGAAAATCTATGTATAACAAACTGCCCTTAAATTTGGCATCAGCATCAATTCTTTCCCCCAGGCCTTCAATGTGAGCTCTCTGATGAGTTCCAAAACAACAGCACAATGTGATTTTTACCTGCTTATTTGTTTCTGAGAACATCCCTTCTCCTATTAACAGCTCATAATACAATTGAATTCCTGCAACCATCTTTCCATAGAGATCTAGGCTACTAAGCTTAGTTGTTTTTTGTTTGTTGTTTTTGTATACTAAGCTTAGTCTTATCTCTTTCAACAAACCACATTTTCCATTGTAAAAGTTGGGAAGCAGTCAGGCAGGTCATAGCCACAGTATTAAAGTCCTAATGGGTTCAATACCCATTGTCACTCCAGGTAGCAAAGAATTAAACACAAAAATGGAGAAAGTGGATCATACTCCAACTTTCTTAATTTGACCAAGATATTTCATATTTAAACCCACATAGATTGAGGTTTAATTGTTTTTTCCTGATAGGAAGGAGTTGGGTCTGTGTCTGTTTTAGTACCAAATTCTCAGGGTTCGCAGTAGGAGGAGAATGGGATTCGCCCCACAGTCTCTATGGAGTTATGGCAAGGGTTGGGTGAGGGTAACCTTATAGATTTCTGACTTAGAATCCAACTGGGGAGCGGAGAGATAGCATGGAGGTAAGGCATTTGCCTTGCATGCAGAAGAACAGTGGTTCAAATCTCAGCATCCCATATAGTCCCCCGAGCCTGCCAGGAGTGATTTCTAAGGGTAGAACCAGGAGTAACCCCTGAGTGCTGCCGGGTGTGACCCCCCCCCTCCAAAATAAAAAAGAATCCAACTGGACTGTCGCTATCTCATTTTCAGTATTTGTTTCAATTAGTAAATCAATGTCAGCCAGTGAAGCGGCTGGCAGCTCCTCTGGCTTGGTGCCAGTGGAGGTGAAGGGTGGCGAATTACCAGCCTCAGGACTTTTGGCTTGAGCACAGGTGACTGCTAAAAATAATCTTTTGTTTTCTGAGGTTGGAGACTTTTCAGAAACAGTAGGGAGCACTTCAGAAACAGTTGAATGCATTTCAGAAACAGTTGGAGCAGTTTCAAAGAAAGGTTGGCTCTAGTTTCTTGCGTTTCATGATAGGGATAGACTATTTTGCCAAGAATAATCACTAGTAGAGTAATCAATATATAAATTTACATCAGTATGTTTTATCTAGACTTTTAGAATAAAGAAGGTAGCAATATATATGAAGGGAGACCAGGGTTCCTCAACCCAAAGCCAACAGACTGCCATAATCTTGAACCAAATAGGAGCTAAATTAAAAACCCACGGCAGAAAAATCTACTTGAGAAACCAAGCGACTACACCAGGAAACATCGCACCAGTCCATAGACGTGGTCTCTGTTCCGGCCTTTGTTTCACTCACCATCCCTCAAGTGCAATCACCAACTCTTTCCCTATAATACAATTTTTTTCTTGAAACTGTTACACCATTCATTAGCTGGCAGGTGACATTCAACAGTAGAAACTCAACATCTCTGAGCTGGAGAGATAGTACAGGAATTAGGCACTAACCTTGCACACTGGTTCTTGTTTCCATCTGTGGTATAAGTAGTCCCTGCAGACTCCTAAACCTTGAACCGAAACCTTGGCTCTGGGCAAAGCTGGGGTGTTTTGAGCCAGACTTGAGGCAAGATAAGTGTCCCAATAAGCCTAAATTTCTCTTTTCTGCTTCCTGTGTCCCTGAAAAGCCAGCCTACTTGTGAGATGGAACTATTTCATGCCAACCCTTCTAAGAACAGTTGTTCTGAATAGACACTGGTAGGATGGAAACTTGCCTGCAACTTCCCGTAGCCAGCCCTACTTGTGCTGGGGGGGGGGGGAGGTTGGGGAAAGCCTGGGATTCCCTTTAAAATCCTCCCTGACACCCACCTCACTGGCCTCCTGGGATAGCCCTGGAGCCTGGGAGGAAGGAAATAGAAGGCTCTTGGGGCCCAAGCCCCTCACACCCCCCACCCCCAGGCTTGATAAAAAGGCCTCCTGTTTTGTTATTTTTATTTTGTTTTTTTTGGGGGGGGCACACCTGTTTGATACTAAGGGGTTACCCCTGGCTATGTGCTCAGACATTGCTCCTGGCTTGGGGGGACCATATGGGATGCCGAGGGATCAAACCATTGTCCGTCCTAGGCTAGTACTTGCAAGGCAGTTACCTTACCTCTAGCACCACTGCTCCAGACCGTTATTTTTATTTATTTTTGTTTTGGGGCCACACCCATTGACACTCAGGAGTTACTCCTGGCTATGTGCTCAAAAATCGCTTCTGATTTGGGGGGACCACATGGGACATCGGGGGATTGAACCATGGTCCATACTAGGCTAGCACTTGCAAGGCAGATGCCTTACCTCTAGCACCACTGCTCCAGCCCCGTAGCCCCTGTTATTTTTTTGTTTTGTTTTTTGTTTTTGATTTTTGGGACCCCTGTTATTTTTAAACTAAAAGCTGTCCCATAAAAGAAACACTTAAAAACACTAGAGACTAAAGAAAAAGTAAAGGAGATAAGTCATCTATCTACCTTGCATGCAGTTGACTTCCAGTTTGATCACTAATATGGCTCCCCAAGAGTGAATTCCAAGCACATTCGGGGTACTGGTAGTACGTGGGGGACCATATGAGATGCAGGAGATTGAACCCAGTTTGACCAAGTGCAAGGCAAATGCCTTATCTGCTGTGCTATCACTCCAGCCCCCATAACTCCACCTCTTGGTGACAGGAGTGACTGAGAATTCATAGCCATTAACCACTCAGAGTTACCCCATTTCCAACTTTACTACCCCATATTTCTCTAAGCGTTTCTGAATTTTCTTTTAAAATACAGGTTATGGGGTTGGAGATACTATTCAAAGAGTTGTGTTCATTCTTTGAATGGGGGAGACCAGGGTGTGATCCAATGGCACTACATAGCTTCCCCAGTGTATCTCACGAATCACATGGAACACAGAGCCAGTGGTAGATACCAGCAAAGTCAGTCACACTCCCTTCCTCATAAACACTTCTCTCTCCTCCCCCCATCTCTCCTTGTAGAAGTAGATTTTGAGTCTTGCTTCACCTCTCTCTGTCTGTCTGTCTGTCTCTCTCTCTGGAGATTTTGGGTTACAGCTAATTCTCAGAACCTAATAGTTTATGGCCCAGGAGTGACCATTGGCAATGCTCAGAGGACCACAGGCAGTGCCAGGGTTAGGGATTCACATGAGTCATGCCCATTGCGTGCAAGACAAATTTCATACCTCATGCTCTCTAACTCATATCATGTGCTTTTCTCTGCTTTAAATTAACCATTTAATTTTTAAATAAGGTTTTCATTCTTTTATGTATCAAATAATGTTTATAAAATTATATGTATATAAAAGTTTATTTTTTGGAATATGTATTTCAGTACCACATTGTCTTGATTATTATAGCTTTATAACATAAAGTTTGAGAAATGGAAGCCCCCTCCCATATTTTTTTCACCTAGGTTTGCTTTAGCTATTGGGGGGAATTTCATTATTCCATGAATGTTTGTTTAATTATTTATTTTTGTTTTATGAGGGCCACATCTGGTGGCACTCAGGAGTTACTCCTGGCTCTGCAATCAGAAATCACTCCTGGAGGCTAGGGTCACCATATGGGATGCCAGGAAATAAACCTGGGTCTGTCCCGGGTTGGCTGCCTGCAAGACAAACAACCTACCACTGTGCTATCACTCAAGCCCCTTTATTCTATGTATATTTAAACAACGTTATATTTTTTTTATTTGGTGTTTTGAAGGGCTACAACTAGCAGTTCCCAGAGCTTATTCCTGGCTCTATGCTCAGAGATCATGCCTGATGCAGTCAGAGGACCATCTGTGGCCAGGATCAAACCAAGGCTTGTATTACACCAGTACTGTCTTCTGGCCCAACCCTCATATTCTTATCCTAAAGATTTTTCCATGGTTTCTCTTTCATCAAGAATAAAACATAAATTTCTCATCAGGGTAAGCAGTATCCTACCTGAGCTGATTCTTGTTACCTTTCCCAGAACCTCTTTTTTTTGGGGGGGGGTCACACCCGGCAGTGCTCAGGGGTTATTCCTGACTTTGTGCTCAGAAAACGCTCCTGGCAGGCTCAGGAAACATATGGGATGCCGGGATTCGAACCACTGACCCTCTGCATGCAAGGCAAACACCTTACTTCCATGCTATCTCTCCAGCTTAGCTCAGGGCCTCTTACTTCATTCACATCAGCCTCTGCTATTTCTCAAAGTTTCTGTCACATTCCTTTCTGCATGGACTGTTCCTATGCTCAGCTACCATGGATTTCTGCATGACCCTCTCCCTCCTCTACTTCTACAGATGCCTAATAATACTTCATTCATTGAAAGGGCCTTCTTTCTCTCAAATAAACAAAATAATGCAGGAGCTGGAGCAAGAGTACAGTGGGTAAGGCATTTGACTTGCTTAAGGCCAACCGAGTTTCAATCCCATATGTTTCTCATGCTCATCAGGAGTGATTCCTGCGTATAGAGCCAAGAGTAACCCTTGAGTATTTCCTGGTATGGCACAAAGAAAAAAATTTAAAAAAAACACAGAGTAATAAAGTATTATATTCCTATGATTATGTAATTACATTTAGCTCCACACCACAGTATCATGAATTTATTTCAAGTAGGTGCTATCTCACCTAAACATTTAATACTATCACATCTATGGGAGAAGAATTTTGTGTTGAATGCTTTGTCCCTACTATAGAGTTAGCAACAAGGCAGCTGTTCGGCTAAGATGTGTAAGTGAGGGCCAAAGAGCTGGCTCAACATGCTGACTCTGCTCTGTATGCAGATGTTCTAAATTTATTCCTCAGCACCACTGGGCTCCCCAGAAAAATCACCAGGAGCAGCCTGAACACCACTGAGAGCAATCCTAAGCAGTAGCCCCAGCACCAGCTGGCATAACTTCAAACTGAAAGAATTTCTATATTCAATGCATTCCAAGCACGAGAGAAAAGACCCAAATAGCAAAAACCAAGTTGTACTAAAAGCCATGGATACTAATGTACTATATGCAGATGTAAAAAGACAATCCCAGACCATTGGTGCACAAAGAAGTGATTGGAAAAGGCAGGCAAGATGCCTCCGGGATAGATCACCTGTCTTGAATGCATGAGGTCCTGGATTCAGTGCCCAGCACCCCCCTCATGTTCCTATTTTACTAGGAAAGTGTGTGGGGTCCAATAGAGACTCAGTCAAGATGACACAGAAGGCTTAGGAGCCAGGACCCAGACTTGAATCACTGGGTCAAGTTCAATAAAGCTTCCTGTGTTTTCCTCTGAAAGATGACCTTTCTCTTCTTTTAAAGAAAGCAATTTGTCTCCCAGTTTCATAGTGCCAGCTGGACAAAATGAGCCAGATTGAAAGGTGAAGCATCCTTGCCTATTGTGAGGTCTCTTGTTTTATTTGGGGCCACACTTGTTGGTGCTCAGTGCTTACTCCAGGTAGTGCCCACGAATGATAGGTAGTACCAGAGATCAAAAAAGGCAGGCTGCATACAAGGCAAGAACCTTAATCTCTATTATCTCTCTAGCCCATAAATCCTCTTTTTAACACCCAAATATTAGTTAGAGTACTTTCTGAAAAGGGTAGAAATTTCAAAGCTGTTCTCCTTAAGCAAGTGCTTCCATGATAGCAAGATAGAGACATATTACCTCCATTCAACCACAAAAGAGTGAATGGATCCTTACTTTTGTTCCATTTCTGAGAGCACTAATTAAAGACTTTCTATTGTGTTGCATTAAATTCTGGAGTATGAGCAGGCCTTGCATTGTGCTGCCATAAGCCAAATAAAGACTCTTTTTTGCATAACATAAGTGTCCAATTCTATGTTTTAGTTTTTATTCAAGTTCCTCGAATGATTCTATTTAAGTAACATGTATTTGGACAAAGGCAAGCAGTGCTCCAGTAAAGGATTCATCTCAGAAAAGAACAGAGGGATTCACAGAACAATGTGATCTCAGCTTTAAAAAATAAACAAAACCGTGCTCACTTCGGCAGCACATATACTAAAATTGGAATGATACAGAGATTAGCATGGCCCTTGTGCAAGGATGACATGCAAATTCGAGAAGCATTCCATATTTTTTTGAGCTAGAGAAAGAAGAAAAAACAAAACAAACAAAACCAGAAGAAATGTGAAATGGTGCTTGCACACTCTACACTAAATTTCTATTGCATTTTCTTCCTCTACTTGGTGGTCATCAGGGGTTTTTAAAATGCACAAGTCTTCTATTTTCATCTCCATGATTAGCATTACCTTGAAGAAAAACACAGGCTGGGCCCAAGAGACATTAAGAGGCCAAATCTTATCCACAATGGCGCTTCTAATAGCCACAGAGATCATTCAAATTTAGCATCACCAAATGGATGATTTAAGTTTATTTGCTTAAGCAATGAATGAATAATGAGACAGGCCAGGCCACAGTTTTCTTTCTCCCTTTTTCTTCTTCTTTGTAATTGTCATGAATCATACATTCCAATTTTCCAGTTTGTGCTTCAGTTAAAATCGCATCAGCCCACTTAGATACTTCAATCTCTGAGCAGTCTGCCAGTTCCCTCTCTGAGAGGACAGTTGTGACTCACAACACAACCAAGAGACAGAGCCTCTGATTAGCTGCATCTCTCAGTGTTTTGCTCCTTCTAAAAAAGACTTTTCCAAAGTCTAGATACATCCTAAGACGATTTAGAGACAATGTCCATATTAGTCATGCCTGTCATTTTAAGACTATAGGGAGTCACACATCCAACTTGGTGGCATGCAAATCTTGCTGAACACTAACCATTTGGCAGGTTGAGTGTCAGTCACATGGACAATAAGGCAAAAAGAGGATTAGTGTGAATGCACTTACAGTTCTGGAAGCACTGATGCTGATGGATGTATAGATCAGAGGTGATCAAACAGGCAATTCAATGGTGTGTGTGTGTGAATAAAAACAATGGTATAAAATAAAGTAAAAAAGTTTAATGAAGATAAATGGCAGGAGGTGGTCCTTAAAGATGTTATCTTAAGAAGTGTGCATTTCCAGTAGTGGATGAGGGTCTTCTCTAATTCCACTGATACTGCATAACTCCACTGGTTGAAAAGTTATATGCACCCTATCTTTACAACAGCAACATTCACAACTGTCAAAACACGGAATCAACCTAAATTGATTCCAATTATTTTTGGAATTGAGTCATTCTATCCAAGAATGGCTAAAAAAAAAAACCTGCTACATATTTGCTAAATGGATTATTATTTTTCATCTTTTGATGGAAGGTGACATCTTGGAGTGGAAGAAAAGTAAGAGTATACTTCTCATGTGTGGGAGAGCTAAGCCTCACCATAAATGACCCCTGAACACAGAACCATGTTCAGTTCCAGAGTACCACAATCAGGGTCCAAAAGAAAACAAAAACTGAACCAAAGTAAGATAAAATCTTACCTTCTATAACAATATAGTGGAATGTGAAATGATTGTGAGAAGCAAAGAAGTTATAAAGTGACGTTTATGGCTGGCCTCACTGATATGTAGAATATACCGTATTTTCCGGCGTATAAGACGACCCCCTATTTTTGCAGTTAATACATAGGTTTAGGCCTATATTCGCTGTATCAGACAGAACATTCCTGTGCTGCAACTGTATGTACCACAGTGAGCCAATCACAACAAGCAAAGGTTCAAAGGTTATACTGTAATAGACTTCCTCTCTGACTCTGGCCAATCTGAGCAGGCTTTTTACAGTGTAGATTCTGGTCCAGAACATTGTCTAATTTGCATGCATCAAAAGCCTGCTTGGATTGGCTGAGTTAGAGAGGCGGTCTGAGCAGCCTTGCAGTGATTGGTGCAGGATCGAGTTGGAAAATTCGTTTTGTGGCAATATTTAGACAATTTTCATTTAGCGGCATATTGAAACATTTTTCGGGATATACTCGGCGTTTAAGAAGACCCCCGATTTTCGGCTGACGTTTTTTTGTTTCAAAAGTCATCTTATACACCGGAAAATACGGTAACCAGAAGATTAATTTGGTAGTGAACGACACTGAAATATCAGTGGCAGGTACTGTGAGTCTCACACACACACACATTTACCTTCATTTAAATTTTTTTACTTTATTTTATACCATTGCTATAGAAATGAAAACATAACAAAATATATATCCCTAAAGAGTTGGCAGAGGGGCTGGAGAGATAGCCAGTGGTAGGCGTTTGCCTTGCTTGCAGGACAGGGTGGTTCGAATCCCGGCATCCCATATGGTCCCCCAAGCCTGCTGGGGACGATTTCTGAGTGTAGAGCCAGGAGTAGCCCCTGAGTGATGCCTGGTGTGACCCAAAAACAAACAAATAAAAGAGTTGACTGATTAGAAATATGTTAATATACCACAATCTATATGACAAATCTGAAACTCTATTTTTCTTAGTTGGCTTTTAGGTCACACCTGGTCTTGTGAGATTAGAGATTACTCTAGTTAAAGTTTACTCTTAGGGTTTACTCCTGGCTCTGCACTCAGGGATCATTCCTGCCAGTGTTCAAGGAACCATATTTGATGCTGTAGGTAGAATCTAGGATGGCCATGTGTAAGGCAAATGCCCTATGCATTGTACTACTCCTTCAGCTCCATCCAAGACCCTTTTAGGACAGTGTCTGTTCTGGGGCAAATTGAAATTGGACACTGCTCTACACAGGCAGGACTTTTCTATGATGTTTGCTCTCTCATATGAAGCACGGCATGGTACAGCCTTGTTTTGATTCTGAATTGTAGACAATAAGTAGGGGTGTGTATTAAGCGGCCAAAGCAGCATAGACATGTAGAGGAAGAATCTGCTTTTTTGGGGGAAGGGAATCATTGATTTAAAGTTAATGGCATGTCATTTTAGTGAATATGTAATTTATCTTATTCCTCCATCAAGAACAATTTCTAATTTCACTTTCTTCTGATTCTTGCTTGACTCCCTGTCCAAAGCAACCATATTTATCTTTCTATCCTAAGAAATTGGTACTTAAAAATAAATCAAACTGGGGCCGTAAAGATAGCATGGAGGTTAGGCATTTGCCTTGTGTCCGAAGGATGGCGGTTCGAATCCCGGCATCCCATATAGTCCCCCATGCCTGCAGGGGCAATTCCTGAGCGTAGAGCCAGGAGTGACCCCTTAGCACTGCTGGGTGTGACCCAAAAAACAAAACAAAACAAAAACAAAAACAAAACAAAACAAACAAAAATTAAATCAAACTATTCATTTTGCTTATTGCTACTAATTTTTAAAATAATTTTTATATTATTTACTTTTAGTTTTTGGGTCACACCAAGTGATGCTCAGGCGGGTCTGCACTCAGGAGTAACTCCTAGTGGTACTTGGAGGACCAAGCATATGTAGGCGATCAAACATGGGTTGACCAAGTGCAAAGTTAGAGCCCTACCCATTGTGCTATCTCTCAGGCTGCTGCTAATAAATCTTAAATGTGATCAAATCTTAACTCATCATCTATTGAAGTTCCTTAAGAGAAAAATATACCCTAAAACTCAAAAAGTTAAGCTATGAGTATCTGGGAAGTTTCTCCAGATGGTCTTAATTCATCTTGATTTTCAATCTAAAAACTGGATTGTGTTAACAATATGGAGGTAGGATAGAAGCATCTACAACTCTAATATAATTGCACTTACAAACTAGTGAGATATTGAGAAACCTATTGGCAATTTTCTTTTTCTACTTTAATTTCTCTCACAAAGACTCTTTTTAGACAATATCTTTTCAGATGTAAATGGAAATTTGAGTTCATATATTTGCCAAAATAATTTTATATCTCCATGATTTCTTTTTTTCAATCAGGAATTTCAGCCAGGGCACTCCCATTAGTATTTGGAGCCTGTAACTTTGGCCAGGAATCAGGTCTCTGCTTAAGACACACCTTGACAAGAGGATTAGATGTTCTAGTGAAAGGCAGATAAATGTCACTCATGTCACTATAAATAAGTCTGGGACTGCTTATCAGCATGTAGGGTTGAGGTCTTACCTTCAACACTCCTAAGTGCTGGCTTTACACCTTATTATCCTTTAAATGAGGTCTTTTCCATCCAGTCCCCTCAGTTATACTCCCAGAGGGAATTATTACCATTCAATTCTTTGAAATGTGAGCCTTCTGTCAACTTTCTGTCTTTTGCTTTACGAGACAATACAACCTGTTGGTCTTAAATGGAAATCTGCCAGAATTTTCTCAACTGTCATATTAGGAGATGAAATGTTGTAGAACCTTTTCAGAGTGTGGAATTTTGGATGTATTTTCCTACTTTACAAGCAAATCATGTTCCAGCAGGCTTTGACTCTTTGGGTTATATTTTAGAGCATAGGATTTGTCATCTAAATCCATGTAATAACAAGTATGGATTTAGATTTGTAGTTTTGCTCAAATCCTTTTTTTTTTTTAAACAAACCTAAGTTTATACAGCTAAAGGTTACTAAAAACATCAGTTGCAGTTTGTACATTTTTACATATATAGAAAATTTCTCAAATAGTATGAGGAATCCAATTTTCAAATTATTTGACCAGACTGTTTTTCATACATTGGGATACATAACTCATGCTTTATGCCTTTCGTTAACTTACAATGTGAGCATAGACTGAAAAAGTATAAATTTCAATAATTTTTAATACATTTATTACTAGGTACAGATTTAAACCTCACAAATGTGTCTTTCACTGAACCCTCCTTTCTGTATATATCTTTTTAAAAAATACCTACATTGTTGTTTTTTAGTCAATGTTCAGGACTTAACTTCTGGTTCGATGCTCAGGTATCACTCTGGAGGGACTCAGATGATCATATGTGGTGCTGAACTTGTGTCAATTATGTGCAAGTCAAGAAGCCCAACCTACTATTTCACCAGGCCTACAATTTCTTTCCTTTACTTTCTTTTGGGAGGGTGAGGAAGGGGGAGAAACAGTCAGCTGCACTTAGGGGTTAATCCCGGCTTGGCACTCAGGGATCATTCCTTAAGGGACTTGGGGACCATAGAGGTTGCCATCCAGGCTACCTGGGTTGGCTGCATCCAAGAAAAGCACTATCTCTCCAGCCCCAAATACCTGCATTTCTGAACTATATCTCAAAGCTCAATAAGAAAAGAACTCACATAAACAATGGCTTTGTGTATTTGCTATTGATGCTTTTTTTTTTTTTTTTAAATAAGAGAACTACATTTGGTGACATTCAGATAAATTTAGGTAGCCAAGAGTACTTAGATCTGAACAGGGACAGAGAGATACAGGAGGTAAAGTTGTTTTAAAAGAAGGAGACATAAGAAGAAAGGGCCAGAACAATGGCACAACAATAGGGCGTTTGCCTTGCACGTGGCTGACTCAGGACGTACCTGAGCATCTCATGTGGTCCCCCAAGCCAGGAGTGATTTCTGAGCACATAGCCAGGAGTAACCCAAGTGTCATTGGGTGTGGCCCCAAAACAAAAACGAATGAACAAAAAACAAAGAAGAAAACAAGAGTAAGTGCTCCAAAGAGTTTTACCATGTTTGGAAGGCAAAGTACAAGCATAGTACATAGGTGCTCTCTTTGCATGTGATCTACCCAGGTTTGATTTCTGGAATTTACTTAGTTCCCCAACCCTGCCAGGAGCAATCCCTGAGTGCAAAGCTAGATTAAGCTGAGCACCCCCAGGAGTGATCTGTAAATACAGAGCCAGGAGTAAGCACTGAGCACTCCCAGGTGTGGTCCAGAATGAAAAAAGTAAGAAAAAAATTAACATCACATAAAACACATAAATATGTATCAAGAGAAACCAAACCTGAGGCACAGCAGGTGTTTGTTTGCTTTGCACTGGGTTTGATCCCTAGCATCCCATATGGTCCCCCTGAATCTGCCAAGAATAACCCCCAAGTGCCACTGGATGTGGCCCCAACATTATTTTAAAGAAAGGGCAGAGATACAGCTCTGTGGTAAAAAATGTGCCTTGCTTGCACAAGGCCTTTTTGATTGAGCTCAGACAGGGTTGAAAATAACTAAAAGTAGTTTGAGTTGCTTTACAAATGAAAATAGTATAGGGATTCTGGGAAATAGTACAGGAATTCTATTTTAATTCTCAGCACCATATGGTCTCCCAGCACCTCTAGATGCAGTCCTAAAGGAGCCCTGCATTGACTGTTGGTCTAATAACCACCAGTAGGGGCTCCCACATCTCTAGAGATAGTGCAAAGGGCTGAAGACAAGCTTGGAGGCCTAGATTCCATCAGGGAATAAACAAAGCATGCTGGGAGAGGACACTCAAGCAATGAAGAATGTGACCCAGAACCAATCAAAATGAAAATATTATTCTTGTATAAAAGCACCCAGAGTAAAATGTGACCAAATATCTGAGTACTGTGTCAAAATGACACTACACCATCACAACTATTATTATTTTTTTTTGGATTTTGGGTCACAGCCAGCAGCGCTCAGGGGTTCCTTGGCAGGCACAGGGGACCATATGGGATGCTGGGATTCAAACCACTGTCCTTCTTCATGAAAGGCAAATGCCTTACCTCCATGTTATCTCTCCGGCCCACAACTATTATTTTTAATATACCATGTTATTTGTAATGAATTTTGCTAAGAATATGGGGATATTTGGGGGGGGGGGGCACATCCAGTGGCGCTCAGGGGTTACTTCTGGCAGGCTCATGAGGGCCATATGAAATGTTGGAAATCAAACCTGGGTGGGCCATGAGAAAGGCAAAACGCTCTACCTGCTCTGCCCAGAACATTTGGTAATTGAAAAGAACACTTTATAAGAAAAAATATTTTTTGTTTTTGGGTTTTTGGGTCACACCTGGTGGCACCCAGGGGTTGCTTTTTGGTTCTGCATTCAGGAATTATTCCTGGTGGGCTCAGAAGACCATATGGGATGCTGAGACCAAAGCCAGGGTGACTGCATATAAGGCAAATGTCCTACCCGCTATACCATCGTCCAGCCCTGATTTAAGAAAGTTTCTTTCAAAGATTCTTTTCTATACTTGTGACATTAAAATAAGTTGATGAATGTTTATAAATATTTTGGTTTCTAAATATCTTATCACTGTAGGCTTTCCTTTGTCCTCCAGAAGTCTAGATTAGGATGCTCCAAAATAAAATGGTATGGACAGTTCATGGCAAATTTAGAATTGAGCAGCCATATGACTCAGCAATTCCACTTTGGGTTATCTACCTTTAGGCAGATATCCAATAATGCACACCATTATTCATTGCTGCACTTAACACAACAGCTAAAATATGGAATCAACTAAGTGTTTAATGACAGATGAATGAATTATGAAGATATGGTTTATAAATACAGTGAAATACTATGCAGTTACAAAGAATGAAATGCAATTTGCTGCAAAACTGGTTGGAGCTAGAAGATATGTTGAGTGAAGTCAGAAGAAGAAAAGAAGAAGAAAGAAAGAAGAAAGAAAGAAGAAGGAAGGAGGAGGAGAAGGAGAAGAAAGAAGGAAAAGAAAGAAGGAGAAGAAAGAAGAAGAAGAAGAAGAAGAAGAAGAAGAAGAAGAAGAAGAAGAAGAAGAAGAAGAAGAAGAAGAAAGCTCCAGGTTTGAGTAAATGGGCATAAATACCTCTTCTTCAAGAACTCTATTCTCTTAATAACAACGAAGCACCAGAAGTCGTCAGAAAACAAAGGATAAAATATAGTTGGTGCAAGGAGAGAGAATGAAAAATGGCCTTTCTTGGACTGAAGCTAAGTATTTATTTAGCTGCTCTATACCTGGCTTTCTCGCCTATTAGGAAGATATTCCCGTCAAAAAGACTCCAATGTCGATGAGAACCCCTTACCGAACTATCACGTTTATGAAGTTCAACTCAACTGCTGGAGAGGAGCTACTCACATTTACTTTACCTACTCACACAAGGTTGACCGAGAAGAGGAAAAGCTGGCTCGATTCCGTCCTGGAACCATTTACAGCTAAATGCTCAGCCGCCTCTGGTGCAAAACACACAAAAAACAGAGGCAAGCACCTTGGCACAAAGGGGAAAGAACCAGTGAGTTTAGATACTTGACTCCCATTGGGGCATTCCTGGAGCCTTGGGAAGGGAGGGATTCCACTCCAGGAGAGCCCGGGGACCGGAGCAAGAGGCGCCCGGGGGTGGGGTTCTCCCGCCGCCTCCTCCAAAAGTTGAGCTCCAGGGAGTAGTGACAGAGTGAGCGCCGCAAGGGCAGGCCAAGCGCTTCCCGCCAGGTCTGAGAACGCGACAACCAAACAACCTCACCAAGCCACTTCCGGGCTCCACCGAGCCCAGCGGGCACCTATTATTTCCCGACTTCCCCCGCGACGGGACCGCGACGTCACTTCCGGCGCACGAGATCACGTGGGCGGAAGTGCTCGAACTAGCGGCAGCGGCGGCGCTTCCCGTTCGTCTCCTAAGTTACGTCCGTCCGCCCGTCCGCTCGTCGGGCCATGGGAGTCCCGGCCTTCTTCCGCTGGCTCAGCCGCAAGTACCCGTCCATCATCGTGAACTGCGTGGAAGAGAAGGTGAGGGGCAGGAGGGGCGCTCTGCGGGGCTCGCCGGCTCGAGGAGCGCGGTGCGGCACGTCTAGGCCGCAGCCTGTCGGGGCCCTGTGCGTGGAGGCGCGTGTGGCCGCCCCTTGCGGCCCCCGGCGGTGCCACCCCGGCCGTCTCGGGTTCCGGGCCGTGAGCGGGGCCGAGCGGGCGCGGGCCTGGACGGCTTTGAAGCTACTTGGCCGCGACCCTCTGGTTCCTCTGGACGCGCCCTGCTCGCCCCGCCCACAGCTTTGTTCGCCCAGGCTCGCGCGTTTTTGGAGTTTCCGCCTGGGGTGGGGTGCACTTTGGGGCCCTGTGGAACCCCCCCCCCCCCGATTCCTCCGCCCCCTCCGCTGTCTATGTGACGTCCGAGCTGGCGGCCTGCACGCTTTGTTGGTCCCGACCCTCCGATCGGTTACTGTCATGCTGAGGTCCGAGTTAGACGCGTCCCCTCTAAGGGTTTGACAAGTCCAGGACCCCAAAGCAAAGTCTCCTCCTACTTGCCTCCTTCTCTGGGTGCTTACACCACCGCAGCAGATATTTTTAAGGGGATTTTTTTTTTTTAACAATTTCGGCCCAGGCTTGAACAAACTACTAGTTTGTTTGGCGCTTCGCATGTCTATGTAGACAAAAATTATTTTTGAAGTGTGCCTTACCTTCATGAATGATCCCCCCTCCTCCTCCTTTCAGCTAGCCTTGGTTTATTTGCCGTCCAGTGATTTGTCTTTTTTTTTTTTTTTAATGATTTAAGGATTGCAAAGTTATTCATGATTGGATTTCAGGCATACAACGTTTCGACATCGATCCCTTCCTTCCCCAAGGGTCCACTTCCCCCCACCCATAGGGTCACCTGTGGACCCCACATTTTTGCCTCTCCCAACCTGTGTCTGACTCTTTTCCGTTTTGTACTGTGGTTTACAGTACTTAGTATTACTGATAGGATTCAAACCTATTTTTATCACCTTTCAGCACCACTTTCTTCTCTTCCCGCCACCATAGTCAGTCCTCCCTCCCTGCTCTATTCCCCAGCCTCCCCCCCCCTAAACAGGCATGTTTCCAATTGAAGACCAGTTCTAATGTTCCTTGATTCCATGACCTTTGTTATTTTACCAGTATTGCTCTATATGCTACATGTGAGAGAGATTATTTTGTGTCGGATTTCATTCACACTAACTTCACTCCTTAGCCTGATGTTTTCCAGATCAACCCATGTAGCAGCAGATTGCATGGTTTTATGTTTTCTTATGGCTGAGTAATATTCCATTGTATATTGGTATCATAGTTTCTTTATCCAGTCATCTGTACTTGGACACTGAGGTTGTTTCCCGATTTTGGCTATTGTGGGTAGTGCTCCAAGGGACATAGGGATGCTAATCTCTTTCACATTTTGTTTTTGGGCCCTTGTAGTATATTGCAGCAAATGGAATTGCTGGATCAAATGGAAGTTTCATTTGTAGTTTTTTAGGAATGCCATTTTATTGTTTGCTTATGAACTTTATATTCTGTTGCACATATTGGTAAATTCACCCAGTGCTTTTTTTTTCTTTCTTTCTGTTTCATTTTTGCTGTTGTTTTTTTTTTGTTTGTTTGTTTGTTTTGTTCTTTGGAGCACGCAGAGATTACTTATGACTCTGCTCAGAAATCCCTCCTCAGGGGTCTGAGCAATACCTCAACAGTAGAGCGTTTGCCTTGCATGCAGCTGACTTGAGTTAATTTCCCAGCATCTCATATGGTCCTCTGAGCCTGCCAGGAGCAATTTCTGAGCGCAGAGTCAGGAGTAACCACTGAGTGCTGCCGGGTGTGGCCCCCAAACAAAAACAAAAACAAAAAGAAATCTACTCCTGGCAGGCTCGGGTGACAATATGGGATGCTGGGGATAGAACCTGTGTCTTTCCTGGGTCAGCGACATAGGGTCCCCAGAGCTAAAAAAAATCAGAATGATATTTTCATTTTTTTTTTTTTGTGGGGGGTTAAATACCCTGAAGTTTAATTGCTTGTTCATATGGTGGCTCTGTCTTTAACTTAAAGAACTGCCTTCCAAAATTTTGGTCATTTTGATTTCTATTCCTACCAACAATCCCTTTTTCTCTTTGCCTTGGACAACACTTTTATTACTGCTTTGGTTAGTACAGATACATTTTGGCAGTCTTTGTATTTTCATATTTCTCTCTTCCATGATGCTGCCCAAGTTCTGGTTTTTGTTTTTTAGTAGATTGGGCTCGGGGCACATCATTCCCTTCAACCCTTTGGGTGAGGGATGTGCCCTTTTATCTTTAAACATTTCTTTTGCTCAGATTGAAGAAACATATTTTGTTTTATGCTTCTTGGTTAACAAGTCCTTTATTGGATTTTATTATTAATTTTATTACACACAAAAAAAGTTTTTATCCTATTAAGTGAGTGAGTAAAGCACATATCTTACTTGCATGAAACCTGGGTTTACTCCCTGGCTCTGTAAAAGTGGATATGAGTTTTCTGAATTTGTCTACTTTAGTACACATGAAACATGCTTATTAGGTAAATATAAAGTTTGAGTCTGAAAATTAGTTTTCCTTAGAACTTTGAAAGTTTTGTCTTTCAGTATTCTAGATGGTGAGAATATTCTAGATGGTGAGAAGGTGAACATCAATATGATTTATTTAACTGTAATTTACATAGTGTTTAACATGTACCAGACTTGCTCTGTGCTCTTATTGATTACTTTATATTCTCATGATAACCACATGATTACAGTTGCTTATTGTTGTTATTATTCATGAAGAAATTGAAGCACAGGGGGATTAAGTGATGCTTTCAGGTCACTTTTCTAATATCCATCATCAAAATCAGTCTATATCCTTAATTTCTGAGTTCTGAAGTCTGTTTTCATTATTTTATAATGTTTTTCTTTTGTTGTAAGGCTCTTTATCCTTGGTAGTGTAAACTTTCAGGATTGTGTGCTTACAGAATCTTTTTTTGTTTGTTTGTTTTTGGTTTTGGGGTCACACCCGGCAGCACTCAGGGGTTACTCCTCCTGGCTCTGCGCTTGGCAGGCTTGGGGGACCATGGGTACCGGGATTTGAACCACCATCTGTCTTAGATCTGTTGCATGCAAGGCAAACACCTTACTGCTGTGCTATTTCTCTGACCCCATTATAGAATCTTTTTTAATTTAAATTAGTTTTCATAGGTACTTGGCTGACTGAGACTATCATTTTTTTCAGTTAAGTTCTTTAGAGTGTTCTCTCTGCACTTCCCCACCCCAATTTTTTCTATGCCGCCTTTGATCTGGAGACTGGTTCACCTAGATTGCTTTATTATTTTCCCCTCTTTTTCTCTTTGTTCCTTTCCTTCTCCCTTTGCAACTTTATTGACTTAGTACCTACAACAAACCTCACTTTGGTTTTGATTTTGTTTCTGGGTCACACTCAGGACTCTTGTAGCTTTATGCTCGAGGATCACTTCTGGTGATAAAAATTCCCTTTAGAGAAAATGGTTTAATATGATGGGTGATATTATTTAAGGGATAACCCCCCCCCCCTAGTTTTTCCCAGAGAGGTTATATCAATTTACATTGCTTCTAGCAGCACATGAGCATTATTTTAGTTATAACTCTTGCTTGTGAAAACTACAGACATGTTTATAATCATAGTGCTTAAAGACACTAGTATAAGAAGAGAAATTAAGGGCCAGAGAGATAGCACAGCGGTAGGGCGTTTGCCTTAGATGCAGGACAGTGGTTTGAATCCCGGCATCCCATATGGTCCCCTGAGCCTGCCAGGGACGATTTCTGAGCATAGAGCCAGGAGTAACTGCTGAGTGATGCCGGGTGTGACCCCCCCAAAAGAAGAGAAATTAAAAATAAATCTTTAGTCCCTTTTCTTTTTTTTCTTCTCTTCCTCTTCTTCCTCCTCCTTTTCCTCCTCTTCTTTTTCTTTCTCCTCTTCATTTTCTTCTTCCTCTTCTCCTTCCTCTTTTTTGTTTTTCTTTTCTCATTTCCCTCTTTCTCCTCTTCTTCCTCTTTTTCTTCTTCCTCTTCCTCTTCCTCTTCCTCCTTTTCTTTTTCGTCTTCCCCCTCCGCTTTTTTTTTTAAATATTTTCTTTTTTTTTTATATTTTATTTAAACACCTTGATTACATACATGATTGTGTTTGGGTTTCAGTCATGTAAAGAACACCACCCATCACCAGTGCAACGTTCCCATTACCAATGTCCCAAATCTCCCTCCTCCCCACCCGACCCCCGCATTACCAATGTCCCAAATCTCCCTCCTCCCCACCCGACCCCCGCCTGTACTCTAGACAGGCTTTCCATATCCCTCATACATTCTCATTATTAGGACAGTTCAAACTGTAGTTATTTCTCTAACTAAACTCATCACTCTTTGTGGTGAGCTTCCTGAGATGAGCTGTAACTTCCAGCTCTTTTCTCTTTTGTGTCTGAAAATTATTATTGCAAGAATGTCTTTCATTTTTCTAAAACCCATAGATGAGTGAGACCATTCTGCGTCTTTCTCTCTCTCTCTGACTTATTTCACTCAGCATAATAGATTCCGTGTACATCCATGTATAGGAAAATTTCATGACTTCATCTCTCCTGACAGCTGCATAATATTCTATTGTGTATATGTACCACAGTTTCTTTAGCCATTCGTCTGTTGAAGGGCATCTTGGTTGTTTCCAGAGTCTTGCTATGGTAAGTAGTGCTGCAATGAATATAGGTGTAAGGAAGGGTTTTTTGTATTGTATTTTTGTGTTCCTAGGGTATATTCCTAGGAGTGGTATAGCTGGATCGTATGGGAGCTCGATTTCCAGTTTTTGGAGGAATCTCCATATTGCTTTCCATAAAGGTTGAACTAGACGGCATTCCCACCAGCAGTGGATAAGAGTTCCTTTCTCTCCACATCCCCCAACACTGTTTATTCTCATTCTTTGTGATGTGTGCCATTCTCTGTGGTGAGAGGTGGTACCTCATAGTTGTTTTGATTTGCATCTCCCTGATGATTAGTGATGTGGAGCATTTTTTCATGTGTCTTTTGGCCATTTGTATTCCTTCTTTGTCAAAGTGTCTGTCCATTTCTTCTCCCCATTTTATTCCTCTTCCTTTTTTTCTATTCTTCTTCCCCCTTTCCTCTTCCTCCTCTTCCTCTTCTTTTTCTTACTCCTCTTCCTCTTCCTCACACTTCCTCCACCTCTTAATTTTCTCTACCTGAGTCTCTGGGACTCCAATGACTCTTATGTTGAGTTTACCAAAGACTTCTATTTTCATCTGTTCACATTTTTTGAGTAGTTTACTCATTGTCTATCATTTGCCAATCTCTTCTGCTGTATGGAGTTGATCTGCATCTTATCCTCTGACTCACTGACCCCATCCTCAGCTGCTGTACTCCCTTGGAAAGGCTTTCCATTGAGATTTCCATTTCTTCTACTGGTTTTTTCAGATCTGTTGTTTGAGTGGAGTTTTCTGAGTTCTATCACTATGGTCTGTTCAGCTCGATCTATGCTTGCTTTGAGTTCTTTGAGCATCCTCCATATTAATACATTAAACTTATCTGAGAGGCTTTTTAGGTCATCCTCATTCTCTATGCATGGTGTTGTCATGTATTGCTTCTCCATTGCAACACTTGTATAATGATTTTTATTATGTGCTGTACGGAGTTTGTCTGACTGCACCTTATTGAGTGGGGCTCTTACCAGGTTTGGGCCCTGGAGTGTTCCAGGCATCTTCTTGTATGTGTTCCATGGCATCTTCTTGGCTGTCTTGGGCAGAAAAGCAGACAGGGAGCAAGGCAGCAGTCTTTTATCGCTGTGAACACTTAATGTGATGAAGCAGTTTAGACATTCTAGTGCAGTGTGTAATATAATCTCATTGTATTTTAATTTGTTTTCCCCTAATAACTAAGGATGACTGTGTTTGTTTGTTTGTTTGTTTTTCTTTTCTGCAGTTTTGATTGTGGCGCCAAACCCCTAATAACTAAGGATGTCTGTTTTTTTTTTTTTTTTCTTTTCTGCAGTTTTGATTGTGGTGTCACACCGAGCTGTGCTCAGGCCTCACTCCTAGCTCTGTGCTCAGGGATGGCTTCTAGTGGGTTTAGGAGACCATACGGGATGCTGGGGATTGAACACAGGTCTGTTACATGCAAGGCAAACTCTCTGTCTGCTGTACTATCTGGCCTCTAATATATTTTTTATTTTCTTAGAGTGTTTTGGCCACACTGGCAGTCAGTCAGAACTTACTCCTGGCTTTGCTTAAGGTCACTAGAGGACCATACACATTTGCAGGGATCAAACTAGGGTTGGCCACATGCAAGACAATGCCTTAATCTTAGTACAATAGTTTATGTAGTTTGGTGAGTGTGTGTATGTGTATATATGTGTTTGTGTATAAATATATATATACACCAAAATAATATATTATACATAATATTATATATTATGTATAATATATACCAAAATTAGCAAAATTAGCTGAGTATATATGTATATATATGTATATATATATATACACTCAGTTAATTTTACTTTAAATTTTCTTGAGAAATTTTACATTGTCTCCAGAAATTATCTTTTGTTGTTTTTGGGTTACACTGGCAGTGCTCAGGGGTTACTCCTGGCTCTGCACTCAGAAATTGTTCCTGGCAGGAATGGGGATTTGAACCACAGTCTGTTTCTGAATCAGCTGCATGCAAGGCAAATGCCCTACCACTGTGCTATCTCTCTGGCCCCTTAACATTTTTTTTAACTTAAAAATCCTATAAATATGGGGCTGGAGAGATAGCACAGTGGCATTTGCCTTGCAAGCAGCCGATCCAGGACCTAAGGTGGTTGGTTTGAATCCCGGCGTCCCATATGGTCCCCCATGCCTGCTGGGAGCTATTTCTGAGCGGATAGCCAGGAGTAACCCCTGAGCGCCGCCGGGTGTGACCCAAAAACAAAACAAAACAAAACAAAAATTCTATAAATAGGGGTCGGTGAGGTGGCACTAGTGGTAAGGTGTCTGCCTTGCAAGCGCTAGCCAAGGAAGGACCATGGTTCGATCCCCTGGCGTCCTATATGGTGCCCCCAAGCCAGGGGCGATTTCTGAGCGCTTAGCCAGGAGTAAGCCCTGAGTATCAAATGGGTGTGCCCTCCCCAAAAAAATCCTATAAATAGGGGGCTGGAGAGATAGCATGGAGGTAGAGTGTTTGCCTTTCATGCAGAAGGACAGTGGTTCGAATCCCGAATCCCAGCATCCCATATAGTCCCCTGAGCTTGCCAGGAGCGATTTCTGAGCATAGAGCCAGGAGTAACCCCTGAGTACTGCTGGGTGTGACCCAAAAACCAAAAAAAAAAAAAAAAAAAAAACCAAAAAAACACACCAAAAATCCTATAAATAGTGGTTGCTCCTGGACATAATTTTGACAGCACACTCATCACCATTGTACCCTTTTCTCTTCCATCCCTCTCACTCAACCAACTCTGTGTCCGTCAGTTTCCTCCTTACCTTGCCTTTGGATCTTTGTTGCTGCCTCTGTTTATCTTTAAGCTCCATATATTAGAGAAATTACTCTTTTTATTCCAATATTTTTTAATAACTTTATCTTTTTGATTACTTGGAGGACAATTTTTTTTTTGCACAGATATTCTTTTATAGCATTTCCCATTTTCCCTTTTTTAGGCTGTTACTGGTGTTGGTTATACAACTGAGTCACATGCATGCGACCTCTGTAGATCTCTCCAACCTTATTTATTTATTAATTTTGGTTTTTGGGTCACACCCGGCAACGCTCAGGGGTCACTCCTGGCAGGCTCGGGGTACCATATAGGATGCCAGGATTCGAACCAATGACCTTCTGCATGAAAGGCAAACGCCTTACCTCTGTGCTATCTCTCCAGCCCCTCTCCAACCATATTTTAATTTAATTTTTTTAATTTCTTTTTATAAACATCATGTTGACAAACGTGATTATAGTTTGATTTCACTCTCTGAGCACAGACTAGGTAGGAGTAAACCCTCAATATAGCCCAAAATCTCCTCTGTCCCTGCATCTCCTCCACAGTACTAAATGAAATAATTACATTCTGTTGTAATGTTCCCTTTCTCATTCCTTATACTGATATTTTTGTCATTTCTCTTTGATGCATTATTCAGCTACTAATTGATCTTGCCTGATTGGTTTCACTGATTTTTTTTTCCTTGAAATCCTACTGTAATATTTTGGGGAGGGGGTTTGGTTTTTGGGTCACACCCGGCAGTGCTCAGGGGTTACTCCTGGCTCTATGCTCAGAAATTACTCCTGGCAGGCTCGGGGGACCATATGGGATGCCCGAATTCCAACCACCGACCTTCTGCATGCAAGGCAAATGCTTTACCTCCATGCTATCTCTTCGGCCCCAAAATCCTACTCTAATTTTTTTATTTGAAAATTGTTTATGTTTATTTGGGGTTTTGCTTGCTGTTTTTCTCCCCTCTTTTTCTGTTTTCTCTCTTTTGTCACTGTGGTGCTCAGTTATTCCTAACTCTGCTAAGTCCTGGGAGGATGTGGGGAACCAAAAAGGGTGCTGGGGATTGAGCCTGGGTCAGCTGTGTGGCAAGGAACGTACCTTATTTGATTCTCTTATTGCTTCCACCCCATATTGTTTCGTTTTAAGGGTGAATATTCCATTGTGTATGTATATATATATATACATATATTTATATATAGTTTTTGGTTACACCATTTATTTTTGACTGCTCTGAATAATGTACCATGAAAATTGGAGTGCAGATATTTATTAGTACAGTAATATGATCTTTGCTTTCAGGGTTTTTGTTTAATTCTGTTTTTGTTTTATCTGGTCTATACCTACAAGTGAAATCGCTCTATCATAAAAATAATCTTTATTTAGCGTTTTGAGGAACTGTTAAGCTATTTTTCCATTCTCTGCCTTATGTGCATTTTTTTTGGGGGGGGGGCACACCCTGCGGTGCTCAGGGGTTACTCCTGGCTGTCTGCTCAGAAATAGCTCCTGGCAGGCACGGGGGACCATATGGGACACCGAGATTCGAACCAACCACCTTTGGTCCTGAATTGGCTGCTTGCAAGGCAAACGCTGCTGTGATATTAACCTTTTATGAGATGGGTATTGGGTAAATACTTTTTCCCATTCCATGGGTAGTCTTTGTATCTTATTGTTACCTTTGAAGTGCAGAAGCTTCTCAGTTATGTAGTCCCTTTGTTTACTCTCCTTCCATTTGCTTGAACAGTGGTGTTTCCTCCTTGAAGATGTCTTTTATTCTCAGTGTTCTCAAGTGTTTTGTCTATATTTTCCTCTATGTACCTCATGGTTTTAGATTTGGTAATTAAGGTTTTTAATCCGTTTTGATTTGACCTTTGTGCATGGTATTTAAGAGAGGTCTGAGTTCACATTTTTGCATGTAATTGACCACTTTTTCAAACACTTCTTGTTGAAGAGACTCTCCTTCCTTCACTTGATTGTATACCTTGGGAACAGTTTCAGAAAACTCAAGTCTATTCCATTGATTTTGAGGGTTTGTCTTTGTTTCAATACCATGCTATTTTAGTGACTGTTGCTTTATAGTACAATTTAAAGTTGGGCAAAGTGATTCCTCCAATTTTCTTTTTTCCAAAGATTGCTTGAGCAATTTTGTGCTTTTATTGTTCCAAATGAATTTCAGGAGTGTTTGATCCACTTCTTTGAAATATATCATGGGTATCCTTAGAGGAATTGCATTAAATCTGTACAATGCTTTGGGAAGTATTGCCATTTTAATAATGTTAATCCTCTCAATTCATGAACAGGATATGTTTCCATTTCTTTTGTTCTCTTTTATTTCTTGAAGCAGTATTTTACAGTTTTCTTTGTATAGGTCTTTCACTTTAGTCAAGTTGACTCCAAGTACTTGATTTTCTGAGGTACAATTGTGAATGGGTTTGTTTTTGTAATGTCTTTTCCCCTTCTTTATTTATATATATAAACACCATGGATTTTTGAGTGTTAATTTTGTAGCCTGCCACTTTACTATATAAATCTATTGTCTCTAGAATCTTGTTTGTTTTTGGGCCACACCCAGCAGCGCTCTGGTTATTCCTGGTTCTGAACTCAGAAATCACTCCTGGCAGGCTTGGGGACCATATGTGTTGCTGGGGCTTGAACCTGAACCTGGGTCCATCCCAGGTTGGCCACATGAAAGGCAAATGCCCTACCACTATGCTGTTGCTCTGGCCCCATCTAGAAGCTTTTTTGTAGAGTCTTTAGAATTTTCTAAATAAAGTATCATGTCATCTACAAAGTGAGAGCTTGACTTCTTCCTTTCCTCTCTGGATGCCTTTGATATCTTCCCCCCCCCCCCATGTTGAATAGAAGTGGCAAGAGGAGACAACTTTGTCTTGTGCCATATCTTAGAGGAAAGGCTTTTAGTTTTTCACCGTGGAATATAATATTTGCCATGGACTTGTGGTAAATGGCCTTGACTCTTGAGAAAAGTTCCTTCCATTTCCATCTTGCTGAGAGTTTATATCATGAATTGGTGTTGGACCTATTCAAATGCTTTCTCTGTTTCTATTGATTATATGATTTTTATTTTTCCTTTAGTTGATATGGTATACAGATACTCCTTGCTTATGACCAAGTTCCTTTTGGTTGTTAAGCGAATTGGTCGTTAAGTGAGGAAATACATGTACTGTATACAGTAGTACAGTATATGCATAGTACTTGACAATACAGTATTCTGAATAAATAAAATAACGAGAAAGATCAAACTGAAAACTTCCACTTGTTTTAATTTGCATAGATTGTGTAATTTATACACAGTACTACAATGTATTACAGGACATAAAGTTAGTAAAGTAGGTACATTAAAGCACCAAAAACCACTGTACTGTACTGTACTGTAGAGTGTACAAGATAGAAAAAAGATATTTAAAATAAAATAAAATAATGGTGAAGAGATGGTCGTAAGTGCGAGTGGTCTCTAAACAGGTAGGTCGTTAAGCGAGGAGTATCTGTATTACCATTGCTTGAGTTGCATATGCTATACTCTTGCATCTCTAATGAATTCTACTTGGTCATCATGTATGACCTTGATGAGCCCTTGGAACCTATTTACTAGAATTTTGATGAGGATCTTTGCATCTGTGTTCATCAGGAATATTGGTCTGTAGTTGTGTGTGTGTGACATCTCTCTTTTTGATATCAGGTGATGTTAACTTTATAGTAACTATTTCTTTTTTTTTGTTTTGTTTTGTTTTGTTTTTGGGCCACACCCGGCGGTGCTCAGGGGTTACTCCTGGCTGTCTGCTCAGAAATAGCTCCTGGCAGGCACGGGGGACCATATGGGACACCGGGATTCGAACCAACCACCTTTGGTCCTGGATCGGCTGCTTGCAAGGCAAACACCGCTGCGCTATCTCTCGGGGCCCTATAGTAACTTTTTCAAAGTGTTTCTTCAATTTCCTAGAAGAGCCTAAAAAGGATTAGCAGTAGGTCCTCTTTAAAGGTTTGAAAGAATTCACTAGTGAATTCATCTGGGCCTGGGTTTTTATTTTTGGGAAGCTTTTAGATTACCATTTCAATTTTCTCAGTAGTGATAGGTCTGCTCATATATTCCAGATCAAAGAGTCCAAGAATTTATTCATTTTTTCTAGGTTCTCTTGTTTTATGCATAAAGTTTCTCAAAATAATTTCTGATTACCCATTGAATTTCTGTAATAATCTCCCCCTTTTCATTTTTGTTTTATTTTTGGACCACACCCAATGACACGGGTTACTCCTGGCTATGCACTCAGAAATCGCTCCTGGCTCTGGGGACCATATGGGATGCTGGGAATTGAGCCCAGGTCTGTTCCGGGCAGCCATGAACAAGGCAAACCACCCTACCGCTGTGCTATCGCTCTACCCCCCCTTTTCATTTCTAATTTGTTTTACTAAGTTTTTCTCCTTGTGAATCTTGCTAGTGATTTATCAATCTTGTTTAACATTTTTTTTTCAAAGAACTAACTTGCTTTCATTGATCTTTTGAATTTATTTTTGGCTTTCCAGTTCATTAATTTCTTCTGCTCTTTGTTATTTTCTTCTGTCTGCCTATATTTGGTTCTTTTTGTTATCTTTCCAATTTTTTAAAGCTCTCCTTTTAACTTATTTAGGTAGGCTCTTTTTTCCTTTCTGATGAAAGCTTGCAAAGCTATACCTTTTTTTTGTTTTGTTTTGTTTTTGGTTTTGGTTTTTGAGCTACATCTGGCAGCGCGCAGGGAGTTACTTCTGGCTCTGCACTCAGAAAGAGCTCCTGCAGGCTCAAGGGACCATATGGGATGCCAACGATCAGACCCGGGTCCTTCCTGGGCCAGCCGTGTTCAAGGCAAACTCCCTACCCCTGTGCTATCACTCCAGCTCCTGCAAATCTATAATACATCTTTTGCTGTGTCTCACAAATTCTGATAATTTTTGTCTTTATTCTCATTGTTTACAGGAATCTTGATTTTCTCTTTGATTTAATCTCTAACCCACTGACTATTCAGTAGTGAGTTGTTTAATTTTCAGGTATTAAAAGTTTTTTCTGTGTCTGTAATTCACTTCTGATATCAGTGCATGGTGATCTGAGGGGGTAGTTGATAGAATTTCTAGCCTCTTGATTTTATGGAGGTATGTTTTCTAACCCAACATGTGGTCTATCTTGGAAATATCCCATCTGAGTTGAAGAAGAATGTATATTCAGCTTTCGGGGGGTGGAGAGCCATGCATATATACAGGTATATCTATGTATACTGGCTTCCTTCAGAGCCAGTATATTCTTGTTGAGTTTTAACCTGGTTGACTTGTCAAGGGGTAAGAGGGTGGTGTTGAGTCTCCCACTATTGTGCTATTATTGATGTCTTTATTCAAGTCTATCAGCAATTGTTTTAAATACTTTGTTGGCTCCTCATTGGGTGAATTTGTTTAAGAGTGTGATTTCTTCCTGCTGTATATATCCCCTGATTATTAAGAAATGACCATCTATTGTCTATTCTAATCTCTTTAAACTTAAAGTCTGTGTTGTCTGATATTAGTGTGATTAATTTGATATTAGTATGTGATTCCCAGCCTTTTTAAGGGAGTTGTTTGCTTGAATGATTGTCCTTCAACCTTTGACTTTTAATTTATGCTTGCTCTGACTACTGAGATGTTTCTATATTCAGCAAAATATTGGATTCAATATTTTGATCAATTTTGCCCCTTTCTGTCTCTTAATTGCTGTATTAGGTCCATTGATGTTGAGAGAGATGATTGTCATGGGATAGAATGTTACCTTTTTTTAGGAATTTGGTGTTATGTTGGGATCAGCCTCACTTTAAAGTAGATCCTTCATGGCCAGAGTGATAGCACAGTGGTAGGCATTTGCCTTACACGTAGCCAGCTGGGGAAGTACCTGGATTTGATTCCTGGATCCCATATGGTTCCCTGAGCCTGCCAGGAGTGATTTCTGAGCTCAGAACCAGGAGTAATACCTGAGCAATACTGGGTATGGCCTAACAAACCAATAAATAAATAAATAAATAAATAAATAAATAAATAAATAAATAAATAAATAAATAAATAAAGTAGAGCTTTCAGCTCTTTTAAGATCAATCTTGAATCTGTAAAGTTGTTGAGCTGTTTGTTTATCTGTGACTCTGCATCTTCCTTCAGACCTAAATGAAAGTCTGGCTGGGGGGAAGTATCCTTGGCAGTACATTCATTTGAGGGTTTTTTTTTTGTTGTTGTTGTTGTTTATTTGAGTTTTGTCACTATATCTTGTCACTGCCTTTGGGCCTTGAGAGCTGCTTTTGATAAGTTTGTATAGTAAGGATTCCTCTTTGTTATTTCCCTTTTTAATCTTGTTGTTTTCTGTATTCTATCTCTATCTGGTTTGTTTTTTTTTGTTTTGTTTTTGTTTTGTTTTTAGGCCACACCCGTTTGACGCTCAGGGGTTACACCTGGCTATGCTCTCAGAAATCGCTCCTGGCTTGGGGGGACCATATGGGATGCTGGGGGATCGAACCTCGGTCTCTCCTATGATAGCGCTTACAAGGCAGACACCTTACCTCTAGCGCCACCTCTCTGACCCCCCTATCTGTGTTTTTCATTATTGTGACTAGTATGTGCCTTGGGGTGCTTTTCTTTGGATCTCTTTTTGCTAGTACTCTTTGGACATCCAGGATGTGGTTGCATGCACTCTTTAGTTCTGGGAATTTCTCAGTAATTATGTTTTGACTATTGATTCTTCCTGTTGGTTTTTTCCTGGGTCTCTAGGACCCCAATGATTCTTATATTGTCTTTTTATCTTCCTTCCTTCCTTCCTTCCTTCCTTCCTTCCTTCCTTCCTTCCTTCCTTCCTTCCTTCCTTCCTTCCTTCCTTCCTTCCTTCCCTTTCCCTTTCCCTTTCCCTTTCCCTTTCCCTTTCCCTTTCCCTTCCCTTCCCTTCCCTTCCCTTCCCTTTCCCTTTCCCTTTCCCTTTCCCTTTCCCTTTCCCTTTCCCTTTCTTCTCTTCTTTGTTTCTGGGCCATACCTGGTGGTACTAAGGGGTTTTATTTCTGGCTCTGTGCTCAGAAATCACTTTTGGCGGGCTCAGGGGTTTAAATGGGATGCCAGGGATCAAACCTAGGTTATCCTGGGTCAGCCACATGCAAGACCAATGCTCTGCTGTCTATGCCATTGCTCCAGCTCTTATTCTGTTTCTATATAGTTTATTTCAGAGTTCTATCGTTGTGTGTTCACTTTTCTTTGAGGATTTTTTTTTCCTTGTCTCTTCTGTTTTATGGAGGTATTACTCACCTCACCTTCTACCTCATTGATTTTGTTCTCACTGGCTGTTTACTCTGCTGATGAGGCTTTTCATGGGGTTTTTCATTCACCTAACATTCACCATGTTTTTCAGCCCTGTTATTTCTGTTTAAAGTTTTTTTCATTTCTACTTTCATATCCTCTTGAGTCTTCTAGGCTGTCTGTTTCATTTCTCTAAGTTTGTTGAACATTCATAACATTTCCTCTTTAAAGTCCTGATCAGAAAAGTTCTGTAGGTAGCTGGTTTTTGGGTCTACAAAACTAGCATCTTCAGTCACAAGATGTGGTGGGTTCTGTGGAGTTCATATTGTGAACTTTTTTGTATGGTACTATTGTTACGTGTTGCGATGGGGCTCCTGCTGAGCGAAGTGGAACAGCAGTGCTCTTGTGGTCTCATGTACCTCACATGAATACAAACTGGGGCTTTTTTCCCCAAACGCCACCTACAACTGACAGCCTCTGCTTGTGGGTTCGTGTACCTCAGTTTGATTCAAACTGACGTGTATTACTTTTTTTTAATTTTTAAAAAAATTTTTTGCTTTTTGGGTCACACCCAGAGTGCTCAGGAATCACTCCTGGTTATGCATTCAGACATCGTTCCTGGCTTGGAGGACCATATATGGGACGCCGTGGGATTGAACTGCGGTTCATCCTAGGTTGGTGCATGAAAGGCAAACGCCCTAGCCGCTTGTGCCACTGCTCTGGCCCCTGATGGTTTTTGTTTTGTTTTGTTTTTTAAACTTTGGCAATTACCTACTGCTGCTCCTCCTGGTTGCATACCTCACCCCAACTCCGCCCCCTACCAACTAGCTGCTTTGTCAAGGTTCATGTACCTTAGTTCGATTCAAACTGACTCTTTTTAGATCCAAACCCTGGCTACTAATTTTGGCTGCTCTTTTTTTTTTTTTTTTTTTTTTTTTTTGGGTCATACCTGGCAGCACTCAGGTTATTCCTGGCTCTTTGCTCAGAAATTGCTCCTGGCAGGGCTCAGGGAACCATTTGGGATGCCGGGATTCAAACCACCGCCCATCTCCATGCAGGACAAATGCTCTACCTCCATCCTACTTCTCTGGCCCCCTTTAGCTGCTCTTGATGGTCACAATCTCAGCTTGATTCAAACTGGGCTTTTCCCCCAAAAAACTGCCCACATCTGAGAGGCAACTGTGTTTGGGTTCATGTACCTCAGATTGATTCAAACTGAAATCCTGACTTTCTACAGCTTACTGGTTTTTTTTTATGGGGGGGAGGGGTCACATTGGTGGTGCTCAGGACTCGCCTCTGGCTTTGTGCTTAGGGAACATTCCTGGCAGGACTAAGGGTACCATGCCGGTTCCAGGATCAAACCTGGTTAGTCGTGTGCAAGACAGGCACCTTCCCTGCTGTATTATCTCTGGCATCACTATCGCTTATTTAGTGACTAAAGGTTTTGCGCCTTCTCCTGTTTTGCTTACTCTCCACCTTAATCTCTGTAACCATCACCTATTTCCTATATGCATGAGCTTGACTTTTTTATTTTTCCTTTTTGTGGTGCTAGGGATTAAACTCAGGGCTTCACATATACAAGTCAAGTGTTTTACCATTGAGCTTCATCTCTGATGATTGTTTGTATTTGGGTGTCATACTCAAGTGATACTCCTTTCTCAGTGTTCAGGGTTAATTTCTGATAGTTCTCGGAAGATCTTTTAGTGCTGGGGTTTGAACCTAGGCAGAGCATGTTTTCCAGCCCTTTGAACTATCTCTCACCCCCTCTTTTTTGAGTCCATGTAAAAGTCGCATCTTCCTAGTTTCATTTAGCACATTCCCTCAGGAATATAAAGATAAAAGAACCAGGAGTATAAATATAAAGATAAAAGAACCAGAATAATAGTACAATGAGTAGGGCAGTTGCCTTGCATGTACCCCAATAAAATAACAATTTCTGAATACATACAGAAGCATCGTTTAGAATAGCAAAATATTTATATCATTCTCAAAAACATTGTGTTGAATGAAAGCCATTAGCACAAGATTTCATCTATATGAAAAGCCTAGAGTAGGGTCAGAGAGTACAGTGGAAAATATGTTTGCCTTGCATGTGCCTGACCCAGGTGAGATCCTTGTCCACTGAGCCTGCCAGGAGTAATCTGACTGTAGACCCAAAAGTAAACTCTGAGCACCACTATGTGTAGTCCCGAAATGGAGAAAAATAAAAACAAAACTAAGCTTAGAATATATAAATGAATAGACAGATGAATTAGCTTTTTTTTTTTCTTCTTCAAGAAAACGTTATTTATTGGTTGATTTATTGATTGTTTTTTGGGCCACACCTGGTGGCGCTTAGGGATTATTCCTGGCTCTGTGCTCAGAAATCGCTCCTGGCAGGCTGGGGGACCATATGGGATGCCGGGGGAAATCGAACCAAGTCCCTCCCTAATCGGCCTTATACAAGGCAAACGCCCTACTGCTGTGCTATTTCTTTGGCCTCTGATAAATTAGCTTTAATTTTGGGCCAGAGCAATAGATAGCACAGAGGGTAATGCATTTGCCTTAGACATAGCCAACCAGGCTCGATCCCTGGCATCCCATATTCCCCAAGCCTGCAACTACTGAGTGCCTGTGGGTGTGGCCCAAAGCACCCCATCTTCCAAAATTAGTTTTAATCTAAGAATAGTATAAAGGAAAGTGAGATAGAAAGTGACATAAATGGGTACACTTATTTAGCAAGTGATGAAAATGAGTGTTAGCTAGTAGTCATTATTGTACAGCTATGTAATGTATGCATATTATAAACTATATACATTAAGCAGATGGACATATGAACATTATGCTATATAAATTATTCAGTAATGCAGCTAAATAAATGGGAACTTTAATTTGAAAAATTAAAAGGAACCCAAGAATGAATTCATAAGCTGCACTACTGCTACTATACATGTAGTGGAATGCCAGATATACGTGAGCATTAAGGATATAGTGCTAGATGGTTACATATATTGAGCCAAAATAAGGCGAGTTGCAGAGTTAGAGATACTATGCCACTTTATGTTTGCTTTTTCAGTTTTTTTCAAGGAGTAAAATAACATTTCACAACTAAAATATAACTTAAAGTTCTTGATTTCCATTCCAGGAATGAAACTAGTTCTTACTGAACCTAATGGGTCACTTTTAGATTTGAATAATCAAACTGCTTATAATTATTACTTCCTTGTAGGCAAAAGAATGTAATGGTGTAAAGGTTCCTGTTGATGCCAGTAAACCAAATCCAAATGATGTGGAGTTTGATAATCTTTATTTGGATATGAATGGAATAATACATCCCTGCACTCATCCTGAAGACAAGTATGTAGCTTTATTTGGGGTTGGGGGGTCACTGATTGCACAAATTACAGAGGAGTTCTGTTCTACAATCATATTGTTTACTTGTCTATTTTAGACCAGCACCAAAAAATGAGGATGAAATGATGGTTGCAATTTTTGAGTATATTGATAGACTTTTTAATATTGTAAGACCAAGACGACTTCTTTACATGGCTATAGATGGAGTGGTAAGTATAAAATAATTTGAAGTCTCTGATTTTGTTTTTGCTGAGTTCCCACCATCTAAAACAGAGATTCCCAAACTTATTTGTCACTCCATCCCTTTTCAGGAAAAGCAAAATCAATCAGTATTCTAAGTACTCTACAAATCTACCATTTTTTATTGTACAAACAGGAAGTTCCCTTGGCTCTGACTGACATCCCTGACATCCTCCACATCCTCCAACCCCAGTGACAGACACACACACACACACACACACACACACACACACACACACACACACACACACACAAAGTTCCCTTGGCTCTGACTGACACCCCCCACATCCTCCACACCCCCCACCCCAGTGATAGACAGACAGACAGACAGACACACACACACGCACATACATACACACGAAGTTCCCTTGGCTCTGACTGACACCCCCCACATCCTCCACACACCCCATCCCAGTGACAGACAGACAGACAGACAGAATACATGTTGCCAGAGGCAGATCTGGGAAAGAAGCCTTCGCCCCCAGTGCTGTAGATTTAACCCAGTCAGTGCCTGATCAATATAGAGCATGCATTTTGCCATTGCATTTAATCATCAACCTCTGCTCTTGCTTTTGAAAATTTGTCATTCATAGGAAAGAGACATAGATATCTGAATGAGATTAGTTTTTTATAGGTATACTTACAGAGCACTAAGGGAAGAGGGAGTTTAGATGATAGAGGGGAAATGACATTCCATCAATTCTTGAAAGTTGGAGTATACTTGGAGATTGGCATGCAATATGGGGATGGATACCTAGGGGTGGGGGGGACTTACTCTGTTATTTTAGTTAAATACATTTTTCTCACTGACACTTTTGGACAACTACAGAGATTTGTAGTAGAAAGGGAATTAGTGTGATGATTTGAGAAAGTCTTCCTTACTTGCCACACTCAAGAGTTGTGTTCATCCTGTAGGAAGCATGCTGACATACTAATAGATTATAAATGAACAGTAAACATATGTCATAGTTCAGGAGACATGAAGGTAAACTATAATCCTGTTGTTTATTTATGTACAAATAGGTATCTCTTTTATATTCAGTTACCTTAATTGGCCAATGAAATAACTTTGAAAATACAGTCAGGTTTGGGTCCAGAAGATTGAGTTTTTTCTGAAGTTTCATTTTTTTCTCAATAAAAAAAGTTTACTAACTGAAAACCTGAAAATTCTTTAAGAATTTAAAGGATTAAGGAAACAGGAATGCATATTAATGGAGCATATTCTAGTTTACATGCAGCCAAATGTTTTGAAGAAAATATGTGACGTATCTAGTTTGTCTTTGTTTTTACTCCTACTTCAAAATATGTGCATATTTTATGTGTATACACATATATGTATATCTATATATTATATATAAGTATTATATACTTACACATATATGTACATATGTATATTTAACACATTAAAATTTAAATGTGGATCTTAGAATTTGGTACATTAAAGATGGTTTAATTTTAGAGGAAAAGTAACTCTTAAGGGGCCAGAGAGATAGTACAGCAGTAGGGCGTTTGCCTTAGACGCAGAAGGACAGTGGTTTGGATCCCGGCATCCCATATGGTCCCCCGAGCCTGCCAGGAGCAATTTCTGAGCACAGAGCCAGGAGTAACCCCTGAGCGTTGCCAGGTGTGACCCAAAAACCAAAAAAAAAAAAAAGTAACTCTTAAAAGAATAAAAAATGGGGCCGGCGAGGTGGTGCTAGAGGTAAGGTGTCTTCCTTGCAAGCGCTAGCCAAGGAAAGATCATATCGCGGTTCCATCCCCTGGTGTCCTATGTGGTCCCCCCCCAAACCAGGGGCAATTTCTGAGCGCTTAGCCAGGAGTAACCCCTGAGCATCAAACGGGTGTGGCCCGAAAAACCGGGGAAAAAAAAGAATATAAAATAGGGTTGGAGAAATAGCATGGAGGTAAGGTGTTTGCCTTGCAGGCAGAAGGATGGTGGTTCAAATCCCAGCATCCCATATGGTCCCCTGAGCCTGCCAGGAGTGATTTCTGAGCATAGAGCCAGGAGTAACCCCTGAGCGCTGCTGGATGTGACCCACCCCCCCCCAAAACAAAAACATAACATAAAAAGAGTATAAAATAATTTAAATATTGACAGTATTTTTAAAATACTCCAACTCCTGAAGTCAGTATAGTACTTTTAAAACTATAGAATTTTTTTTCATTCACATTTTTGATTATTTTAAAATACATTGGACTTGTGAGATGACTCAAAGAATTGGAGCACATGCTTGGCATGCAGGAGCCTTAGGGTGGGTTTTGGGGGGCACACATCTAACTGAGCTCAACTTTTAGGTTTTCTGTTTAATTTCTCAATTTATCATGAAAGGATTCTTAGTTATGTTGCTTACCTTTTCTATTTTAATGTATTATATAAAGCAGTCAAAATAATACAGATTTAGTTATGAATATATTAAAGAGTATTATGTAATTATAAAATGGCTATTTTCAGGCACCACGTGCTAAAATGAACCAGCAGCGTTCAAGGCGCTTCAGAGCATCAAAAGAAGGAATGGAAGCAGCAGTAGAGAAGCAGCGAGTCAGGGAAGAGATTCTGGCAAAAGGTAAACATTATGCATCTGGAAATCAGATGTTTTATAAGATGTATAAAAAGAGATGAAGATAGATGAGGTTTTGATTTTACTAGAATTCCATAACACCCAAGGAAAATAAATGTTCACAGTTGAGGGAAAGTAGTTAATGTGATCTTTCACTCCCTCAGTAAGTTGATTTCCAAATGCTGTAGTTAAAGGGGAAGTGAGTGGAGGAGACTGTAGGGAACAGATTGCCAACCCCTTTCAGGTAAGTGTAGCTGTGCAGCTACCTCTTAGTTATCTGTAAAATAAAAGACATGAGTGTTTCTTGAGGATCAGGGAATATTAGCAAGTGCCTGGCCTGGGTTTGAGTTCTGATACCCCAACTTCCTCTTCCCCCACTCCTCCAGTATCTATACCTGTGTGAGCCTGATGTTTCCCCCTACAATCCCCCCAAATCACAGGGCCCAGCAGTGCCAAATTCTCAAGTATACTCTCACTTCAAATTAGAGGCCACAATCACCTGGATTGTTTCACCAAGCACCAATAGGGAAGTTGTCAAGAAACTACAGCTCTGGGCCGGGAGAGATAGCACCAGCGGCGTTTGCCTTGCAAGCAGCCGGTCCAGGACCAAAGGTGGTTGGTTTGAATCCCGGTGTCCCATATGGTACCCCATGCCTGCCAGGAGCTATTTCTGAGCAGACAGCCAGGAGTAACCCCTGAGCACCGCCGGGTGTGACCCAAAAACCAAAAAAAAAAAAAAAAAAAAAGAAACTACAGCTCTGTAAATATTTTCTGCAATTTTGGGAGTTTGCTTATTACTGCTGCTTCTCCTTAGACTTAATATATAAAGAACCCCATAATATAATCCAGATTTATATGCTTTTATCAAGTCATGCTTGCTTTTAGTGTGGGTCAGGGGTCTCAAACTCAATTTACCTGGGGGCTGCAGGAGGCAAAGTCGGGGTGATCCTTGAGTGCAAAGTCAGTAGTAAGCCGTGAACATTGGGGGTGTGACCCAAACAACTAAAACAAAACAAAACAAAAAAAGATTCCTCTACGGCAGGGCCACAGAATGTTGTACGGAGGGCTGTTTGCGGCCCACGGGCCGTGAGTTTGAGATCCCTGGTGTAGGTTGATATAATAGGCTATATGAAATATATTGAGGAGTCATCAAGAAGTGAATTTACCAGTGATATTTAAGTAGAAGTTGACTAAATATTGGAAGAAGAGAAACTGGTCAGGAGTCTCTTGGTGGACCTGCTGGGCCAAGTTTTCTGCTAAGATCCCAGTGTATCGATGGTGTGTGTGGTGGTATGGTGATTTGCTTTGCTTAATTTTGTTAAATTAGGCAGTGTGATAGATCAGTAAAACCACGATTTAGGTGGTAGGATATTGTACTTGGCAGTTAGGGGAAAAAGCAAATAGTCAACCGAGGCTTCAATTATGGCAAGCTTCATTTTAATTTGCTGAAAGTATGTGAGTATAGTTAATTTAGCTTCATCTTGTAATTAGTACTCAAAATCGGATTGTCTTTACCGTATTTTCTGGCGTATAAGACGACCCCCTAATTTTGCAGTTAAACATAGGTTTAGGCCTATATTTGCTGTATCAGACAGAACGTTCCTGTACTGCAACTGTATGTACCACAGTGAGCCAATCACAACAAGCAAAGGTTCAAAGATTATACTGTATTAGACTTCCTCTCTGACTCTGGCCAATCTGAGATGTCTTTTTAGTGTACATTTGGGTCCAAAACATTGTTTAATTTGCATGCATCAAAAGCCTGCTTGGATTGGCTGAGTTAGAGAGGCGGTCAGAGTAGCCTTGCAGTGATTGGTCCCTTATCATAGGCACCTTTTCTGGCAATTCCCTGGTGGCATCAGTTAATCTCCCCCACTACATGAACCAAACAACACCCCATCCTCAGACCCTAGCACTGAACCACCAACACGGTTAGCTGGGTTTTTGCCAGAAGTGGCCCCCAGATCTCCTGAGTACTGTTTGGGAGCCCCCAAGAGATTTGGAAACTCTGTGGCCTAATTTTTTTTTTGTTTCCTTTAGCGGCACATTGAAACATTTTTCAGGATATACTTGGCGTATAAGACGACCCCTAATTTTCGGTTGACTTTTTTTGTTTCAAAAGTCGTCTTATGGGCCCGGAGAGATAGCACAGCGGTGTTTGCCTTGCAAGCAGCTGATTCAGGACTAAAGGTGGTTGGTTCGAATCCCATATGGTCCCCCGTGCCTGCCAGGAGCTATTTCTGAGCAGACAGCCAGGAGTAACCCCTGCGCATCGCCGGGTGTGGCCCCAAAACAAAAAAAATTTTCGTTTTATACGCCGGAAAATACAGTAATTTTAAGGGTGTTTTATCTTTTAAAGATATATGTTTTTGTTTTTGTTTTTTGGGCCACACCCAGTGGTGCTCAGGGGTTACTCCTGGCTGTCTGCTCAGAAATAGCTCCTGGCAGGCACAGGGGACCATATGGGACACCGGAATTCAAACCAACCACTTTTGGTCCTGGATCGGCTGCTTGCAAGGCAAATGCCGCTGTGCTATCTCTCTGGGCCCCATATTTGCATTTTAAAAAAGAAAAGGAGCTTGTTTGTAATAAAATGGGAGCTTGGGGTTTTTATACCCCCTACCTGGTAAATTTAAAACTTATTAAACAATATTCTAAGGTTTTTTTTAAAGTAACTTGGTACATTTGAATACCTAGCCTGTGTGTGTTTGTATGCATGTACGTGTATGTTTGTGTTCACTGCTGCAGAGGCATTAGGAAGAACATTTTAATATTTTATATAACAATATAGTATCATTTGTATACTGTATTGTTTGAAAGTCAGTTTAAATTTAATTAAATTTGAGAGAAGGAATCTTTATTTTCTTATTCCAAGAGAAAAATATTATTCTTCAGAGGACAGTGTCTCTCCTTTTGTATTTCACATTGTTGTTCTGACATAATTAAATATTTTATCTCACTTTTTATGGAGGAAATAAAACAGTGCTTCTTTTTTGCTAGGTGGCTATCTTCCTCCAGAAGAAATAAAAGAAAGATTTGACAGCAACTGTATTACACCAGTAAGTAGTCTTATACTTAGCTAGCTATAGCTAACTCTTAAATGATAGGTTAATTTATTTTCTTCTGTCGTTTTAGGGAACTGAGTTCATGGACAATCTTGCTAAATGTCTTCGCTATTACATAGCTGATCGTTTAAATAATGACCCTGGGTGGAAAAATTTGATGGTAAGTTTCACATTTTGATACTTCAAAAAGATTAGGGTGATCATCTGAAATCTCCTTTTGATATGACTGATGTTATTTGACTTTTTTTCCTCTCTGAAAATGCTACTTTACTGTCAAAAGAAAGGAAGATTTCAGGATTATAGGAAATGGGATACCTTGCATGGTCCAGTTTTAGATAGTTGAATTTTCTTGTGCCAATTTTGCCCTTTTACAATCATCACTGTGAAATCTTAAATTGAACTCATGATTTTAATGTATATATGAGAAGGAAATTTTTTAAAATAAATCTTTCCATTACTAGAAATCAAAATACACCAGGATTAAAGCTTATGGATGATGGGGCCAAGGGGTAGAGGAATAGGGACAGGTAACTCCAAAAGAACTGGAGTGCATACTTTGCATGTGGAGTACTGGGTTCAGTCCCTGGCACCGAATTTGTGTTATACTGGGAAGTGGCCACAAAACTTAAAGCTCTGTGCTCTTGGCATTAAAATAAAATTAAACAATTTTTGGGTCTAATTATAGATTCATAAATTTGTTTACCATTAGATCTGGTAGATTAAGTTGTTAATGACTAAATTTTTGATATAAACATTTTTCTTGTGGTGCAGAAACTTAGCCTAATGCATGTTAGACATGCATTCTTTTTTGTTTGTTTTTGGGTCAAACCCGGTGGTACTCGGGCCACTCCTGGCTCTGTGCTCAGAAATTGCTCCTGGCATGCACAGGGGGCCATATGGGATACCTGGATTCAAATCACCATCACTCCTGGAACGGCTGCATGCAAGGCAAATGCCCTACTGCTGTGCTACCTCTCGAGCCGCTAGACATGCATTTTAACCTTTGAGTTAGCTCCCTGTCCAACATTTCATGTTTGAAAAATTTTTAGTCAATCAGTATAACAGCTTCTGTATCTAATATGTGTACACATGCTCACCTTATAGGGAAAATGTTCCAATTACATTTTTGTTCTAGTTTCATCTATTTAATGTGTTTTCTATTGAATTTTTGTGTTAGAAAATTTGGAATAAGTTAAAAATTTTAGAACCTTTTTTTTAGGTTATTTTATCTGATGCTAGTGCTCCTGGTGAAGGGGAACATAAAATCATGGATTACATTAGACGACAAAGAGGTAAAGCTCATTTATAAATATTTGATTATCGTATTCCCCATTATCCTGAAGGGAGATGTTTCAAGATCCCTGATGGGTGCTTAAAACTATGTACCAAAGCAAAGTATCATACCAAGCCTTTCAGATGCTGTTTTTTCCTGTAATACATGCTATTATTAAGTTTATTTTATTTTATAATTCAACAGATTATTTGACAATAAGTTAAAATATGTCTCTCAGTGTGCTGTAGTAAAAGTTCTGTGAAAGTGGTATTTGGAATTAACTGAAACCGGAGTAATGGGGTATATACTGTATTTTTTGCTCTATAAGACACACATAGTTTTTAGATGCTCTGGGTGGCATTCGCCCTTTAAGACACTCTTGAGTGTCTTACGAAATGAAAAATATGGTACTATATATGTTCTTTCTTCTAAAAAAAAAAGGAGAAAAAGATAAGACATCATTAAAGATAGTTTAAAATATATTATTTTTGTATTTAAAATTTATTCATATGAACACATTTTCTTTTTTCTTCTTTAGCCCAACCTAACCACGACCCAAACACTCATCATTGTTTATGTGGAGCAGATGGTAAGTTTCTTTCATGGAATTTAATTCTTTTGAATTAAACTAGAGTAAGTCAGTGATTTCTTTGATAGTAATTGAGTATAGAATGTAGTTTAGAGTATTCATGATTATGTGGAAAATATAATTATATCATTTTATGTATGAAAGGGAGTTGTATGATCTGTGATCATGTTTATTTATATTTAACTATCAAAATCTTTAAAATCGTTTAGTATTGATGAACATACTTTAAAATAAACAATGTTGGGGCCGGAGAGATAGCATGGAGGTAAGGCATTTGCCTTTCATGCAGAAGGACGGTGGTTCAAATCCCGGCATCCCATATGGTCCCCCAAGCCTGCCAGGGCCGATTTCTGAGTGTAGAGCCAGGAGTAACCCCTGAGCGCTGCTGGGTATGACCCAAAAACCAAAAAAAAAAACAAAAAAAAAAAAAAAACAAAGAATGTTCCTTTCTGTGTGGTAGACTACATTTTAGGCCCTGATATTCAGAATACATTTTGTTGGCTGAGAACTGCTAGGAAGTTTAATCTTTAGAGCATTTTGTTCATGTGCTTATTTGGACTATGTTGGTGTCTTGTATGTTAGTAAGATCTTTGGACTTTGGTAAGGGTCTTCTAAAAGTGCCACTTGTTCTGTCTTTATTGATTGGCAGCTGATCTTATTATGCTCGGTCTTGCCACTCATGAACCCAACTTTACCATTATAAGAGAAGAATTCAAACCCAACAAACCCAAACCATGTGGTCTTTGTAATCAGCTTGGTCATGAAGTCAAGGATTGTGAAGGCTTGCCAAGAGAAAAAAAAGGAAAGGTAAGAAATTTGAGATGTATTTGCTTGCTTTTAAAAATTCATTTTATTATATTTTTATTGTGTTCTTGCTTTGTGTGTTTGTGGGTTTTTGGGGGTAGGTGGGCTCATTCTTCAAGATTCTTAGGGATTACCTTTGGCTCTGCACTAAGCAGTTATTTTTGGTGGTGCTAAAGGACCATATGGGATACTAGGGATTGAACCCAGGTTGGCCACATGCAAGGCAAGTACCCTACCCATGTACTATCTCTGGCCCCATATTTTTATTGTGATGAAGTATATATAACAAAATATATGTTATATATATTATATGTTATATTCTCTGGTTCCATAACAAAATATTTTAAGTATTTAAAAATACACAATTTGGTGGGCCGGAGAGATAGCGTAGAAGTAAAGCGTTTGCCTTTCATGCAGAAGGTCATTGGTTCGAATCCCGGCATCTCATATGGTCCTCTGAGTCTGTCAGGAGTGATTTTTGAGCGTGGAGCCAGGAGTAACCCCTGAGCGCTGCTGAATGTGAACCAAAAACAAAACAAAACAAAAATATACAATTTGTTGGTATTTATAAGTAATACTACGTAATATTATTAAGTCTATTAAGGATGCCTCCTTTTTTATTTTAAGGGCAGAGTACCTCCCACTTGATGCTCAGGGCCAAGGATCCCACTGATGATTCTTCGCTGACTGGGCCTGGGGATTTAATGCAAGAAATTGAGAATACGATGTTGTTCTACCCTGCAGTGCCAGGGATATTAAGGCCACCCTGGTGGCACTGGGTGCCTTCAGCATCATATTAAGTGGTGCTTAGGGATTCAAAGCTGGGTGGGAACCTCCATTCTTTTTTTTTTTTTTTTTTTTTGCTTTTTTGTGCCACACCCAGTGATGCTCAGGGACTACTCCTGGCTTGGGAGACCATATGGGATGCCAGGGGATCGAACTTTGGTCCATCCTAGGTTAGCATGTGCAAGGCAAACGCCCTACCGCTTGCATCACCACTCCAGCCCCTGGAAACCTCCATTCTTAACATGCTCCTTAACTGCTGTGCCATCTCTAGCATGCAAGAAGCACCATTTGTAAAACAAATGGCAAAAACTGTAATTAGATTTCTACCTAGTTATTTTTTTACCCTCACAGACTTGTATCTTTTAAAGTGTAGAAACCTGGGATTCAACCCCCATATCTGAGAGTTGGCCTGAGTCAGGTATAACAGTCCCCCACCCCTAATCCTTGATAGTTTTCAATTACGACTAGTTTCTATCTATTTGGGTTCACTTGTTTATATGCAGTCCCCTTTAAAGGAAATAGGGCACTTATAAGCAGCAACCTGCAACCTTGGTTTTCTCTCCAGTACCATATGTGGTCCCCTGAGCATCTTCTGGTGTAGGAAAAAAAAAAAAAATTAAGGTGGGACAGATTCTGTTTGATTTAAATTGGAGCTTCTTGAAAAGACATATTGAATAAAAATATTAGGTAAGAAATGCATGCTTTCAGGCTAGGGATGTGGTACCCTGATGAAGTAGATAAACTCGCATGTATGAGATCTTAAATTAATCTCTGGCAGACTAAAAAAGAAATAAAATAAGTTTGCATTTGCATTTTGCAGCACAATAACATAAAGATCTATGTGTTCATATGTTTATAGAGGAAGATCTGTGAGCATATCTGTCTATCATGATAATTCTAGGACTTAGGTAGAAACTAGAGATCAGCAAATTGTTACTGGATTTGACCTGTGAGTAAGAGTATTTGTAATAGGTTGTAAAGGAAAGCAAAATGGCAAAGTACTTAATAGAAGACACGTGTCCTTTACTTGTTAACACCTTTTACTATCTGACTAATTATAGAAGACTGCTTAGGATTCTGGATAGTTTATATATTTAAATGGTTTTTGTTTGTTTTGGGGCTACACTCTGTTGTGCTCAGGTTTTATCCTAGCTCTACATTTAGAGATCACTCCTGGTGGTTATTGGAGGATCATATGAGATACCAGGGATTAAGCCTGATTGGCCATGTACAAGGCAAGCATCCTACCTGCAGCACTATCTCACTGGCTTTTAAATGATTTTATTACTTGCTCTTTAGTTTTGTTGTTGTTGTTGTTTTTAATGTGTCTTTTTTTTGTTTTGTTTTGTTTTTGGAGGTGACACTTGGCAGTGCTTCTGGCTCTGTGCTCAAAGAGTCGTTGTGCTGGGAATTGAACCATGATTTGCTGTATTCAAGTCAGTCTCCCCAGCCCTGTAAATTAGTTTTTTAATTGAATACATGTGAGGTGAAAATGGGCCTTGCTTTAGAAAAAGCCATAATGCTTGGAAAATTTCTGTCTTCAAGAGTAGCCTTCTCTAATCTTGTCTTATCCTTGCAGCATGATGAGCTTGCAGACAGTCTTCCTTGTTCAGAAGGAGAGTTCATTTTCCTCCGTCTTAATGTTCTTCGTGAGGTATGTAACGGTTGTCATTGACTTGGCGTTCTAAAGCACGGAACCTTTTGATAACTTTAACGTGAGTATTCCTTTTCTGGTTGCAGTATTTAGAAAAAGAACTCACTATGGCCAGCCTGCCATTTACATTTGATGTTGAGAGGAGCATCGATGACTGGGTCTTCATGTGCTTCTTTGTGGGAAATGACTTCCTTCCTCATCTGCCATCCTTAGAGATTAGGTATGTGTGCTTGTATGAGTATGTATCCTGTTTTACCTCTCCAGTACAAACAGTTTCTGATGTGTGCTATTTATTTCCCGGTGGCAGGGAAGGTGCTATTGACCGTTTGGTTAACATTTACAAAAATGTAGTACATAAAACTGGGGTAAGTTCACTCTTGAATAATTAAAAAAAATTAGTATTTGTTTTTATCAGATGATCTTACATTTATTTTATCACTTACAGGGTTACCTTACAGAAAGTGGTTATGTCAATCTGCAAAGAGTACAGATGATCATGTTAGCTGTTGGTGAAGTTGAGGATAGCATTTTTAAAAAGAGAAAGGATGATGAGGTAAAGTGCTTCTCTTGCAGAAGCTAAATTATTCCTGTTCCTATAGGCTATGATGGTACTGTGATCGTATATTTAAACTCTTTGAGTACAATTGTTAGATCATTACAGATTTATCAAACACCACTATAATTATGAGTAGTTGGAGCATGCTCTTTTTTTTTTTTTTCGTTTTTGGGCCACACCCGGTGATGCTCAGGGGTTACTCCTGCCTATATGCTCAGAAATTGCTCCTGGCTTGGGGAACCATGTGGGGCGCCGGGTAATCAAACCGAGGTTCGTCCTTGACTAGCACAGGCAAGGTAGACGCCTATCCCTTGTGCCACCACTCCGGCCCCTGGGCATGCTTTTTTTAAAATTAGTGTTGTGACCACTTTTTTAAAATAAGCTTTGTAAACAGCATGGTTTACAAAGTTGTTTATAATATAGTTTATTTGGGCATTCAGTGTTTCAACATTAATTCCACTACCAGTGTGACCTTCCCTCTACTTGTCCCAGTTTTCCTACAGTCCTCCAGGCCTGCCCCATGGTAGGCACAAAATAATTTTACTTGTTTGTTTTTTTATTTTAAATTATCTTATATTGGTTGTTATGACAAAATGACTAATGGGATGATCAAAAAATAGTTCAAACTATAAAAGGATATTTGTAAAACTTATTATATCTCACAATGGAATTATTAAAGGTCATTGTCTAAGGATTTACTGAGCTGTTTGTTGCTAGTTGAGCCTTCTGTGTTACTGTTTTTATTCATTGAATTTGGTTGACTTTTTTGCTACATTTTGTCTGATTTGCTTTGCTCCTATTGGGCTGTCAGCATTATGGAATTTGGAGGTATCATACACTTGATGAGCTCTAGGATCTGTAAAAGTGGGCCATTTCTCATCTCACACCCCTTCCCAAGTGGCCCCAGAATTTTCAGCCTGAAAACTGGTGTGCCTGGAAGTTTCATCTTGGCACCTTCAAAGATTAGTCATGAAGCAGTAAAATGGGGCTGTGTTATAGCAGCCACTAGTGGGATGTGGTGTTGGACCTGCTGAATGTTATTTTATAAAGGTTATATAATTCTTGTTGTGTAAAACTATCTATTACATTGTTTGAGTTGCAATGTAGTTTTGCTCTTTAGATTTTAGGCTGTACTGGTGGTACTATAAATAGACTATTCACAGTTTTATTTATTCATATTCATAGTTTTGGGGACTGTGTAGTACTTGGATGGAATCTGGGTGTCTGCAAAGCATGCGCTCAGCTCATTGTGTTTTTTTTCCCCCCTCTAATATCTTGTGAGTGAGTATCTTTTTTTCTTTTTCTTTTTCTTTTCTTTTTTTTTTTTTGTTTGTTTTTGGCTCTTACCCAGCAGTGCTCCAAGGGCTACTCCTGGCTCTACACTCAGAAATTGCTCCTGGAAGGCTTGGGGGACCATATGGGATGCTGTTCTTCTGCATGCAAGCATGCAAGGCAAACACCCTACCTCCATGCTATCTCTCCAGCCCTAGTATCTTTTTTTTTTTTTTTTTTAAATGCTGGGATCCAACCCAGTCTTCTATTTGCAAAGCATGCTTCTTACCACTGAGCCACGTCCTGATTCCCCGTCACAATTTTTAAAGTTCAAATCCAAACATTTGGCTAAGCAGTAGGATAGTAAATTTAGGGTTCCAAGACTACAAGGATACCTGGATTGAATAGTTGCTCCCATGTTCTTTCAGAAATACTTATTCATGCTCTGGACCTTAAGCTTTGGAACTTAAATTCTGTAGGAATTCAGAGCTGGATTATTTTAAATAGGGGACAGGGTTATAACTGAGTAAGAAATTTAAACATAAAAGAAGATAGCAAAGCATTTTTTTTAAATGCATGGAAATTATTGCGTAAAATAGGATGAGTGCTTAGGTGAGAAGTCCAGATTTTTTTTTTTCCCCTTTTTTGTTTGGGACCACATCCAACAGTGCTCAGGGGTTACTCAAGGCTCTGCACTTAGGATTCACTCCTAGTGGTGCTTAGACCATATGGGATGCTGGTGCTAGAAACTAGATTGCCCACTAGCACCCTACATGCTATACTCCTGCTTCAGCTCCTTTTTCTTGGGATTTTGGGCGCTTGCTTTATTTGCTGGTACCTTTCACTTACATAATAAGCATTGGCAAGGGCTGCAGTGATAGTACTGTGGCCAGGGCAATTTGCTTTGTAAACACAAACCTGGGTTTGATTCTTCAGCAACCTTTATGGTTCCTGGAATCATCCAGGATTAATTCCTGAACACAGAGCCAGAGTTACACCTAAGCACTGCTGGGTGTGGCCCACCAACAAACCAAAAATGTACAAACACTAGGGATAGAGTTGGGATGGGGAAATAGTAAAAGTGGGGTTTCATTCTGAATTACTAGATTTAAGGAGCTACAAGACACTTAAGAAAAATCCATCAAGGCAAAGTCTTTTCAAGAGATTTGAGACCCATAAAACGATCGTCATACTTTGTCATAAGTGAACTGCCAAGCCGTGGTGACTGGTATGGAGTCAGAGCACCCTCAGAAATATAGTCACAGTCCTAGAGAGAAGGGAGAAAAAAATCCCTAGAGAGAGAAGCTGCTGGGATTGTCTGAGATGATTAAGGTGGCTGATTTAGGAAGCCTAGAGCAGACCTGGTCAAAGAGAGTGAGTAGCAATGGGGAGAAGCAGTGACTAGGTTTGTAGCCTATTCATGAGTAAAGGGAATTCTTTGAGAAATTTTTATTAATAGTCATGACTTTCCTAAGTAAATAATATTAAATATTTCAAAGCATGTTAGTATTAAAACATGTCTGTGTTGATAAGAGTCTCTATTTTCTACAACTTTGTATACTGAGAGATTTCTTCTTTGGACATAATATTTAGCAGTGAATTGACTGAACATTCTGTCCAAAGCTTCTTGGTCATTTGTGATGGTAAAACTTTGTAATGGTTGATTTGAGATAGTTAATAATTACTAGAATATGTTTTTAGCAGTTGCAGTGGCTCTAGTTGATACATAGTATGTGTTGTTTGGTATAAAAATTGCCTGGTTTTAGAATGGTCTTCTATTGTTAAATCAGCAGATTTTGTGTCATGAGGAATTGGTGATAATGATTATTGGAGAGTGATGTATTATATATATCAATAAGTAGAAGTTGAGTTTCTGATTTAAGTTTTATATGACAGGTAGAGATGACATTTTTGGGTTTTGACTTTTTGGTGTCCTTACATCAGATAATTCTTTTAACAGGGTTAAGAAATTAGTGGGGTAATTTATGAATCCTCAGATATTTTATGGGAAAGTATCTGGGTATTTTTTTTCCCTTAAAAGTGTGTCTATACAAAAACCAAAAAGGGGGGGGGTACCTTGGAGAGATAGCACAGTGGTAGGCTGTTTGCCTTGCATGCAGCCAACCCCAGACGAACCCTGGTTTGATTCCTGGCATCCCATATGGTTCCCCGAGCCTGCCAGAAGCTGTTTCTGAGCACAGAGCAAGAATAACCTCTGAGTGCTACCGGGTGTGACCCTAAAACCAAAAAAAAAAAAAAAAAAAAAGTGTCTATGAAGAGGTTTTCAGAGGAATTCACAACATAAAAATCTTAAGATAATGACCATCTTATTTTGTTTATATGTATTTACACCCTTAAAAATATTTAAGGGTTGGAGAGAAAAATAAATCAGTGGACTAAACACATAATTTTCATGTGGGATACCTGAGTTTGGTCTTCATCACCACATGGTTTTGGAAGCATTTAGCCTGAAAGTAACCTCCCAAACAAAGCTAACAAACGAAGTATGTATTTAACTGACAAGCAGAATAGATAATAGAAAGGATGGAGCACGTTATTGTCATAAAAAATGGATCAATGGATCAGTTAGATCAGGTATTTATGCTTTTTAATTTTATGAGCTTTCTGTTGCCTTTTATTTGGTAATTATTCATTTTTACACAAAATTTTCTTACTCACCTTGTGCCAAGTAGTACTTTTTCTGTTACTTATACAGCAACAACAACAACAACAAAATGACAAAAATTTCTTTTTTTAAACTTTATTTTATTAATTGATTAGTTTTGGGGTCACACTTGATGCTGCTCAGGGGCTACTTCTGGCTCTGCACTCAGAAATCTCCCCTGGTAGGCTGGGGGACCATATGGGATGCCAGAAATTGAATTGGGTCTCTCCTGGGTTGGCCACATGCAAGGCAAATGCCCTACTGCTGTGCTATCTCTCTGGCCTCGACAAAAATTTCTGACCTCGTGCAGTTTAGGTTCTGGATGAGATGGGCAATAAGCAAAAATTAAGTAAACTGTATAATGTGATTTGTGTCATGAAGAAACTAAATCAGGCAAGGAAATATCTGGGAAAGTGGAGATGGGTTCATTGCAGTTCCAGAAAAGGTTTGATAAAAGGACTCATGGTAGAGTTTCTTTAAATAAAGAAGTACAGAATGGGAGGAATTTTAACTGCAGATCTTTGATGGTCATTTCCAGAACTCTAGGGCAGGAACATAGCCAAGATGTTCACAAAACAGTAAGGGGTCAGTGTGGCGAAAGTAGAGGAAGTAGAGTGAAGGTAAAATAGGTGAGAAATAAAATGTAGAGAGGTGGTTGGACCCCAGGGGTCTTAATAAGGACTTGAGCTTTCATTCTGCGTTTGTTAGTGGAGAGTTTTGAGTATGAATGACAAGGCTTAACACATATTAAAGATCATTCACGGCCATATTGAAACTAACTACATGTAGGCAAAGATAAACAGGGAGTCCAATTAGGACTCTGTTGCCTAATTTTAGGAGGCACTGTTGCCAGGATTTTAGAGCGCCAGCATGAGATCCATGGAGATAAGAGCTAGTTAGATTCTGTGTTTTGAAGGTAGAACAATGGGATTGACTAATAGATTAATTGCTGTGTATGAAGAAGGAATCACATCAACACTTAACCTAAAACAGTTTGTGCACTTAGAAAATGATCTGAGTAGCAGTGAGGAGCAAGACTGGGAGGTACAAAGATAGGAGGAAGATTCCATTTTGGAAGCACTGAGGGTATTGAGTCGAAGTTGGTCCTGACTGCAGAGTCATCATGTAGCTGTGTTTACAGCCTTTAATCTAGTTGATTGCTCTTGGGTAAAGCAGAAAAGCAGTGATGTCCCAGAGTTGCCCCACCTGAACGCCACCATTTGAGCTGGGAAGTTGAAAAGCTCAGATAAGAGCGAGTGAAGAGAGAGCTGGAAGAATGCAGTGCCTTTGGTGAGGAACATGATTTCAGAAGGAAAGAATTCTGTTTGGATTAAAAATCAGCTAGTGGATTTTTAAATCACTAATGACTTAGATAAAGGAAGTTATATTAGAGAAAGGGGCTAAGATGATGTTTTTTAATCTTGTGGGTTTTTTTTTTTTTTAAGTTGGGGGTAAAGAGGTCACACCTTGCTGTATTGTACTTAGGGGTTATTCCTGATTCCACTCAGGTTATTCCTAGTGGTGCTCTGTGTACCATTTGAGATGCCAAGGATTGAACCCTGGCTGGCAGTATGCAAGGCAAATGCCCTACTCACTATGCTGTTGCTCTCTGGTCCTTTGTGTTTGTTTTTTTTTTGTGTGTTTTTTTTTAATTAATTTATTTATTGGTTTTTGGGTCACACCCAGTGGTGTTCAAGGATTACTCCTGGCTCTCAGAAATCGCTCCTGGCAGGCTTGGGGGACCATGTGGGATGCTGGGAATTGAACCTGGGTTCATCCTGGGTTGGCCATGTGCAAGGCATACACCCTATCACTGTTATCTCTCTGTCCCAATTTTAGCGTAATTGTTGTTTGTTTGGACCTCACAAGTCAGGTAATGCTGGGAATTGAATCTTGGTCAGATTCATGCTAGATATCCTAAACTCAACTCCCAGAACCATATATGGTCCCCCAAGCCCTCTCTGAGTTATTCCTGAGCACAGAGCAAGGAGTAAGCCCTGGACACTACTGGGTGTAACTCAAAGAACAACAACAGAAAAACCCAAAACAAAACAAAAAATTTAATCTCCAAAACAAAAAAGGATAATCTACTAATAGGAAAAAGGTCAAAAAAGGAGAAATGAGAGAAAAAAATAAGGGATTTGAAGGATCCACTTAGGAAGTCTACTTTTGACTGGTAAGAATATTTTCTAGAGTTCTAAAACTTCTGTTTGAAAATGGCTTATCAACGTAAATAAGAAAATACTTCAGCGTGATTATTATATTTTAGAATAGGATAATAGAAATAAGATTAAAATCACTTTTTTTTTTTGGTCCCCCAATTCACAATACAGACCAGGCAAAGGGCCTGGGTTGAGGTGCATATGGTCTGTATTTACTGTCCCTCCTCTTTCTATAGTCAGTATAAAGAACACAACCTGTGGTAAGAATTGGGAGACCTTATCTTTTCTTTTTTTTGATTTTTAAATACACACACACACACACACACACACACACACACACACACACACACACACACACACACACACACACACAAACATAAAAAATCCTTCACCAGTGCAACATTCCCATGACCAATATCCCAAGTGTCCTTCCTCCCCACCCCACACCAGCCTGTACTCTAGACAGGCTTTCTACTTTGTGTTTTGTTTTGTTTGTGTTTTGTCCTTTGTGTTTTGTTTTGTTTTGGTATTATAGAAAGTTCAGGTAGCCAGTCCTGTATTAGCTCCTCTCCTAGAAAAAAAAAAAAGCCCAAATTTCAGAGCTACCTCATTAAGGTCTTATTGCCATTGCAATCCTGATTAAAAGGATAGAGGTTTGGTAAGTGGGATGGTGGTTAGTGAACCATAGACTCTTAAACTGTCTCCAGAAACTTGAGCATGGGAGGAGTGCTTCCGAGAGCAAAGTTGTTTCTGAGTGGTCCAATTTAGTAAACGGAACAAGGTCAACCCCAGTTCTGTTCACACTGTTTTCATTTTCAAAATGAATCCCCAGTGGTGGCCAGATCCTTATCCTGTGAATTAAATTAGTCCAAGTAAGCGCATCCATTTGAATTTTCTTCCTTCCTTTCCTTTTCTAAGGAAAGAAAAGGTTCTCATAGTGCACACTTCTCAATCTTTTTGTACTTGCATGCAACAGAGTTAAGCACAAGCCCATTTTAGTTGATAGTGCACTTTAATTTTGAAAGTTGACTTATTACTAACTATATTCAGGTACAGATGAATAATTTTTTGTTTTCTAATTTCTCTGTATTGAATTGAGCATGTATTCACTCCAAAGTAAAACCAAGTGGTGTTGCCTTGATTCTTTCCTGGGATGATATTTTATAAATATAAAAAGAAATTGAAGACCAGATTGTATTTAAATTTATCTTAGGGTGATCTCTTTGCATCTAAAGTTCTGATGGCAGCACTGTGTATATTTTACTGCCTACGTTTAATTATATATCAGGGTTCCTGGTGTTTTCCTTTAAAACTAAAATTGTTTCCTGAATCATTCCTGTAATATTTAACTCTGACATTTTTGTGTAATTATTTGACAGAATATATGGATTTTATACTTTTAGGACAGTTTTAGAAGACGACAGAAAGAAAAAAGAAAGAGAATGAAGGTGAGTTTTGATTCATAAGATTGGCAGTAGCATCTCTTTATTTGAGCATAAGATGTTTATGACAGTAATTTTAGCTTATCCAGTAGGACTGGTTATAGCTTCCTTTTTATCTTAAGAAAGAATTTTGGTGTTGATTTTAAAGAAATCTTTTCTACACTCTGGGCCTAAAAGGAGCAGGAGGTGGTATTTTACTTAACTTAATTTTTTTGGTTTTGGTTTCACACCTGGCAGTACTTCAGGGTTACTCCTGATTCTGCAATAACAAGTTATTGCTGGCAATGCTTGGGGACTATGTGGGATGTTAAGAGATTGAATCTGTCAGCTACGTGTAAGGCAGACACCCTGTTCTCTGTACTCTCTCTCTCTGACCCCAAGAAGTAGTTTTTAATTCTTTAAAAAAATTTTTTAAAAGCGATCTTATATAGTTTTGTAATTTAAAAATCCCATTTTGAAAAGTTACTATACTTATATATACACATTATTTTGGGGTTAATCATGGCATTTTACATCTTATGATTTCGAGAAGATATCACCACTGACTCCTTTCTAAATTCAGTTCTGTTTTTGTCTGGTATGCAAAAGGTACCATAATCTGGTCAAATTCTTGTGACCCAACTTTTCCTCCTGCTGTGTTTAAACAGACCATATTCCTCCTTACTTAAAAGTCTTCATTAAAGCCTCTGGATGGATTCCTGATTACGTCTTTCTTTCCTATTCCAGATAACCTCACCTTGTTTTTATCCTGGCCCCATTTAATTATCCTTTCTTTGAATTCTGGTGCCTTTTGAGTTTGTGATACTTGTTTCCTTACTTATTTCCTTGTTTATTCCTTTACTTATTCCTTGATTTATTTTTTGCCATTTTATTTTGAATTTTAAACCCATATAGCTTCTTACTGTTTTTAGATTTGAGTAATGTGGGAACTTAGGGAAAATATTTCATCTCTCGCAAATTCAGAATCATTTAGATTAGAAGGGGTAACATTTTATTTTTCTTTTTTAAAAAATAATGCTGTATTCATTAACCAAGGCTTCTACTTAAAGCATGTTAATATCATGGAATAAATTCTAGTGGAAATAGAGTATAGTACATTGAAGGACAAGTAAAAGTTGTATTTTCTAAGTATAATAATTTCTAATTGTTTTGTTTTTTGGGCCACACCCGGTGGTGCTCAGGGGTTACTCCTGGCTCTGCTCAGAAATTGCTCCTGGTAGGCACAGGGACCATATGAGATGCCGGGACTCATACCACTATTGGTCCTGGGTAGTCATTTACAAGGCAAACGTCCTACCACTGTGCTGTCTCTTCGGCCCTTAATTTCTAAATTTAAGTCAATCTCCTCACCTTTTTTCCTGCCAGAGATCAAATTCAGAATCTCAACTCAAAGGAGATGTTAGAGTTCTAGCCCTTTCCTGAATCTTTACATTAATACTAATTATATATTCATATAACTTACTCATCTGCAATAGTATTTTTGTCTGCCTGAAATTGTCTTGAGTGGTTTTTTTTGAGATGAAATAAATAAAATGGATTATTAACCTGAGACTTGTGGATTCTCTGTATCAAAAGAGCACATGTTAATTATGTTTACAATAGTTATTAAATATTAGATACTTATTGCTTATTGTATGCATATCAATAAGTAGACCATACATATTGGTAATCTAAATGTCTAAGTAAATACAGTGATGTCTATATTATTTTTTTCTTGTCATTTTACTGTCTGTGGTTTTATTTTTATTTTTACATTTACTTTCATTTGCTAGAGAGATCAACCAGCTTTCACTCCTGGGGGAATATTAACCCCTCATGCCTTGGGTTCAAGAAATTCACCTGGTTCTCAAGTAGCCAGTAGTCCAAGACATGCAGCCTATGAAATGAGGATGCAGAATAATTCTGTAAGTGTCTTTTATGTAGCTTTCTATCAGATGACTCTTGCATTTGTTTGTAAACTTTGTACCTTAACCTGGAAGTGTGGACTTTTGTATAATACTTGTATAATTTATAATTTTTTAACTTGAGTTTTTTTTCTTAAATGACTAAAGATGTGTAAAGAAAAGAATATTCATGTAAATATACAGTTAAGTACCTGCATTTCTTCTGTTATGTGATTAGACCATAGAGCATTTCCCTTCCCAAAAGGTCAAATGGTGATACTGAAAGCATCATACCGAAAGGGGAATATGCAAAATGTATCATAGCTGAGGCAAGGAAGGAATATACTCCTTCTTGCCAGATAATTGCCTCTTTCCTTCTAATGATCAGTTAAGTGTATGTTGCCGAAATGTATTTTTCAGTCTATTAAATACAGGTAGTTTTCACAACCTAAACTCATTCTCCACTCAGCAGCTGAATACATACATGTTTTAAGGTATCTCTGGCTATCCAGAGTTTGGTTGCTTTCTATTTATAAGCTGCTTTGTCTTATGGAATTCTCCTTGTTTGAATTTTGAAATCAAAACTGCTCATACAAATCCACTTGGCCAGCAAAACCGAATTCTCTTTAGTAGCTATTTGTTAGAATAGTTCAGTGCATTATCATACAATAACAGAGGCAAAGAACTAGATCATGGACTATCACTTAAAAGATGGCAGATTGTCAAAGCTATGACTTAATTTTTTTGTTTTGGGCCACAGGGCTTATTTCTATCTTTGCATTGGGGAATCACTACTAGTGGTGCTGCTCAGGGGACCATATGGGTGCCCAGTATCAAACAAGGAGTGGCTGTTTGCAAGGCAAGCGCTCTACCCACTGTAATGTTGCTCTGGCCCCAGCAATTGCTTTGCTTGAGATTAGTGGTATGAGAGAAAATAGAGGGAGGGGGAATACTATATAAGATTTAAAACCCCCCCCTCCCATTTTTGCTTACCAGGTAATGCTTACAAGGTCACTTTACTATCTGGAGGACAATAACATGTATATTCATTTGGAAAAGGAGAAAATTCCTTTTATCCTTCTGGGTTTTTCATGAATGATGATAGAATAACAAGATTAGAGAATGGTGAGAACCCCAAATTAAGTTTCTATGAATAGAAAGCCCACATAGACTTGAGGGATCTGAGGCAGAAAGGTAAAGAGTTATATATGGTATTCTAGCTAGATAATGGGAATAGAGGCTTAGAACTTCGTGGGGAGGAGAGCAGGGTAATGTCCATGATGAAAAAGACTGCTATGTTATAAACATAGGCTATGCATGACAGTTCTTTCTAGTAATGACCCTTCTGTGTGTCACTCCTCAGTTTAGATTCTTTGAGGCATTTGAGTGAATGGTTGCTGCTTTTGATCCTGCAGCACCTCAGTCCTGCAGTTGATTTCACCTTAGAGTAATCTGCTTGAAAAAATGGCTTATTTTGCTAGAAGAGTTAGGATCTCAGATTTAGAATGTTAGAGCAATTAATTCTATTCTCTAGGTGCTGCAGCCTGAAATTCTTTTGTGTATATGTTGTTCTCATTATTTTTGTTTTGTTTTTATATTTTGTCTCATTTTTTTGGTTTTCATTACACCATTAACAGTGGTATTTGGAAGGCCAGATGAAGGAACTTATTAATATGAGAGACACAAGTAAATAGAAAAGGTGATGAACACCATTTGAGTATGGTAGCTATAATCTTCACAGAGAAAATTGATTAGTTTCCTTAAATACCATGTTAATGTCAGAATGCCTATTTTCTCAAAAAAATTTTTTTATTATAACAGTGATTTACCAAATTGTTCATAATACAGTCATGTCAGCATTAAATGTTCAGAAACTAGTCCCACCACCAGTGTGACTCTCCCTTCATCAGTGCTCCAGTTTCCCACCTATTACCCTAGCTCGCCCCTTGTAGTCACAAACACATTTACTTCATGTTTTTGTTACAACACAAAGTTAAATGGAATTACCAAAACTTAGGTCGAGTCAATTTGAAATAATTGTTATAGCTCTTCATATTACTAAAGTCAATCATTCATGGGGCTATGGTTGGTACTAGTGATTCTTCTGTGTTACTGTTCAGGCTCACTGAGTTTGGGAGAGTTCTGTGAAACTTTCCCATCAAATTTTTGTGATAATACTGGACAGATAGATACTACTATGAAATTTTGAGGTGCATAGTACTGGACCCTGAGGTCACAGGGTTCATTCTATAGGCCTGAAACAAAGTTGGTGGTATGGCAGTTTGATAAGATTAAATCGTGGAACTGGGTTATTTCTGTCAGAGGGTATCCAGTGTAGTCCTGGCTGCTGCTTTCAGACAGGAAGGGCACTCTGTCCCTAGCCCTTCTGACAATGTCCCAGAGAGATCAGCCCTGACCAGACTCCCATCATCTTTTCTGGAGCTTAGAGGAGGAGCTGGACTTTTTTTCCTGCCCAGAAGATGGCAGGTTTGGGCAGAAGCTCCTGTGAGTAAGAGATGGAAGATGGGGTGTCTTAGCCTGCCTACATTCCACCTGAGAAAGTTTAGCTACTCTTACTGAGTTCAGTCCCAGAGCTGAACCATTTCTGTTGAAGGATGTTGGGTGTCAGAGTGCCTATTTTTTCATCTCAGAGACAATAAGTTTAAACTTTTTCAGCTATGATTGCATTGAGAAAGGTTCAAATATTACATTCAGTATGTATCTACTGATGAAAAATAATGTCTACCAAGGGAGTAGGAGTGGGAAGATTGTTGATTAGGTTGCTTATTTGATCCTGTCAAAATCTCTTGACAAAATTATTTCTGTGGGTAGCTTTGCCTACAGGGATATCTGTGGCCAGTTTTAATTTGGTAAATTGTCTATACGAACAGTTTTACACACAGAAATTTGGAAGAATTGGTATGACTGGCACGTTTAGGAATGAATGCTTATCTTAGAAAAAGAGCAGAGGAGAATTTAATTTAGCACTAGGAGTAAGCAATTCTATTTTCTTTTATTTTTCCCTCTTACCCTTGACTGCACATGATCTTCATTATCTAAAGATATAGTTTATGGAGCTAGGGAGTTAATTCAGAGAACTGAAGCCCTTAGTTTGGTCCCATGTTATATGCTGTCCACCTCATGAGGATTCATGGGGCTGTGGTTGGTGCTAGTGATCCTTCTGTGTTATTGTTCAGGCTCACTAAGCTTGGGAGATTTCTGTGTAACTTTCCCATCAAATTTCCTGTGATAAAACTGGGCTGATACTACTATGAAATTATAGCTGTTGTGGCCCTTGGGGACACCCAGCAGTGTTAAACCTGGGGAGTGCCACTTTACTGTGCTTGAGCACTGAACTATTTGACCTACACAGCTGAGCCTGATGTGCCCTCTGTACCCCTAAGGTGCTTCCCCCATCCACCTCATCCCCAATGAAGACATTTTTTTATATATTTTATTTTTTTTTATCAATTTAGGAATTTTTCTTTCTGTGAAACATAACTATTTAAGAGGATTTATATGATATTACCCTCATGATTCAAATGAATTCGTGTGAGTCTCTGAAAAATAATAGTGATGATTATTAAATGGTTAACATTTATGTTCCAGCCAAACAGCATGCTGTGGTTGATATTTCACACATGTTTTTGCTTCGTTCTTTTAATAACCAGCAAAGGGCTACAATAGTATGATCTCCATTTGAAGTTGAAGCTGACAGGAATTAAATGAATTTCCCAAGGTTGTATAACTATAGATTCAATTTGGTGTCTCAAGACTCAGGTCTGCCTGGGGCCAGGGAAATAGTTCATTGGGCTGGTTCAGGCTGTGGTACTGCATGGTTGTGCCCTGGTTGTGATAGCCCTTTCCTAGTGGCTGTTCTCCAGCACTGCCATTGGGGAAGTAGGTCCCTAGGTTCATTTTTTAATGATATTTAAAAATGTACATCTTAATTTCCAATTAGTAAAGTCTTCCCAATTTTTTCACAATATTGACCATAATTATTATAATATGTATTTTTTTTTCTTTTGTTTTTTGTTTCTTTTTGGTCATACCCGGCAGTGCTCAAGGGTTCCTCCTGGCTCTACACTCAGAAATTGCTCCTGGCAGGCTCAGGACTGTATGGGATGCCGGGATTTGAACCACCGTCCTTCTGCCTACAAGGCAAACGCTTTACCCCTAGGCCAGTGGTCGGCAAGCTGCAGCTCATGAGGCACATGCGGCTCTTTACACTTTTTAATGCGGCTCTTCTGTGCGCTGGGCGGCAGCTCCAGAAGTCAGGACTCTGTTCCTAGCCTTTGTCAGTGCACGCCCTGTGTGGCTCTCAAAATAAATCTCAATCATGGTTTTGGCGAGATTTGGCTCAGTTGAAAGAAAAGGTTGCCCACCACTGCAGTCTATGCTCTCTCTCTGGCCCCCATAATATGTATTTTTTAATAAAAAATTGTTAGCTGTCACTTTCCTTACCATGAGCAATCTTTTTGCAAAGGTTTTAATTATTGTATTAAAATAGCATACTAAGCATTCAATTTAAAGTTTTTTTTAATTTATTTGAAATTAATTCAGTATACTCATAAGGAGGAAAATATTAACATGGGAAGTCATTTGATATAAAAGTAAAGTTGCATTTTTTGTTTTAAATACAAGTCTACATACACACATGCGCGCACCCACACATCACAACCAAGGGCTATTCAAATTTTGATGACAATTTATTTACGGGCCCCTGAGCAATAATACTTCTTAGGTAGGGTGTTTGCCTTGTATGCGGGTGACCTGGATTTGATCTCTAGCATCCTATAATGGTCCCTTGAGCACAACTGGGAGTGATTCCTGAGTAAAAGAGTAACCTTGGGCATTCCTGGATGTGGCCAAAATAAAATAAGCAAACAAAATAAAACCAATATTTATTTACTATTGATTTATAGTGCTGTATAAATATGGGGAGTGTAGCTCTCTGTGTGTAAAAGCCACTCCCACCATTGAAGTTCTAACTCGCTACAATTTCAGTTTTAAAAACTATCAGGCCTCCTACCATGTTCATTGAGTTAGGCATAAAGGAAGGTAATACTCAATTTAAGTAGTATCCAGATCTTTAGATAACTAATAAAATCTATAATCTCTCTAAGATGACTGATACTTTGTATATTGAACTTTTGAGAATTATAAATAGCTGGCAGAACCTCAGACTATTGCTTTCCAGTGTGGTTATTGTAAATCCAACACTGCCATTTTCAATCAGCTAGTATTGTTAACTATAATAGCCTTATTTTAAAATGTATTATTACCATGAAGAATGTTGGTCATAGCAGTTAGTTGCATTTTCTCATATGAAATTAATAACTAAATTCTTCTACAATGTCATAATTTTCTGCAGAGTCCTTCAGTGTCTCCTAACACAAGTTTCACTTCTGACGGCTCTCCGTCTCCACTAAGAGGAATTAAACGAAAGGCAGAAGACAGTGACAGTGAACCTGAGCCAGAGGATAATGTCAGGTGAAGCCATTTTTTAGTAGTGCTTTGTTAGCAAATTGCTGAAATAGATGCGGCCTAATTAATGTTATTTAGCTTAGAACAGCAGTGCCTTCAGATGCTTGCCTGTGATCTTTTTATCCACCAGTAATTAATGTGGAGAGTTAGAACAGTCAGTAAATTCCAGTGAGATGTATAAGCTATAGCTGTTAAATCTAAGTATCCAGATTAGTATGCGCACAGGTTTTTGTCCTCCAAGCCACTTTTCCCTCTGAGACCAGGCACTAGATAGGCTAGATATGAGGTGTTTAGCTCTGATTATGTGATCTGAATTTTACTGTTTCGAGATTAAATTTTCAAGCAGCTTAACCTAGAAAGTTCAGTTGCACTTGATTACTTAATACAGTTTGCTTTAATTTTCTCAATTGAAAAGATTCTTCCTTAAAATGAAATATGCTAAAATCATTCTTAAGAGATAAATGTGTACGTTTATTAAAAACACATACTTACATATTCACAGTTATATTTTATAATAGATGTTTCCCTTTAGCTGTGTATTTAAAATTTATAGTAATAGACTTTGATTCTTTATCCAAAAATTGGAGATCATTATATAATGAGATCAAAAGCTTCAGGTATAATTAAATCCAGATTTGTACCATGGGTTTCACTCGCAAAAGATTCCCCATTCTCAATAGTAGTAACTCATCAAGAATTTAGCAAAATTGTATATATCAAAGTTAAGCAATAGTGCTCAAAGCTCATTTCTTTTATTGAATATAGACACTGTGTTTGTATTTATGATTAAAAACTTCACAAGTATCATGTGTGGCTTTGTCTTGCAAATAACACCCTTTGAACTTCTATTCTGAGATTTATATTGATTTGTTTTATCCTGTCTGTGCCTCTGTAATTCATTCTTCCTCCTAAGAGTAAAATTTTTGTAGTCATTGTGCTTAGAACATGATATCATTCATGCGATTTATGACATTACTGATTAATGTTGGTATCAAGATAGAAAATGTTTCTATCAAGAAATACCTTTGGTTCATAGCATTTGTTTCATTAATATTTCTGTAAAATATAGGTAGTGCACTTTATAAATAGAGGGCATTTTAGTCAACATTTGTGATTTCCATGTGTATGTGGGAAATTAAAATCGCCAAGGTCAGTTTTTAAACATGGCTGCAGTTAATTTGTTAGAGCTGGTATGTAGTAGTAGAAAACAGTTTTTAGGATCAGAAAGATACGCATGCAACAGAATGAGCAAATGCTTTGCATTCAGAAGGATGAGATTTGAGCCTTTCCCTACTCTCTACCCCCCCCCCCCCCCCCCATGATTCCCTTCCATTGCCAGGAGTGACCTCCAAACACAGGGAGTAGCTTCTCAGGCCTCTGGGTATGAACCAAAAAGCAAAAACGGAAGAAAAGTAAAGACCCTTCCTTAATGGAGAATCTTTTGAGTTTTGGGTTTGTCCTGATTTTTTGGTTTTAGTCTATTGGCTTTTTATCTAGTTTAAATCTGTTTGTTTTTTTTTAAGCCAGTCAAATTGAGCAGTGGGGGGGTTATATACCAACTTCTGTGATAATAATGTTAATAAGTTCTGATAAACCACTGCCATTGGACCAGCCTTTTTTTTTGTTTTGTTTTGTTTTGTTTTGTTTTGTTTTGTTTTGTTTTGTTTCTTTGGGTCACATCTGACAGCTCTCAGGGGTTACTCCTGGCTCTATGCTCAGAAATCGCTCCTGGCAGGCTCGGGGAACCATATGGGATGCCGGGATTTGAACCAATGACCTTTTGCAAAGGTCCGGCCCTTTTTTTTTTTTTTTTAATCTTAAGAGAAGTGAGTACTTTCTGTATTTTGTCATATACTTTAAAATTGTTCTTTGCACTGTATTTTCAATAATTGATAATAATTTGCTTATTTGTTTCCCAGTTTTATCAAGACATATATCCAGGGACAAGTTAGATTGGTGCAGGGGCTCGTTAAGGTGCTTGTCATGCATGCAGCTAACTATGGTTAGCTCACCAATATCCACTTAGCCTCTCCAGCACCACGAGGAGTGATCCTTGAGCACAGAGCCAGGAGTACCTTGAGCATCGATGATGTTGCCAGAAAAAAACCATATATATGCATATGCATGTGTATATGCTTATGCATACAGTATGAGTGTGTCAGCTTTACTTAAGCCAACAACTCCTAAGTGAAAGAGGAGATAAGTCCCAATAGGGAGTCTAATAATAAGGAGATAAGTCCCAATAGGGAGTCTAATAATAGTTTAATTTGTTACAAGCCTTTTTTTTTTTTAATTTTGGGGGGTAGGTGGAACTCTTCCCAGTAGTGCTCAGGACTTACTCCTGGCTTTTTGTTCAGGGATCATTTTTAGTAGTTCTTGGGGACCATCACGGGTAACAGGGATCAGACCTGGGTAAGCAAGCTACATACTCATTTGTACTGTCTCTAGCTCTCAGTTTTATTTTCTAAAATATTACCTGAGTCTCACAGGAACTTTGATTCAGTGTATAAGGCCCTTGGTCAATCCCAGGCATTGCAAAACAAAAAACAAAACACATTTTTTTAATCCTATACAAATCTTTTTTAAAAGTTGTTTGACTATACATGATTTAGATACTGTATATATGACTTTTAGGCTCTGGGAAGCTGGTTGGAAACAGCGGTACTACAAGAACAAATTCGACGTTGATGCAGCTGATGAGAAATTCCGCCGGAAAGTTGTACAATCTTATGTTGAAGGACTCTGCTGGGTTCTTCGATACTATTACCAGGTACAAAAAGGGATAGTTTCTAAATCTAATCATTTTAGGAGATAATTTCTGTAATAATGTGAATTATTGAGTTATAATATGAAATTAAGTCAGACTTGTTTTACTTGTTAAAGTATCCTATTTAGAAATCCATTACCCTAAATAAAGAAATATCCTATTTAGAAATCCATTACCCTAAATAATTGCTGTATATTTTGATGTTTCTTAGAACTAATTTATAAACAAAGCAATTTTTTGTTGTTAATTATTTTAGTGTCAAATAAGTACTTATTAAGATTTATTTTTTTAACATCGGAATAAAAATAAACAGTATTGGGCCGGAGAGATAGCATGAATGTAGGGCATTTGCCTTACATGCAGAAGGTCGGTAGTTCAAATCCCAGCATCCCGTATAGTTCCCCGAGCCTGCCAGGAGCGATTTCTGAGCGTAGAGCTAGGAGTAACCCCTGAGCGCTGCCAGTGTGATCCAAAAATCAAAACAAGGCAAAACAAATAACAGTATTGGTTATTTTTGCAAATACAGTATACATTTTTTACAAATATAGTATGTTTATGTTGTATTTATAATGATTGACTCAACAAAATAGACTTCTACTCATAGAATTTGAGTTTTTTGTTTTTGTTTTTGGGCAACACCTGGCAGTGCTCGGGTTACTCCTAGCTCTGTGCTCAGAAATCTCTCCTGGCAGGCTCGAGGACCATAAGGGATGCTGGGGACTGAACCCGGGTCCGTCCCAGGTTGGGCTGCATGCAAAGCAAATGCCCAACTGCTGCGCTATCGCTCCTACCCCAGGATTTGAAGTAAATTTGAGTGATACAATTTCCCCTGTACAATGCAGTCATGTTATGTGAAGTACATTCCAATTGAAGTAATCTATTGACTTGAAGCTTTTGATAATTGAGATTATCAGATTTGGTAGATTTACTGGTTTTGTGCTTCAAAAATGGAATAAGTTAAATTTTACTGTAATCTGGAAATAAAGTTTGTTAATAAATAGAAAATAACCCACTAAGTATATTTTTACTAAAATACAAATTCTAATTTCGTGTTTCACTTGATTTCAGTAAACTAGATACATTTAAGACATATCAGGAACATTTCTATAATTTTCTTTTGCCTTACTTTGGTTTCTTTGATAGACTTACTTAACTGTTACTATAGTAAAGAGAAATAACATTCATATATTCTTTATGAAGATGTAAGGAATGATAATAGTAAAGTTTGGGTTTTTTTATTCTGTTGTACTGTTATTTTGTTTAGCCCCTTTACATGCTCAGTCAGTTAGCTGCAAAAGCCCTTCATTTCATTTGATGAAAGTATCTGTAGAGTTGGAATGAAATGTCATCAAGCACCTTTTTTTTTTTTTAAGACAGGTTTTGTTGGAAGGTACTGAGGTAGGGAAGGAAGAGAGTAACACAGTCGAATACTTTGACTTTTCCAAAGGTGGAGCTAGACTACCATGAAAGTAGGAAAGTGTACATCTCAGTAGGGTACATATGGGCAACATGTTCTTCAGCAACATGTGCATAGGATGGCAGCACACTTGGGCACAGCACCAACACATGGGTCCAGGGAGCACTAGTGCCTCAAGCACATCAAGGATAAAAATTTTACTAAATTGTATTTAGTATTATTAAAGATGCTTTTTATTTTTTATATCAAGGAGCTATTAATATGAAATTTGAATTTAATCAAAAGAGAATATCAGAACTATTTTTATAAAGAATATTATTGATTAATAATTAATTTTGTGGGCTTTAAAAATATGGAGACCATCATTAACACATTTTTTTGGTTTTATTTTAATGATTCTAGGGATGTGCTTCTTGGAAGTGGTATTATCCATTCCATTATGCACCATTTGCTTCCGACTTCGAAGGTATTGCAGACATGCCTTCTGATTTTGAGAAGGGAACTAAACCGGTAAGGTGGACTATTTAGAGCCATAAAATTTATAGAACTTTGAGTTGGATAAAAAATTGTCTTACCTTAAACCTTTTTTTTTATAGTTTAAACCTTTGGAACAACTAATGGGAGTATTTCCGGCTGCAAGTGGTAACTTTCTACCTCCTTCATGGCGGAAGCTTATGAGTGATCCTGTGAGTGTCACTATTTTGAATCTGTTTGTAACTTGTATTTGTCATATGTTCTACTATTAGTCAACAGTAGCTTTTGCATGTCATAGTTAACAGTAAAGTATAAAAAACTAAAAATAAAAGCATTTTTTGTATGTATTCAACTACATTTTTTGTGCCCTGATTTTCTTATGACACATACATATCTATAAATGAACTTGAAACCTCATCAGGCCTAAAAACTTAAAAGTTGTCTTTACTTGATAACAGCAATGTGTAATCTTTGTTTTAAATCTTTTTCTCCCTGATATAGGATTCTAGTATAATTGACTTCTACCCTGAAGATTTTGCTATTGATTTGAATGGGAAAAAATATGCATGGCAAGGTAAAATTTAGATATTATCTATTTGGTTAAAAAGTATTTTTTGACTAAACTAAGATATGATAATAGGATTTAAAGAATTTATATAATACATTTTTAAAAAATTACATGTGAAGATTTTACTTTTCATCCAGTCTGAAACTAGCACTGATTAATACTAATTTTACTGGTATAATTTCAATATATGGTAAATTGGATTGAAATTTGTACTTTTAGTTTTCATTTCCCTGTGAGAAGATTTGGGATTTACTACTTGTCAGGAACTCATTAATACCTTTGAGGTTTCTGAGAGATGAGGAAACATGGTAATATTTATGTAGAAATTTACTTATACTTTTTTTTACCCCACCCCCCAAGATTTACTTATACTTAAGTTTTCTAATTTTAGTTTAAATATTTTTATTAATTGTTACTTTAAAATGTTCTTTTAAATTTCCCTGACCACAAACTTTGCAAGAATGATGATATCAAATACAAAACTGAGATGCTTGTAGTTTAAAAAATAGTGATAATAACTGACTGTAAAATAATAAAATTTAAGAGTTGTCACTCTGAAACTGTCCACATTCTTGATTCGGAGTGTATAATTCATGTCTTTGCTTCATGAGACCCTCTCCTTTTTTTAGAGAAGCCTCCTTTTTTATTCTCGCTTAAGTTTTTTTTTTTCTCCCTTTTAATAAAGTTTTTAATAAGAGCCCCTTTTAGAAAATTTCAACCTCACACCATATACATTTTGGTGTAATAAGGATTTGGTTCTAAAAAATAAGCAAGCACATAATAACGGGTGGCGAACATGCGGCTCTCGAGCCACATGCGGCTCCTGGCCAAAATGAATTCGGCTCTTTGCCTCTTATCATTCTTTTGTATACTGTGGCTCTTTGCCAAGCTTGGATTTTGTTCTGCTGCTTCTGAGGAGAGATCTCCTAGTGCATAGTCCTGCCCCCAGGCTGCGTCATCCTGTCACCCATCCCTCGGAAACAACTGCACGGGCCAGCGAGGGGGGACCCGTGTGTCACATGTTGTGTTTCTTCTGGCCATTAGTTCTGAGTGTGGAGGACGCAGCACACCCTCACCATCACTGCAGGATTTTTACCCTCAAAATGGCAAAATGCAATATGTGTTTAATAGATTATTGTTAAAATTAGATGCTTTTGTGTGAATGTTTGTCTGTTTTGGCAGGTCACTGCATGGTGTGGCTCTCTGACTCTCACAGTTTAAAATTTTGGCTCTTTGTGTCAACAAGTAAAATAAATGGCTTCAAGAAATCATGTGCAAAATAATAATTTACTAATTAAAAACGATAGATATTTCAGGATTGACTTGGTTTATGCAGTGAAGAATATCTACTACATTAATGGCAAATGCAACTCACTGGTGCTGTGTTTTTATATTCTATAGTCTCGTTACGTTATATGTAGATGGATTGTTGTTTTTTTTAGTGTTAGTCACTGTGAAATTACAAAAAGTTATTCCTGGTTGGCTTTCAGGCATATAAAAATTGATTCAACACCTATTCCTTCACCAGTGTCTACTTTTTACCCAACCATGTGTGTACCTCCTCACCCACTTATCCTCCCATCCATCAGTCTTCCTCTATGACAGACACTTTTTTAAAATAAAAGTTTTGCAGTGTAATTACCAGTACTGTGAATGATGAGATTTCACACATAACACTTGATCAAATTAAACACTTCTCTCCACCATAGTTGTAACTCCTCTCTCTTGTACTGTTCTTCAGCAGACCCACAAATGGGATGTTTCCTACTGATTACTAGTCTCATGGTCTTTGTGTTTGGTTATTTTAAGATGTAGAAGATGCATAATTATTAGAATAGAGTAGGGGAGAGAGGAGGCAAAGGAAAATGCAATGTGGTAGGATAAAATTAAGAATAAGGTAATAAGTGGAAGTGTTAACAAAAGATGTAGTGACATTGGTTTCAATTTTTTCTTTATTTTTTTTCCAAATTTTTTATATCATGACCAGTATTCATTTTTTGGTATTTAAATTATAGCCATAGGCTATATAAATGATAGCCATACCAGTGGATATTGGATATGTTTAAAAAATTTTTTTTAAATACTCTACTCATGGGCCATCCCCACCAGCGCTCTGGTTACACTTGGCTCTATGCTCAGAAATCACTCCTGGCAGACTTTGGTCCTGTATGGGATGCTGGGAATCAAACCCGAATCCATCCCGGGTTGGCCACGTGCAAGGCAAATGCTCTACTGCTGTGCTGTCTCTTCAGCCCTAAGGATGTGTTTTAAATTTGTATTTACCTAATGATGATTAGTCATCATAAATAAGTTCATAGACTACTAAACTGTAAACTTTATTGGGGCTAGCTGATAACAAACATCATGGATAAGGCACTTTATTTGCACATGGCCAGCTGGGTTTGATCCCTACCATCCCATATGGTCCTCTAAGCCCACTAGGAGTAAAGAGCTAGAAATATTCCTGGCATTGCTGTGTATAGCCCAAAAACTAAAAACAGAAACACAAAACTTTTTTTTTTTTTTTAGTATGAATTACTAGAGGAAAGAGATCTACTTTGTTAAATTCATTTATTTTATCTTGTTGGCATTTGACATTACATGAGTCTTTACAGCTCTTTGATATTTGTATGTGTTGTGGAAATGGTCGTAAAGTAAATCTGGTTAACATCCACCATTACTCGTGGCTACAAAGATTTTTTTTAAATGAGAACTTTTAAAATCTACCCATTTCATCTACTTACAGATATGCAGTATGATATCATGCAATAGAATGTGTAATATATTATGTTTATAGGATGCTCCTATAAAATGCTTCTTTAGAGAAGCATTTCTTTAAATTCTTTACCTACTTATGAATTAGTTGTTGTTGTTGCGGAACGATAGACGTTTTTGCATTATGGACACTAGACTCTATGAGAATTATGATTAACATACATTCTGTGAGTTATCCTTTCATTGCCTATAGCTATTTTTCAACCTGTACAATTTTGTCATTTTGATAGTTTATCCATTGTGGTGTTAATATCTGTTTTTAGTTTGTAACAGTTGTCTAATCCAGTGTCATTACTACACTTTGTTTTCTTCGAGTTTTATTTTAATTTCATAGAATTAAGTATGATCTATTTTGAGTTATTTTTTGCTTTGCGTGGTATTATTCAGCAGTGGAGAATAAACCTACTCACTCCTCAGTATGAACCAGCTAGCTCTCTTATTGAAAGCACATTTGTTTATGTGAGGGCTTATTTTCTTAGCTATGATCCTTTGGTCATGGATCTCTTCTTATATTAGTACTATAATTAATATGATATGTTTGGTAGTAAATTTTGAAATTGGGAAAGTATTAAGTCCTCCAAATTTATTTTCAAGATTATTTTGACTTGAGCTGGAGCAGGTAGCACAGCAGATAGGGCTGTTTGCCTTGCACACGGCTGATTCAATACCCGGCATTCCTTATGTCCCCCAAAGACTGCCAGGAGTGATTTCTGAATGCAGAGCTAGGAGTAATCCCTGTGTGCCACCTGGTGTTGCCGAACCCCCAAAGGATGATTTTCACTGTTTGCATCCCTTGGAATGCCAAGTGAGTTATAGGAGAGAGAGAGACTCATCACTTTTTATTATTCTTATATTTTATGTAAATATTTTTGTGTATTAGACTAGCAAGAATGCATATTTTGGGGATAAAATTTAGTTCTAGAAAATTATTTCTCTATGTATGACTTGTTTGTTTATTTGTTTTTGGGTCACAACCAGTAACTCTCAGGGGTTACTCCTGGATATGTGCTCAGAAATCACTCCTGACTTGGGGGACTATATGGGATGCCGGGGATAGAACCAGGTCTTTCCTGGAATGCCCTACCACTGCACTATCACGCCGACCGCATTTCTTAATCTGTCTTTAAAAATTATTGAAAGTGGGTTCCAGAGAGATAGCATATAGCATGGAGGTAAGGCATTTGCCTTTCATTGGTTTGAATTGGAGGTCATTGGTTTGAATCTCGGCATCCCATATAGTCCCCAGAGGCTGCCAGGAGTGACTTTTGAGTATGGAGCCAGGAGTAACCCCTGAGTGCTGCCAGGTGTGACCCAAAAACCAAAAAAAAAAAAATTATTAAAAGTACTGATTAAAATTAAACATTACCTTAAGTTGATAAGAGATAAAATGTATATAGGAATGCATTTGTTATATGTCCTTATATATAAAAGCCGTCATTTGATTAGTGACAGATTTAAACCTAAAGTCTGATACTAGAGCTCACTTGTAAATCCTCTGTATCTACCATTACTTTTGATCTATTTCTGGGTTAAGAGCATTAAATGACCTAATGTTTGTAGCACAAGAACTAAGTATTCATCAAAGTTGTTAGTGATAGTTGTGTGTTTTGTTTCATTTGTGAAATTTTTCTATCAGTTCACTTAATCAGCTAGTGTTATTTGGCTATAAAGCACTCTTTTCTAGGCAGGCCAGAAAGGCCGATTTGTTGCAAAGTAAGTTCAATGCTGTTAACACTGCAAGTTACTTATGAGTTGGACTTAATTTATGTGTTGCTATGGTTGGAAGAAAGTCTGATTTATTAGCTTCTCAATCTAGAAGATGGAAAACAAAATATAGCTGGTGTTTTTCTTGATTTTAAGTATATGATTAAATATACCTTTAAAAACACTCATGTTTTTTATATTTATTGAAATAGCTGGACTTAATATATTAATATCCCTGAAGTTGCTTTTTAGGCTCTTAAAATTCACATAGAGAGCTAGGGATTTGCCTTTCTTAACTCATTTAGAGAGTCCCTACAGTTGATTCCCAACATTGGAGGGCAAAGAAATATATGTATGTGTGTATGTATGTGTTATATTTTATTTTTATTTTCATGTTTGAATATGAGCGGAGTCCTAGTGGTGCTTGGATTACCAGGCTTCTAGCAGTGCTGGATGTAGAAACTAGCATTGTGTGCTGGGAATAGACTTTAGGACCTTGTACATGATAGGCAAGCTTTACTATTGAGCCATATCCCCTGTCCCCCCAAAGAAACCCCCCCTTTTTTTTTGCTAGGGGTGGGGGATGCAGAGGTTTGGGGTCACACTAGGTAGTGTGCCTAAGTGCCAGGCCTTAGTCCTGGCACTGTATACAGGGGTCACATAGGGCTTGCAGGGGTCTCAAACTTGCGGCCCACCGTACAACATTTTGTGGCCCTGCCGTAGAGGAATCTTTTTTTGTTTTGTTTTGTTTTTTAGTTGTTTGGGTCACACCCCACAATGTTTAAGGCTTACTACTGACTTTGCACTCAAGGATCACCCCGACTTTGCCTCCTGTGGCCCCTAGGTAAATTGAGTTTGAGACCCCTGGGAGGGATCATATGGTGTGTCAGGTTTAAACTCGAGTCAGGAAACATTCAAGTTTGAATATTTATTTTGACTTTTTTTTTTTTTTTGGTTTTTGGGCCACACCCAGTGATACTCAGGGGTTACTCCTTGCTTTGTGCTCAGAAATCGCTCCTGGCTCGGGGGACCATATGGGACACTGGGGGATCAAACTGTGATCTGTCCTGGGTCAGCCTCATGCAAGGCAAATAAATGCCATCACTCCTTCCGCCCCTATTTTGACTTCTTAACGTACGATAGCATTTTCTTTGAATATATGTTAGCTGAATACTTGAAAATTTTGAAAAGTATTTTATTTCTCATTTAATCACAGATATAGCACTTTTGATTAGCAGTAGTTTCAAAATTATTTAGCAAATTTGCTGTCGAGTTTTTTCTTAAAAGTTTTGATGTATCCAGTAAACTGAGAATGTGTGTATATAAATATATATGTGTGTGTATATATATATATGTATATATATATATGCTTGAAGAACTTCATACAGTTTTCTAGTAACAGATTCTCTATTACTTGTATACCACTTTGAAAATTATATATGTAGAAACAAAAAAATCAACCTTCATTCCATATAAGTGTTGAGGGCAATACAATACACAGATTGAAAATAAATAGCTGTTGTGTTTATCACCCTCCACCAAGGAAGTTATTTAAGCAAGTTTCTAAACTTTTGTATTGTTTTTGATTTTAAATTTTTATTACACAAGTGCAGGTATAGAAAAAAATATTCCAAGTATTCTAGTTGAACAAACTGATTATTTTATAGTTGAATGATCTCTTTTAACAAAAGCCACATACTAGAAAGATGAAAGGATAAGCTTAAGCCCTTGGGAGATTAACAGACTTGCCTATGTTTATCATAGTGTAAGAAAGAGGAACATAGAGTCCAGGTGGCCACTTACTCATTTAAGGGTTTCTTCATCACAGAGTTAAGGATTAGCAGACATGGTTTTCTATAGGTGCCATTTTAAGTTTAAGAATAGAGAATATGTAGAAAATAAATTTTTTACCACCCTGTGTAAAGAGTTTGCACCCAAGTTTTGGCTAGAGTTCAGTGCCAAAATGCTTTTATTCTAGGAATAATATCTAAGAATGTGTATTTATAACCAATAAGTTGGAATTTAGGTTAATGTGTGCTTGTTTTCCCAGGGGTTGCTCTATTGCCATTTGTAGATGAACGAAGACTTCGAGCTGCCCTAGAAGAAGTATACCCAGACCTCACTCCTGAAGAAAGTAAGAAACAGGTTTCTGGTCTGCCTTGAATCTGTAATGTTGACACTACATTTCCTTAGTGAATTTTGTCTAGGACTTCCGTTGTTTGAGATTTTATTTTTAACATCTGTCACATTTCCCACAGTGGAGGCATGAATCAACAAAACAACAACTTTAAGAATATCCTTTGACCTTTTGATTTTTTTTTTTTTTTTTTTTTTTGGTTTTTGGGTTTGGGGCCACACCCAGTGGTGCTCAGGCATTACTCTTGGCTGTCTGCTCAGAAATAGCTCCTGGCAGGCAGGGGGGACCATATGGGACACCGGGATTCGAACCAACCACCTTTGGTCCTGGATCGACTGCTTGCAAGGCAAACGCCGCTGTGCTATCTCTCTGGGCCTGACCTTTTGATTTTTATATGAACACACAAAAGTAAGTTTTCATGTTGGGATAGTATTAATCATCTATCCTTCCCCAAAATAGTGACTGCTTGAAAAGTTATATATAGATAAAGGTATTTTCCTTAAAAGTACTAATAAGCAATGCTATTTTGAACAAATTTGGCATTTTGTTATTAATACTAGCAGAATTATCTGGGATATTGCAAGCTAAATTCTTTGGAAATGCTTTTAAATCCAGAACAAAACAAAAATTTTTTCTTATTAAAATCGCCTTTTATATGATGCATTTTGTGTTTTGTCAGGAAATAATATTTCTTTTATTGACAAATTAACTTCTATATAATGTCGCTCAAAATTATGTACTTAGGTATCATTAAGCAATGAACTTCTTTGATAATTTTTGATCCTTGAGACTTTTATTTTCAGTTGTTTTATTCCTTCTACAGAAATGCCACACATTTAGGTCTTTCACTTTTAAATTATTTTTGCAAACTTTGTAATGAAGTTTTAAAAATTTAGTTGCTTTTTGCATTCTCAAAAATTGCTGTAGCAGGTATAGTTGTTTCAACTTTATTTTTTTCACTTTCCTTCAGATAGAAGAAATAGTCTTGGAAATGATGTCTTATTTGTGGGGAAGCATCATCAACTCCATGACTTCATTCGAGAGTTATACCAGACCGGTTCTGCAGAGGTATCTCACCAATATTTTCATACAGTATAACTACTAAGAAAACTAATTTTAAAATTTTGCTATATTTAAATATGATTTCCCATTTTAAACTAATGTATTGGCATGATTCACAGTGCATTGGCCAGCATTCACAGCGCAACCATCAGCACTTAAGATTTCTTACATTTTTATCTTCTCAAACAGAAACTACCCATTAATCTGATGGACTTTTGACCATATTTTATTGGTTTTATTGGCCAAAAAAACCACATAATATGTGGTTTCATTTTATATTAAATATTAAAACTTTACAGGTAGGGCCGGAGAGATAGCATGGAGGTAAGGCATTTGCCTTTCATGCAGGAGGTCATCGGTTCGAATCCCGGCGTCCCATATGGTCCCCTGTGCCTGCCAGGAACAATTTCTGAGCCTGGAGCCAGGAATAATCCCTGAGCACTGCCAGGTGTGACCCAAAAACCACAAAAAAAAAAACAAGACTTTACATGTAGATGTTGTGAGAAGGACCATGCTTAGTGAAGTCAGAGGGAGATAGATAGAGATAAAGAATCTCTCATATGTGGGATATAAAGAAACACAGAAAGGGAATAATAAAATCCACAGGCAACAAAACCTGAAAACTGGTCTTCAGAATTGGATTTACCAAGGGCAAGAGGGCATGGAATATATGAGCGGGTATCAAGACAGCATTGGAGGGCAGCAGGCACTCTGGTGAGAGTGTGTTATCAGAATGTTTGTAAGCATGAACCCTGACACTAGTAGTATTGTAAATCTCAATGCCTCAAATAAAATAACTTTTTAAAATATTATAGTAATACACAAAACACTATTAAAATAATGCATTTGACTTGTGCCTCAGTGGTCTGTAAATACTTTTAACTGCTCCACAGTGTAAAAAGTGAACAAGAACAAAACAAAACAGTTACACTAAGTTAAATGGTGTCTCCAGTTTCCTTTCCCTCCTTTCTTTGGTAACCTTTCTTCTGTTTTCTCTCTGAATTTGCCTAATCTTGATAGTGTAAGTCTTCTATGTCTGTTTTATTTCACTCAGCATGATGATTTTAAGGTTCACCATATTGTAGCTTGTTTCATAATTTTACTTCATTTATGTTGAAGAATTTTTCATTATTTGCCACTTTTGTTTGTCCATCTATTGGTAGGAACTTGGTTTGTTTACATCTTTTTTGCTATTGAGAATAATCTGGGACACATAATGTATTTGACCTTTGGCTTCCCATTCTTTTGGAAATTAATCAAGAATGCATTTTTCCACAGCCAGTGGATGTACCACCTGAATTATGTCATGGGATTCAAGGAAAGTTTTCTTTGGATGAAGTAGCCATTCTTCCTGATCAGTAAGCATTCATTTGTGTATATTTGGGCGACTGGGAGGAAGTTTAGCATTTTTTCCTTTCTAATGTCTAAATATTTTATCTAAATGCTTATTTTATTATCTTATTTATTTTTATCTTTATTTTATATAAATATTTTATTTTCTAGTAATTGTGAAATAGTAGTGAAAAACAGACTCCACCCCCAAAATGCTGATGTAAAAGAATCAAATTATTTATTATTTTACAAAACTTATTCTAAACTTAGAAATGATTGCTATATTTTTTTGGTATTGCACATTTTAATAATTTATCTTTTTTTAAAGTCTACCATGGTATTTATTATCAGTTATCTAACAGGTTACAATTTACACATACATGATTCTTCCCTTATGTCTCTTTAGAACTGTATGTTCTCCTGTTCCCATGCTAAAGGATCTGACACAGAATTCTGCAATCAGGTACATTCTCCGAAATTCATGGCCTAGGCCTAGCACACAGCTTTGAACTTGCAGATAAACTTTGATTCATAAAGAAATGGCAACTATTATTTCATCTATGCTTTCTTCTAAGTGTAGAATTTCCGTGTTGCAGACCATAGAGCAGAGCCTCTTGACTTTAGATTATGTATATTGTTAAGGGCACTGATTTAACAAGTTTACTTCCGCTTTTTGGTTTCCTTGACAACTTCTAATTCTTTCTAGATAAAGAAATTGGGAGGTAGAAAGTGGTGTAGTCTCCTGGAGTTCATTAGAAAGCAAATAGACATTATACCCTTTGGAACAAATAGCTTCATTGTATTACAGCACATTATTTTCATTTTGACCATGTGAGATTAAAACCAAAATGACCATGTACTTTTGTTTTTGTTAGATAAGTAGGGTGAGATTTGAAATTGATTCTAAGATGAGATAAAAATTTGTGGACTTTGAAAAATTATAAAATTAAAAAAATCTGTTTCTTTTATCTGAAATATTGTATCATTTATTTTAAGGTGACAGTATTTTATGTAGAGTAAAATTACAAACTACAGTTGTCTACAATAAAAGCTAACACACTAAATATTTACTAATTATATAATTACTTATCTTGAGTTTGTGTTGTTGCCTTCATTTTCATGCAGTACTAAAGAGCATATATGAGTTTTTCAGGATTTTCCTAAAAACCTGCTTGGGAAGGCCATTACTAAATCCTTTCCCATTCATTATTCTTAAGTCAAGAAATATTTTAGATTTAACTGTGGCTTCTCATTGTGAAGTATAAACATGCTTATTTTCCTCTCTTTAGCAAAGCTAGATAGCAACTGCTGTGCTAGAGGGAGTTTTATTTAAAGAGAACATGTGGATTTTTAAAATTATTTTAAATTAGGTGCTTCCCACACATACACACATAATTTGTGCTGAGTCTTTTCTTTGTCTTTGAATTCTTTTGTTGAGTGAATGGAGCTCAGAATGTAAGCCCTGCATTACTGTCTGCCCATCACAGATCTGGTGTGGACCCTGCGTATTAACTTGGGAGGGACTTGCAGTAGTACTTCAAGCATTTAATCCCACCAGTTCTCTCTTTAGCTTGTCATGTATTTGCTTGTGCTCCTCAATTTTTTGTTTTTTCAAGGACCTTCCTGTCCAGACCTCTGGAATTAGTTAATACTACTTAACTTTCTAATTAAGATATAGAGATTTTCCCAGAGGAAGAGCTAAAAAAATAAATCTTAGACTTCTTTTGGTATGATTTTGTTGGTTGGTTGATTAGTTCTAAGTCTGTAGGGCGTTTGGTGGTTAGTATTCACAGTTTGTAAAATCACTATACATTCTTAAATGCTAGCATGTGTTATACATTTAGATATATATTGAAAATACCTTTGTAATAAAATTAATCCTATTTTCAAAAGATTTATGAAAGACCAAAGTTAACTGCTATATGATATAATTTTCATTAATTTTGCTGAAGGATAATTTTGAGTATTATATCCACAATATGTGTTCAGGAATTTTTATTGTTTTTTTCTGGGCTTATACACGCCATTGTTGGATTTAGTTTTTAAGTTGAAATCTGAAAGTGCGGCTTTTGTGCCATTGTTTCTTAATTTTTACTCCGGGCATTTTCTCACCTTCTCTTATCCAATAATGTGTCTCATGGTGTTGGTATTACCACATTGCATATTTGGGATATGTTGCCCTAAGTTGAGTTTAGGTGAGCTTTTCTCATTATATTAGGACTTATTTGTAGAGTTGAGAAAGTATATCATAGACATTAGAATATCTAAAATATTTACAGCAACCCCCGGGGAATACAATCAGCTGTAGCTAGGTGATTTTTTTTTTTGTTTTGTTTTTCCACTTGTGAGTCTATAAATTATTTCATGCATTTAATTCCTAACTTATTTTTCCCCCTGGGATGCCGGGGGATCAAACCTCGGTCCATCCTAGATTAGCACTGGCAAGGCAGACAGATGCCTTACCGCTCCGTGCCACTGCTCTGCATCACCGCTCCGGCTCCATTAAAGAGGTTTCTTAAAATCTGGGTGTTTGGGGTTGAAGAGATAGCATAGCAGGTAGGGTGCTTGCCTTGTACACAGATAACTGTCAGAATCATGAAGGAAGGAGGAGGACATGCAGTATTAATAGACTTGATGGTTGGAAAGAAGGGTTTTAATATACTTCTTCATAATCTAACACTGGTTTCTCCTTTTATTTGGGGGGGGCACACCCGGTGACGCTCAGGGGTTACTCCTGGCTATGCACTCAGAAATTGTTCCTGGTGAGGGGAACTATATGGGATGCCAGGGATCGAACACAGGTCTATCCGGGGTCAGCCACGTGCAAGGCAAATGCCCTACCTCTGTGTTATTGCTTAGCCCCCTAAAACTGGTTATCAGATAAATTAAAAAAAGGCACTAAGTTCTCATATATCTTAAGTGTATTTAAAATGTCAAGTATATGAATTATGCAGTTTATTAGCTTACATTGATAGGCTGACTTGCCTTTAATTATGGGGAAAGATAGTACAAATGAAATTTGATATTTTGGAGTTGTTTGCTTTCTTTGTGACACTTTCAAATAATAATAGTATTTAAAATAGCATATAAAACTTGACATGAATAACACCTGGAAAAGGAATATAAATTCTGTGAAAACTTTTTTTCTAAAGTCTAACCATTTTTTTCTAATTAGTGTTTAAGGGGATCAACTCATTTGCATAGCACTAGCCTTACATGTATGGACACCTTGGCTCAATTTCTGGTATTGTACTCCCCACTGCCCCCCCCCCCAAAGAATTGCTACTTATGATACAGATAAAGGCTTTTTTTTGGTTTTTGGGCCACACCCAGTGGTGCTCAGGGGTTACTCCTGGCTGGCTGTCTGCTCAGAAATAGCTCCTGGCAGGCACGGGGGACCATATGGGACACCAGGATTCGAACCAACCACCTTAGGTCCTAGATTGGCTTCTTGCAAGCGCTGTGTGCTATCTCTCCAGGCCGATAAAGGCATTTTTAATGTTTGTTTTGTTTGGGGGCCACACCACCCGGTGATGCTTAGGGGGCTTACTCCTTACTCTGTACTTTAAAAGGCAAGTGCCCTATTTCTGTTCATACTATCTCTTTGGCCCCTCAAGGAACTCCTGTGTGATAGACCTTGGCTTCCTCCCTCTCTCCCTCTTTCCCTCTTAAGTTAGTTTGTTTGCAGAGATGGGTAGTTGGGTCATACCTGATGGTGCTGGGGTGCTTCTGCCTTTGCTCCTGGTGGTACTCAGGAGACCATATGGGGTGCTGGGGATTGAACTGGTTTGACCTCATACAAGGCACAAGTATCTTAACTCCTATAATATCTCTCTGGCCCTTGGTCTCTGCAACTTTTTGTTTCATTGTCATTAAAATTTAGGGAGTGGGGTGGGAGAAAGAGCAGAGGAATTCATTCATGCTGGTGATTCCTCAGCACTGCCAGGGCCCAAGCAGCATTTCATCACTAGTCCCAGAGGACCAGTAGTTAAAGGAGTAGCTTCAGTTCCCTTGAATGTTGTTTAGAGTTCTCTCAAATGCAAAAATTCTTTTTTATATAATGTGATGAAATTATGTGAGTCTACATATCTCTTAGATGAACAACTTGGAGTCGCTCTTTTATTTGGGAGGATGTGCTTTATTGTCTTTGGCGGTGACTAGTTCTTCTCTCTAGGAGCTTATCACCTTGGTTATTTGCTGCTTTTATTTAGTTTCAACTCTGCAGGATTGCAGGCTTTCTGTAGCATTTATAAGAAAGTGATATTTCTTTTGTTTGCCCAACATTCCCACCTTAAATATACTGATGGTTCTTTCCTAGATCATGCCATTGACCTTACATTTGTTTTTTTCCTCTGTTTTCTTTTTTTTTTTTTTTTTTTTTGGGTCACACCCAGCAGTGCTCAGGGGTTACTCCTGGCTATCTGCTCAGAAATAGCTCCTGGCAGGCATGGGGGATCGTATGGGACACCGGAATTCGAACCAACCACCTTTGGTTCTGGATAGGCTGCTTGCAAGGCAAACACTGCTGTGCTATCTCTCCGGGCCCTCCTCTGCTTTCTAATATCTTTCTGTTAGGAGGGTGTTTTTGGCTACATCTTTGTTCAATTTTAATCCTTTACAACTCTTTCAGCTTGTCGGAGGGGCACGTTTTGGGGTGCTTGGGGCTTACTCCTGGTTCTATACTTAGGGATTACTCCTGATGGGCTCAGACGACCTATCTATAGGACGCAAAGGATTGAACATAGGGTGCTCATTATACAAGGCAAATGCCCTACCTACTGTACTGGTTTTTTTTTTGCCTCAGCTCACAACTTGAAGTGGCCTCACTTTTTAGTCAGAACAAGTCCTTTACAACAGTAACTCAATTTTAGCAACCTCTTACTGCCCATTTCTGACCTTTTCACTTCAATTCAGAGATTAGTGGAGTCTTGTCCTCCCTGAGAATTAAGCCTTAAGAACTTAAAGCATCTGCTCCAGGGGAAGAATCACTTTATGTTCTCTGTTAGAATGGTACTAGTTAATTTGAATGAGTGAGAATATATTAATTTAATCTTGATATCTTGAGAACATTAGTCATTCTGGTAACATTTTTGTAGAACTGACTTCTATGTCTTCTCTGGCAAAGTGCTGCTCCAAGTAGACTGATCTCCATCCTGGGCCTGTATTCATGTTTGTGTTCCATTTATTTCCTTTGTTGTCCTGTTACCAGTTCTGTCCCACACTGACAATTATCTTGAGCCTTACCACTATTCTGTCTCCTAGGCTCTTAAATGATGTTTTCCTTGTATCCTAGTGAAAGAATTCCTTTCTGCCTTCTCTGTACATGTATGCATTTAGCACACACTCACAAAGAGATGCTTATAGAAAATATGTTCATTCAAAGGTTTTGACTTGTTATTTTTGTTTCTGTTGTTACCGTGTTCGACTGCCTTATAAAACGGTTAATTAAACATTTCTAGTTCCTTTATTAGCGGGGATACAGCTGTGATGCTTGTCTATATTCATTCTTCCATTCCTATCATGATACTTTGTGAATAGTGGACACTAAAAATATGTTTGGTAAACTACTGAGAAGTCCTAGTGACACACTGATAACTACTTTGAAATTCTTCAGCTGTTTTCTTGGGGGCTGAAGTGATAGTATGGCAGGTAGGACATTTGCTTTCCACACAGCCAACTTGGCTTTAATCTTTGGTACCAAATATGGTTCCCCAAGCCCGCTAGGAGTAGTCCCTATAAAATACTCAATTGACTCAAAACCAAACAAAAAACATCTTGTTTTCCCTGTTTATGTTGTGCCCTGCCCTTTACTACCTTGCTCAGTAGAGAATTGAAATCAAGGCAATTGACAGAGAGGACTGAGTTAGAAAAAGCAGACTGAGTAAATGGTATTGCTCATTTGCTTTTGAGCTCATGACCTTTTTATTATAAATGAAGCTGGGTTTTGTGGTCTTAAAATACTAAATATTAATGGACCTGGTTTGATCCTAGAATTGCCTAGACCTTCCCTCCTTCACCCTAAACACCAAGCCAAAAGTAGTTTCTGAGCATTGTCAGGTGTGGCCCCCAAACCAACTAACCCAACCTGGGAATGTAATTTAGGAGTACATTCATTCCTCGAATATTTGTATTTGATACCCAGCACCACACATATATCTCTCATTTTTATTATGAAACACACAGAGTAGTAGAACAAGATACTAGATTCAAACTGGGAAGTGTTCACTTTTGGATTTTGCAAATGTTTTTGTTGGTGCTTGCATCTTGCCTTTATTGCTAATCTACCCTAGATGCCAATGGAGGAAAAAGAATATCTGAACAGAATATTAAAACATTTTTATTTAATAATTTTAATACTACATAATTTTGACATTTTTCCATAATTTTGATGGTCATGTTGGAATTTTTCAAGCACTAGATAATGTCTATTTCCCTCTGATCATCCAGTTAGCTAAACAGTATCTCTTCCATTAGAGAATTACTTGATGATTATATGATAGGAATGAGTAGAAGTTTGGCCAAGACAATCTTTACTATACATGGCTTTTAACTAATTAAATATTTTAGTATCAGTGTTTTAGAAAATATTTTAATTTTTTTCTTCTTAAATATAAAAAGTATCTTTTTTTAAATATTGTGGTTAAGACAGACTAATGTAATAAATCCTTAAAATGTGTATCCTTCTCTTCTAGTATTAATTTTAAAGACCCACAGTTTGCTGAAGATTTTGTTTTTAAAGCTGTAATGCTTCCAGGTGCAAGGTAACATTGCTTTTAGAAAATTTGCATTATTTGGGTTTGTTCTGTGTGAAGGATGTTTATTCATATAACTGAATTGTGTTTCCACATGGTTAGAAAACCAGCACCAGTACTGAAACCTGGTGACTGGGAAAAATCGAGCAATGGACGACAGTGGAAGCCCCAGCTTGGTTTTAATCGGGATCGACGGCCTGTTGTGCATCTGGATCAAGCAGCATTTAGGACTTTGGGGTGAGTGGTAGATCTCTACCTTTGCTTTCTAAGAATCACATATGTAGCATTCATGCTGTAGATAGACATCATCAAAGTACAGCTACCTTGAAGATACTTTAATGAATTAGATACATTTGTGCTTTTTCTTTAATTTAAAAAATTACTTTTCTTTCTTTGGTGTATATATGGTTTTATGTGTTGCTTGAATAAATTCCAATATTTTCTCTTAAGGCTTTGCTTATTCCTTACAGTTACTTCAAGAAAACTAAATATTTTATTTACCCTAAAAATTATTTTTGTTTTGGGGTTACACCTGGTTGTGCTCAGGACTTATTCCTGGTTCTCCACTCAGGGATTATTCATGGCAGGCTTTAAGAAACATATGGGGTGCTGGTGATCGAATCTGGTTCAGAGGTATGCAAGGCAAGCAATTTACCCATTGTACTATCTCTCTGACCTCAACCCTTAAAAATTCCCCCCCCTTTTTTTATATTAAATCACCATGAGTTTTGACTACTTGAGGAAAAGAACCTGTCTGCTTGTATCTTCTATAACATAGATACATTCTTCATTTTAAAATTTTAATTTAAAATTTATTCAATCGGGGCCCGGAGAGATAGCACAGCAGCGTTTGCCTTGCAAGCAGCCGATCCAGGACCAAAGGTGGTTGGTTCGAATCCCGGTGTCCCATATGGTTCCCCGTGCCTGCCAGGAGCTATTTCTGAGCAGACAGCCAGGAGTAACCCCTAAGCACCGCCGGGTGTGGCCCAAAAACCAAAAACCAAAAAAAAAAAAAAAAAAATTATTGAATCATGGTGATATAGAGTTAAAAAGTTGTTAGTTAAGCTTCAGTTATACAATGTTCCACCACCCATCCCAGTGTTCATATCTCACCACCAATTTTCTATCCTAACTTCCTGTCATCTCACCCCTAACCTCCCTCCCTCCCTTCCTTTCCCTCTGTCTTCTTACTCCTAAATTCCAGTATTTGCCTAATCATATCCAACTATTTTTGTTATTTTTGTTATCTGACTTAACTGCACCCATAATTTCTATTGTCTTTTAGTATTCTCTCTTTTTTGTTTTTGTTTTTTGTTTTTCGGTCACATCTGGTGATGCTCAGGGGTTACTCCTGGCTATGCGCTCAGACATTGCTCCTCTTTAATGGAATTCTGAGTTTGAAAGATACTTTCAACTTTAATCCAAATCGCTTTTTCTTAGAATTTATCCTGAGAAAATAATTTTAGGAAGTATATAAGTCTATATGCTTATATATCTCTGGTGTATTACTCATTGTAAAATGAATATTAAATGAGAGGGATGGTTTAATAAAACAAGAATCATAAGTATAATTATTATAAAGACCACAAATGGTGCAGAGAATGTGGCACAACTTAAAATACATAGTAATATGTTCAGTTTTTATAGCATGTATTGTTGACAAGGTATGCAAAAGAAAGAAAATATTTTTTTCTAAATAATGAGAAATTGATATAGTAAACGAACTGTTTAACTTTGTTAGTCTTTTAAATTTGCATCATTTATCTGAATTCTAGTTGAAAAAGAAACAGCTGTTAGCATTGTTAAATTTTTGTCAGCTATGATTTGATCTTTATATAATTTCTGCTTGGGGGTGTTGTTTTAGCCATGCTATGCCACGAGGCTCGGGAACTGGTGTTTACAGCAACACTGCGCCACCACCTACATCTTATCAAGGAAACTTATACAGGCCACTGTTGAGAGGACAAACACAAATTCCAAAACTTATGTCTAGTAAGTTTTTACTGATTGATGTTCAATTAAAATGTATAATAGATATTAGCTTCCAGTAATTGCTTAAAGGTTATTTCATATGTGTAAATACAGTTGAATTAAAATATATAATTTTAAAGAATTATAAGGAGCCTGATCATTTTTTAAGATATTTTTATCTTTACCGGATATTATTAATTATATAAATTGGATTTCTAACCATGTGTGTGTGCTTCTAAGTGAACTAGAAGTATATACAATGAAGTATCATTTATTCTAAGAATATAGAAACTAGGATGTACCTCAGTGGTACATTACATACCTATGTATGTATAGTACCTACGCTTGTTTCCCTGGTACTTCAAAGAAAGTATATTGAGGCAGTTAAATCATTTGTACAGCAGCTACACAGTTGTAGCCATTTATAATTACTAGAAAGACAACAATATTACTTCCTATTGTTTGATGGTTTGTTATTGTTTGAGGGGCTATACCCAGCTAAGTGCCTGGAACTTACTCCTGATCTGTACTCAGAGATCAGGTCATTCCTGCAGGGCTTGATGGACTATAAGTGGTGTTAGGGAATGAAGAGGTTGTCCATGTGCAAGACAGGCACTCTACCCTCTGTATTATGTCTCCAGCCCTGCAATAGCAATATCTCTTTCTTGATTCAAATAGTGTCTCGGTACTAGCTAAGATAAAGATATTAAAATGGAAATATCCTTATAACCTGTGGTTTTGTGAAAAATGATCTTCCCAGACATCTTAAATTTGTTTTGTGGACTGAAGTGGCCCAGAATGTAACCTATGAAAAATTACACTGTCATTTGACTTAGTGCCAAAGGGGAGAAAATGGTTGCATGTTAGATGTCATAGTTTATACTCGTTAAATATTTTATTCTCTTCATTATTTTTTAACTTTATTAAAGGCCATGTTCTTTTATTAAGGAAGTATTATGTATAGTTTCAAAACATTCAAATGAGCCCCTGTTTCTACATTCCTAATTGTCATAGTTTCTGTTCAGCCAGACAGTTTTATCATGGGAAATTGGTCAAGAGGCACAACTGTACAGCAAGATGCGAATAACATTTATTAAATTTAAGTGATATACTTAAACTCTTTTTAAGGAACATGTGCAATGCTGGGGATTGAACTACAGTTGGCCACATGCAAGGTAGAGAGCCTTATCACTTGGTCTATCCCTTCCCCAATATTTTTCTTTTTTAATTTTGATTGTGGGCCATACGCATCTGCTCAGGATTTACTCTGGACTCTACTTAGAGATTACTCCAGGTGGGTTCAGTCCTTAATTGAGGTACCCTTGGGATTGAATCTGGGTCAGCAGCATGCAAAGCCAATTCCTTATCCGGGTGTATTATCTCTCCAGCCTCCCAAAACTATTTTTAATTGTATTCTTAAAAGGGGGATCTTATGGTAGTGAGGTACCATCTCACACCACAGAGACTGGTACATATCACAAAGAACAAGAACAATCAGTGCTGGTGGGAATGTGGAGAGAAAGGAACTCTTATTCACTGCTGGTGGGAATACCATCTAGTCCAGCCTTTCTGAAAAACAATATGGAGATTCCTCAAAATACTGGAAATTGAGCTCCCAGATAATCTAGCTATACCACTCCTAGGGATATACCCTAGGAGCATAAAAATACAACACAAAAATCCCTTCCTCACACCTATATTCTTTGTAGCGCTATACAATAGCCAGACAGTGGAAACAACCAGATGCCCTTCAACAGATGAATAGCTACAAAAACTGTGGTACATGTACACAGTGGAATATTATGCAGCCGTCAGGATGGATAAAGTCATGAAATTTTTCTATACTTGGATGTACATGGAATCTTTTTTTATGATTATCTTTATTTAAACACCGTGATTACAGATATGATTATAGTTGTATGATTACAGTCATGTAAAGAACACCCCCCTTCACCAGTGCAACATTCCCACCACCAATTTTCCAGATGTCCCTCCTCCCCACTCCCCCACCCCTGTACTCGAGACAGGCTTTCTACTTCCCTCATTCATTCACATTGTTATGATAGTTTTCAGTGTAGTCATCTCTCCAACTGCACTCATCATGGACATGGAATCTTTTATGCTGAGTGAAATAAGTCAGAGGGAGTGAGAGACACAAAATAGTCTCACTTATCTATGTGTTTTAAGAAAATTTAAAGACATTATTGTAATAATGCCCAGAGACAATAGAGATAAGGGCTGGAAGGACTGGCTCACAATATGAAGCTCACCACAAAGCATCCATCAAATTTCATCCAGTGCTTGCCTTTTATCTATTGATAATGTGGCGGTATCCCTCCTTTTCTATTAACTCGTTTACAAAGAATGATTTATTTTCGATTGTTTGGCCAACCTAGTTTTACTAGAATCATAATTTATTTTTGTATGTTACATTTTTGGTGTGTCAGTGTGTTCTGTGTTGAGGGTTTTCAACTACATTATGAGAAATTCTTATAAATTTCATTGTTCTGGTGTCATAAACTAATGGTAGATGTTTCCTACATTTTTGGTATCTGTAAAGGTTAGTCTTAAGAATTTTGTCATGTCTTAGTCTGAAAAACAATTTAGTGATGAAATCACTATTTAGTGATGAAATCAAATTTAAATAAAGATGAAGAACTTCAACAATTACCTTAAATGTAGGTGAAGCTTGGAGTAGCATAGTGTTGTGGTGAATGGCTCAGTTTCATAGCTCCTGACTCGAAGCCTGCCACTTACAAGCCTGCGATTTCAGTCAGGTTATTGTCAGCACCCCTGTTTTTCATTGCTAAGATAGTAAAGGAACTGTGAAGTAACTCAGGATTAGTTGTATCGCATGCTGGAGATGTGGGTAAGCCTTGGCAACAAATGGTCCTCTGAACCCCAAAGTGAGAGTATACCACTGTGTATGTAGCCAAAAAATTAAGTAGTTTGGAGAATGCCCATTTTTAGTGAGTTTTGGAGTTTGGTTGCCTCCCATACTGTGTTTAGAAGGTCCAGTGAGTGACCCTCCTAGGCCAGCATTTTAGTGTGAAGACATGGTACTGCTCAGTCCTTGCTCTGCTTAGGATTTCCTCTGACCCATAAGGTGTTTGAGATTCTCCAAATTTCACCTAACAATGTTGGAACTGGTGTCAATTGTAAACTACATGTGTGTCTTTTAATACACCCATGCTAAATACTAAACTTTTCTTAAAATGATAAAAAAAAATCTTGATTCTTTTCATTAGTATTTGAACATTAAAATTTGATCAGAAATAATTTGCTTTAGTATAGTATGGGGCCAGAATGATAGTATAACAGGTAGAGCATTTGCCTTGCACATAACTGACTTAGGTTCAATCCCCTACACCCCATATGGTATCCCAGTTTCACCAGGAGTGATTCTTGAGTACTACCAGGAATTCCCCCCCCCAATGCAGAATTTTTTTTTAGTAGAACTAGTATATAAATATTTCTTCAGTCCTTTAAATCATAGCTTTTTTTTTTCATGTGGCACAAAATTATGCTCAAGAAGAGCCATTTGGTCAAACTGCCAACTCTTTGTTAAGTGTCTGCTCTATGTGTTTTTTACTGTTAGTATTTGATTTGCCTTTTGCATGTCAATTTCTAGTTGATGAGTAATTGGATACTGATAACTTGTTGAAGTCAAGTGTGCATCCATGAGTACTCAATGTGAATAAAGCATGTGGTTTCTGCAACCTAAAGAACCTTCTGTTTCACGTCTCTTCATTTCAGTCAGTAAACTTGCCAGTTAGCTGCATTTGGAAAGTGATTTTTTTGATTAGTGCAATCAGTAAACATGGAATCGTCTCTGTGATTGCCACACTGATTAGGTAAATTGTCACTTGAGGATCTTGGTGAAGCTATCATTTAGGTGGCCTTAGAGCTCTAGAAAAGAAATAAGTTTCGAAAGACCAAAGAAAAAAAATAACTAATTTTTCTTTCCTCACTCCCTTACTGAAGTGCAATTCTGTCTCTGATTTTTTTCTCCCTCTCAAATAGATCTTCTATTAGAGCCATACGAATGAATGGTAATAAGTTTGTTTTACCTTCCGACTACTTCATTACTTATCAGCCAGGAAATATTTCTGCTTTACAAATACTTAAGGGCTATATAGATATATTGCTCAAAGCTCTATGAAGAGGTTTGTTTAAAAGTAACTTGAATTTTTTCTTTGATCTTTTTTTACTTTTAAATTTTGAATTGACTGTTTTTTAAAAAGTATTAGAAAGTTTGTGTAGGTTTAACAAAACACAATATCTTTTGATTTTTCTACATATATATATATATGGGTAACAAAAAATCTGGATACATTTTAGACAAGTCCTACTGTACTAATTTTTGTAGTTTTCTGAGTAGGACAATTAAGTTTTATCAGAAAAGCTAGCTTAACGTTTGCTTGCTCCTAGTTGTTTTCTAATTGAAAACCATATATGTTGACGTGTGTGTGTCATGCAGATGAATTGATTGTTGCTCTATTTTTGGGGTTACCTATTTTCATTATCGTTTTCTGTAAGTTATAATAATTATTCAGTAGTTATTTTGGTTCTAGATCTAGGGATCTTTTTGCCCTGTTTTTCTTTCTTTTTGGAGGGAACACCCAGTAGTGCTTAGGACTTATTCCTGTTTCTGTAATCTGCGTTTCATTCCTGGACAGGGTATCCCCTGTCCATGGGTTACTCAGGGTCCAACCCAGATCAGCCATGTCCAAGACAAGTGCCCTACCTGTTAAACTGTCTCCAGATTCTGTTTCTTAAGAGGATCCTTGTTTGTTTTTCATTTTTAATTCAAAATGAAATTGTTTATGGACATATCTGTGATAAACATATCCCCCTGACTTCCTTTATAGGAATGGTGGTTTGGTGGATTTGGTTCACAGAAATGTCTGGTAGTATCGGGTAGTTTGTACATTTAGGGAACTTTCTTCACTTTGACCTTATTGAGGTAGGAGGAAGGGAAGGGACTTTCCATTTTTTGTGGGAGTCTTTTAGAACAGCCATATGGAACTACTACTTCTCTTGTTCTGTCTTCTCCTTTATAAGGATTTGTGAGATTTTTAAATAGCTTTTCTCTCTATTACATATCTCCTCTCTCTCTCTCCCCTCTCCCTCTCTCTCTCCCTCTCCCTCCCCTCTCCTCTCCCCTTTCCTCCCCTCCCCTCTCCTCCTCTCCCTTCTCCTCCCCTCCCCTCTCCTCCTCTCCCCTCTCCTCCCCTCCCCTCTCCTCCCCTCCCCTCCTCTCTCCTCTTCTCCCCTCCCTTCCCCTCTCTTCTCCCCTCCTCTCCCCTCCTTCCCCTCCCCTCCCCTCCCCTCCCCTCTCCTCTCCTCTCCTCTCCTCTCCTCTCCTCTCCTCTCCTCTCCTCTCCTCTCCTCTCCTCTCCTCTCCTCTCCTCTCCTCTCCTCTCCTCTCCTCTCCTCTCCTCTCCTCTCCTCTCCTCTCCTCTCCTCTCCTCTCCTCTCCTCTCCTCTCCTTCCCTCCCCTCTCCTCTCCTCTCCTTCCCTCCCTCCTCTCCCCTCCTCTTCCCTCCCCTCCTCTCTCCTCCTCTCGCCTCCTCTCCCCCCCTCTCCCCCTCCCATCTCTCCTCTCTCGTTGTTTGGCCACATCTGGTGGCAGCGCTCAGGTTACTCTGGGCTCTGCTCAGAAATTGCTCCTGGCAGGCCTGGGGACTGTATGGGATTCCAGGGATCAAACCTAGGCTCATCCTGGGTCATATCCACGCAAGGCAAATATCCTACCACTGTGCTATCACTCTGGCCCCTCCATTTTTTCTTTTCCTTCCCCTCTCCTCCCCCCCCTCTCTCCTCTCTCCTCTCTCCTCTCTCTCTCTCTCTCTCCTCTCTCTCTCTCTCTCTCTCCTCTCTCTCTCTCTCTCTCTCTCTCTCTCTCTCTCCTCTCTCTCTCTCTCTCTCTCTCTCTCTCTCTCTCTCTCTCTCTCTCTCTGTATAGAGGGGGTTGTTCCCACAGATAGGCTTTAAGAAAGTAATTTGAAATCTTCTTCTTTGCTTTGAGAGAGTAATTGTGAAAGCTTGTTTCTAGTTTGTGTCTCTATTAAAATGTGAGCCTGAATACATTATAGTAAGCCTTGTTGTCCTTGGGTCTCTCAAGTCTGGAGGAGGTTACTGTCCTCACGTAGTGAACTCATTAGACAACTCCTGGAACCATCAGTTTTAATTAGGTCATATGCAGAACCCACACTGAAGTGTGGCCACTAGGACTTCAGCCCCATAGACTGAGCTTCAGTTGGTTGATAGCAACTCACTAAGTTTCTGATAACCCAGATAACCTGTGATGTGGGGTGTTCTTTCTGCCTGTTTATGTGGAGCAGTAATAGTTTCTTGCAATTAGATGTTGGTAATTATGTTTTTGTTAGAAAATAAGGTTTAGGGGCTGGCGAGGTGGCGCTAGAGGTAAGGTGTCTGCCTTGCAAGAGCTAGCCAAGGAAGGACCTCGGTTCGATCCTCCGGCGTCCCATATGGTCCCGTCCAAGCCAGGGGCAATTTCTGAGCGCTTAGCCAGGAGTAACCCCTGAGCATCAAACAGGTGTGCCCCCCCCAAAAAAAAAAGAAAAGGAGGTTTAACTATCAGAAAGCAGTTAGAAAAGTGGGCACTCCCTTTATTAACATACCTCTCTGACTTAGATTATTTGGACTCCAGCATTATTTTATAATCATTAAGTAAGTCAATGTTCCTTTTCAGTTCATACATATAAGGGGAAATTTGAGGACTTTTTTGAAGGGAAATTGTTTTTGTTAGGTTTTGGAACCACATTCCAACATGCTCAGATTTATTCCTCCCTTTGCACTCAAGGATCACTCCTGGCTGGCTTAGGGACTCCTTTGGAGTGCCAGGGATTGAATTTGAATCAGCCATATGCAAGGCAAGCAACTTACCTGCTTTACCTATCTTCACGGCCCAAGTTGATTTTTGCTCTAAGCCCATACCTAGTGATGCTTGGGGGTAATTCTCAATGGTGTTAGGGTGCCCGTACAATGTCAGGGGTTGAACTCATATGCAAAGTATGTACTCTAGAGCTACCGTATTTTCCTGCGTATAAGACGACTTTTGAAACAAAAAAAGTCAACCGAAAATTGGGGGTCTTCTTAAACGCTGAGTATATCCTGAAAAATGTTTCAATATGCTGCTAAACGAAAATTGTCTGAATATTGCCACAAAACGAATTTTCCAACTCGATCCTGCACCAATCACTGCAAGGCTGCTCCAACCGCCTCTCTAACTCAGCCAATCCAAGCAGGCTTTTTATGCATGCAAATTAGACAATGTTTTGGACCCAGATGTACACTGTAAAAAGCCTGCACAGATTGGCCAGAGTCAGAGAGGAAGTCTATTACAGTATAACCTTTGAACCTTTGCTTGTTGTGATTGGCTTACTGTGGTATATACAGTTGCAGCACAGGAACGTTCTGTCTGATACAGCGAATATAGGCCTAAACCTATGTTTTAACTGCAAAATTAGGGGGTCGTCTTATACACCGGAAAATATGGTATATATAACCTAGCTCTTAACGATCTTTTCAAGTTACTAGCCACTTAGTTTGTGTTTATGGAAAAATCCCAAATATTTATTTCTTGTGCACAGCATTTAAAATATAAGAAATATTTATAGTTTGTGTATAATCTTATAGGTGATAGTCTCAATTTTATTTCAAGAAATTTTAATTATAACACTATTGGCTTTAAAAAATATTGTTTAACCCTCTTGTTTATTTTTCAGATATGAGACCCCAAGATTCCTGGAGAGGTCCTCCTCCTCTTTTTCAGCAACAAAGATTTGACAGGTAATAGTAGAGTATATAAAATTTTTTCCATATCAGTATTTGGGGTTTGAGTGTTCTCTTGTTTTAAAATAAATTTTCTTCTCTCTAAAGTTTCTCTTGTGCCCATAATCTTGAGGAAAATAAAAGGTTAACATGTAAAAGACTCAATGTTTATATACTTTCCTACTGTTCTTGGTTCTTGGCCTTTATTATTGGGGCTTTTGAGATGCTCTGAAATATGCAGCACAGAGAGCTTAAAATTGTATTAGGTTTTGGTCAGGCTAAACAAATTTCTTTTTAGAAGGGTTGTGCAGCTTAATGAGGCATAACTAATGGTGTTCCACTTTTATCATTTCTGTGCTGGCAATGCAGCATTAGTACAGACCAGCCATTGATTCTTGCTACAAACCTCTTGAAGTCCTAATCAGCTTCTTTGGTGCAACTTTTTCAGAGCTGACAAGCCTATTGTAGAGCAGTGTCACTGTAGGTCAGTAGTTATTAGTTGCCACTGAAAACAGTTTCTTTAACTACTTAAGAATGAACTGAATTAAACGAAGAAGGGACTCAGAAGAGGATTATAGGATCTGCAGTCTAATAAGTACCATGGACTAGGAAGAATGTGACATGGTTTAATAACAAGGGATGTTTGGCATGTGTTTTTTCATTGAGAAGTTGTGTGTTCCTAAGTCAGGTGGTTTCTGTATGAAGAGATAGCTAGGCATGTTATGAATAATTAACATCCATAGAATAATTTAACAAGCAGGTTTAAAATTTATTCTTTAATTAGTGGTTTTGACAGAATTATTATTTACTAAAATGAATTTAGCCTCATCACAGTAAGGCTTCCCTTTTTGCTTTCCCAATCCAAGGAAGTTTTGTTCTCTTTTCATCTATTATTTTATCCAAAGAATTTTTGTTCTCTTTTCATATATTATTTTAGCAGTCTGATCTGCTTTCATCTGAAGGAAGTAGATTATTTTGAACAGGGTTATAACTGTTGTTCCCTTTACAAAAAGTTTTTTTTTTTTTTAGAAATTCTAACATTTTCTTATTTTTTTAAGTAGATTTAAAAACTCATGGTATTAGTGGTGGGAATGGCCCTAATTCACTGTCACTATGTACCTTAAGTATAATTGTGAAAGACTTGTAATGCACATTGGTCACAATAAAAAAAATAACTCATGGTATTGTTTATATCTGTATATAAATTTGTTTAAATACCATGTATAACATAGTTGATCATAATATATTTGTTCCAAAACCAGTCCCACCACCAATATAAAATTCTCTCCGTCATTGTCACCAGATTCTCACCTACTACCAAGCCTACCTACCTTGGCAGGCACAAAATACCTTATGTATTGCTGTTTACAGGTAAATGGAAATGGAATTTTTTAAAAGTACGGTAGCAAAAAATTTTGTGAAAATTAATGTATCTATGTATCTTACAATGAGATAATTAACTCATTGTCAGGTTTGCTAAATGAGTTTGTGGCAAGATGATATTCTGTTATTTGTGTTGTTTTTAAATATCAGGTGACTTTGAATCCATATTGATGTCTAAATTGGTGTGTTCCCACTGAGATGACTGTATTGAAACAATTTGGAGTTGTTACATAGCTGCATATGCAGCTGCACTGTCCAAATTCCAAGCTCTGAATGACATTGCAGGTTTTGTGGGCCATGATTTTAGTTACCAGGATTTTTGGAAGTGTGGAAGGTGGGTTAAGGGGAGAAAGGTGCCCTCTCACTCAAAACAAAACAAAACAAAAACAAAAGCAAATGTCAGCCAAATACTGGTAAACCTGGAGTTTTGGCTTGTTTCATGTCTTTGTAGAGCTCAGTGGTTGAGTGATGAAGCTGGGCCATGGTCAAAACAGCAGTTATGGGTGGTGGGTGCAGCTGACGTGGCTTTGACAGGATAGGTACTTAGCAGACGTGGTGATTGAATTTGTGCGTCATGGTTTCAGCTACCAAAAGAACAAGAAGACAATGGTACGAAAAAGTACCAAATACTGGTATACCCTAAGTTTGGTTGATTTGGCATCTCTACAGAGCTCTGTGGTTGAAGCTGGGCCATTGTCTAAGTGGCAGTTGTTGGGTGGTGGATGCAGCTGTCATGGCTTTGGCAAAGCAAGGACTTTAAATGGCATAATGTAATAATAGTACCAGCTATACTTGGTGCAAGTGACATGATACTATTGATAATGTTTGTATTTATGTAAGTGTCCAGGACCAGATAGTAAAGCAGCTAGTGGGCTTGCCTTGCATACAGCTGAACCAAATATAAATACTGAACACCATTGAGTATAAAAATAAACCAAAAAAGAAGAAAACAACATAAAGATACTTTATGTTCTTCTATTCCCCCCCCACACACACACCAAATTTTTGAGCTGTTCTTCGGGATTACTCATGGCAGTGCTTAGGGAACTATATAGGGTACCAGGGATTGAATTTGGGTCATTTAGATGCAAAGCAAGTGCTCTACTGGCTAAACTCTCTGATGAGTTTACATACTTTATTGCTGCTGTTTTGCTTTTTGAGTAATACTTGGTGGTATTCAGGGGTTACTTCTGACTCTGTTTAAGAAATCATTGCTCACAGACTCAGGACCATATGGAGTGCTGGGTATTGAGCCTGGGCCAGTTGCATGCAAGGCAACTGCCCTACTCACCGTACTATCACTTCAGCCCCAATTTAGGATTTATTTTAACATCCTCAGGAGTTCCATTTTCAAAGAGGTACATAATAAAGGTTACATTTTTTTTCTCAATCAATCTGAACATATTAAAATGATATGGTTTCCAATACTTATAATTCTTCATTTTTTTTGTTAATTTTGAGTTTTTCCTTTTGAGGCCATAACCAGTGTGCAAGAAGTAGCTATTCCCAGGAAGGCATTTGGGGTCATTCTCAGCAGTGCTGGGGCTCCTACATGTAAAATGTGCTCTACCTCTTTGAGCCATATCTCTGGCTCTCAGTCAGTTTTAAAAATTTGGTTGCCTCAGCTTGTTCTCTTGTTTCTCATATTAAATAAAGTACAGGCTATCTTGAAAGTAAAGGATTGAAAAAAAAAAGAAAAGAATAAAGGATTGACTTTCACTCTTAGGCACTATTCCATTCACTTTCTTCTCATTAAAAGTTTTCTTTTTCTTTTATTTTTGGAGAGAACACACTCGGTGGCACTCGGGGGTTTCTCCTGGCTGCACTCAGAAATCACTCCTGGCAGGCTCGGGGGACCATATTGGATGCTGGGAATTGAACCTGGGTCAGCTGCATGCAAGGCAAACGTCCTAACTACTATGCTATTGATTTGGCCCCATGCTCATTAATATTTTTCTAAGATCATCATTTTCTCTTCTGTTGTCCTAGTAATATGTAATATCTTTTCTTAACCAGGTACTGTCATTATCTTGACTGACTTTGTGAACCTAGCCACTATACATTTTGTGGGGTCATTTTGGGTTTAATTTGTTTTTTTTGGGGGGGGGCGGGTGTCACACCCAGCAGCACTCAGGGATTACTCCTGGCTCTACACTCAGAAATAACTCCTGGCAGGCTCGGGGGACCATGTGGAATGCCGTGATTCAAACCACCATCCTTCTGCATGCAAGGCAAATGCCTGCCTCTATGCTATCTCTCCAGCCACTGGTGTTTAGTTTTTGTTTAGAAATGCAAAGTCATGCCTTTAAAACAAAAAATAAATCTGCATAATAGAATTCTGTGTTTTGTTATGATCACTTAAGGAACATACCATTTTACTTAGAAAAAGCACAGCATCCCTAAATATCTCTGTTAACAGAAATACCAGGTAAAACCAGTGCTGTACCAATTATCAGCCTGACTTATAAGACATAAAGAAGAAACTCTGTCTTAGTCATTTTGATTTTGCTGAAGTATCACAACTAGGAAATAGTAAAATTTCTCTAGAATGAGGTATTACAGTTCCTCAGGTCAGTATTTTCCACTACCTTGAGTGTTTGAGAAATCCTATTTTTAAAAAATGAATGTGCATTATTTTCTGAACTGCATTCTTTTTTGAATTCTTTCTGTCCTTTTATGATCCACATGTTAATTCTATTTAAATAAACAAATAGGCAACACCACCCACCCACATTACACACACACCCGGTACCAGTTGTCTCTTTCTTTCTTTCTTTCTTTCTTCTTCCTTTCTTCTTCTTTTCTTCTTCTTTCTCTTTTTTCTTTTCTTTTCTTTCCTTTCTTTCTTTTCTTTCTTTCTTCTTTTCTTCTTTCTTTTTCTTTCTTTCTTTTCTTATCTTTTCTTTTTTCTTTCTTTCTTTTCTTTCTTCTTTCCTTCTTTCTTTCTTTCTTTCTTCCTTCTTCCTTCTTCTTCTTCCTTCCTTCCTTCCTTCCTCCTTCCTTCCTTCCTTCCTTCCTTCCTTCCTTCCTTCCTTCCCTTCCTTCCTTCTTCCTTCCTTCCTTCCTTCCTTCCTTCCTCCTCCTCTCTCTTCTCCTCTCTCTCCTCCCTCCCTCCCTCTTTCTTCTTTCTTTCCTTTCTTTCTTTTCTTTTTCTTTCTTTTTCTTTCTTTCTTTCTTTCTTTCTTTCTTTCTTTCTTTCTTTCTTTCTTTCTTTCTTTCTTTCTTTCTTTCTTTCTTTCTTTCTTTCTGTATCAAACTAATTCAGCATATAAAAACCTTTTTAGAAATTTGTATAAAAGTTGTATAATTTTTAAGTATCCATTTCAGAATTAGTAATTACTTTCTATTGCACACTGCTTACTAAAATAGTAATTTGGAAACTTAAGAATATTGTTGCCAAAATAAGAAAAAAAATATTGTTGCCATATTTGATATCTAACACCTCCATTAAGGAACTGATTTCTCTGGAAAACAAATATCCTTTCTGACAATAAAAAGTGGTAATATACATTACTCTGGTTCTGTTTAATTAAATATTTTTATTTGAAAATATTGCTTTTGGGGCTGAAGCGGTGGCACAAGTGGTAGGGCGTTTGCCTTGCACATGCTAACCTAGGACAGACTACGGTTTGATCCTCTGGCATCCCATATGGTCCCCCAAGCCAAGAGCGATTTCTGATTGCAGAGCCAGGAGTACCGTATTTTCTGGCGTATAAGACGACTTTTGAGATGAAAAAAGTCAACCAAAAATCGGGGTCATCTTATACGCCGAGTATATCCTGAAAAACGTTTTGTTATGCTGCTAAATGAAAATCGTCTGAATATATTGCCATGAAACGAATTTTCCAACTTGATCCTGCACCAATCACTGCAAGGCTGCTCAGACCGCCTTTCTAACTCAGCCAATCCAAGCACGCTTTTTTTTTTTGGGGGGGGGCACACCCAGCCGTGCTTAGGAGTTATTCCTGGCTATCTGCTCAGAAATAGCTCCTGGCAGGCACCAGGGACCATAAAATACTTTGAAATAGATACTTTTTGAAACTCAGTTGAGAGTTTTATTTTTGTAAAAACCAAAAGATAAAATGGATTAAAATCAATACAGTGCATGAATTGAGCTTTTGGTATTTGGGTTTTGCATTAATGGTCCATTTTTTTGTGTGTGTGAGTCTTCTTTGTCATAACACAAATTTTAACTCTTCCTTCAGATAGAGCCCAGAAGAAACCACTACTGGCTCTGAACACAAAGCTATTCTTGTTTAAATAGATAAAAATGCATTACTACTAACATTGACCCCCCCACCCCTCCGCAAATAATTAAAAGCACTGTGTATTTTCACTTTGATTTACTTACAGCAAATTATATTATTTAAACTCTAGTTTCACTGCTAACTGAAGAGTCATAGTGGCCTTTCTTCAGAGAGCTATTTCTGTCTTTCAGCAAATCACACACAGAAATCATTTTCTTTGAGTTTTGTTTTATTTTGCCTTTTCTGAGGGAAAATTCCAAGTGCAGAGAGGAAAGTGCGGCAGTGTAAGAGAGGATGGATCAGTTCTGAATAGTTGTGAGAATAATGCCTTACTTATCTAGTGACACTGACTTCGGGCTTTTCCTCCCACCCACCCCCATCCTCCACCTCATTCCCTAGACCTAGGAAACGAAATTTGTAGGCTTATACAGTTCCATAGCAGCAAGTAAATATTATAACCAATTTAAAATTTAATTGTAACTTCTCCTAGCATTTTAAATGGTCCTAAGTTTCTGATATTAAAATATACTGAAGATTTTTCATTTTGTTTGATCTTCATCATGACCATTCTAGAAAATGGAAGTTGATAAAAATGCCTCAACAGGGAAATATGTCTTACAGTGACTCCCTTTAGAAAATATTTATATTCTACGTGGTTTATATGAATTTTAGATTCTTATGATTTAATATTGTATACCTATTGCTTTGTATCTGCAAAGTTAAAATGTGCGCTTGAAGACAATTAAAACATCTTTTAACTAGTAATCTGGTCTTGCAAACTGGGTTATAATGGCCTTTGAATCTGTGTTCCCATGTAAACTGTACACCAAACGCCAGTCAGCCCTTGCCAATTAGTGCTCATGTTGCTAGGTCACCGTGGTCAATTGAAAGCTGCATCAATAGAACTTGAAAAGGTTTCCTCCCAATCAGACCCTCTGACATATTGAGCAGAATAATGGATGGGAAAAACAGCCAAGTCCCCTACCCTAGATTCAAAATACTCAGCAGTAAGAATTCATTTGCAACCTGCAATTAACTAGAAAGAATGGACTCTAGAAAGGGGTCTGGACATTTGTAAAACTAAAGCTTCATCTTTCTGCCTTGTACTTGTTTATTTACTCTTTGGAAGCATTTAAAGTGTAACCAAATTGATGATACTCGGGTCTAAAGAGGTTATTTTATAACTGAAAATAACTTTAAAATCGGGCTTTTCTTAGTTAAGTTTAAATAGCCTTATGATAATTCCTGATGCTTCATGAAACATGTTAGACTTCACTGATCAATTGAGAAATACAAAGGCTATATATTTATTATATATATAATATAAATATTACTATATATTTCATAAGAAATATTGATATGACTATTCAAATTATCTTAAAAGTTGGGATTGATACTGCCAGTGACAAATTTTTGAATGTGTTATTGCCTTGACTTCTAATACAGTCATGATGCTTCTCCACAGAAATGTGGGTGCTGAACCTCTCCTACCATGGAATCGGATGCTCCAAAATCAGAATGCAGCCTTCCAGTCAAACCAGTACCAGATGCTAGCTGGACCTGGCGGGTATCCACCCAGACGTGATGATCGTGGAGGGAGACAGGTGATACACTCTGAACTGTGGGATAAAAATTTTTGCTCCATTTGTACTTGCTTCTCAGGGCTCTTGGTTTTCTTGGTTTTGTTTTTATTTAGTCACCATAATATTACAAAGTTGTTCATTATTAGGTTTCAGGCACTAAATGTTTCAACGCCTATCCCTTATCCAGTGTCTACTTCCCTCCACTAATTGCCCCTGAGCTGTGCCTCTTTTTCCTCCTACATACCAGTCTATCTGTAGGAAAAGTATGTTTTTACTTTTTTTTTTAATTAGTTTTAGTTTTTTTACTGTGATTTATAGTACTGTTGATGGGGTTTCATACATAACACTTTCCTCCTCCTGGCAGAACAGTTCCCTCAGCCATAGTTGTTCCCTCCTTCCTTGTCCTATCAGCTAGCACTATACCAACCACCACCACCACAACCAGCCCCCACACACATACTATGGCAGGTTTCTTACTGAAGATCAGATCCCATTTTCTTTGTTTCCATTTTCTTAAGTATTCATTGTTTTGTGCTATTCTACCATTAATTTTCATTGTATCTCCCACATGAGAGAGAATTTTTTGTTGATCTCTTGCCTTCTGACTTTATTCAGCATGATCAGACCCATTCATGTAGCAGTGAATTGTATTTTTATGGCCAAGTAATATTCCACTGTGTAGATGCATCAGTTTATTTTCCAATCATCTGATTTGGACACTTGGGTTGTTTATAGTTTTGACTGTTGTGGACTGGACTGCAAGAAACATAGGGGTGCAAATGTCTTTTGTTCATTTGTGTTTTGGACCCATGGGTAAATTTCAAGAACTGGAATTGCTATGGCAAATGGAAGCTCAGTTCCTAATTTTGAATTGCTTTGTTTTTTTAAGGAATGTTCATATTGTTTTTCAGAAATGCTAGACTTTTCAACATTCCACTAGCAGTGGACAAGAGGCTCTATGTTTTCTTTTCTTTTCTTTTTTTCTTTTTCTTTTTTTTTTGGTTTTTGGGTCACACCTGGCAGCATTCAGGGGTTATTCCTGTCTCTACACTCAGAAATCACTCCTGGCAAGCTCGAGGTACCATATGGAATGCCGGGATTCGACCCACAGTCCTTCTACATGCGAGGCAAACTCTTTACTTCCATGCTATCTCTCCAGCCCCAAGGCTCTATGTTTTCATAAAGACATCTCTAGATAAGATATTGATAAAGTAGTTCAGCTAGACTTAGTTTCTCATTAAAAATGGATATAAGGGAGAGATCAGATACAATGGGTCAAAGTCATGCTTTGTAATCAGAATGATCAGATTCCTAGGGAACCTCTTGGCCCTTGAGCATAAGAGAAAGGAGGTCCCATCCTTTCACCCAAGACAAAGACAAGAGTAACCCTCATCAGTGGCATAACAACAAGGTATAGGGCCGGAGACATAGCATAGTAGGGCATTTGCCTTGCATGCAGGATAGTGGCTCTAATCCCGCATCCCATATGGTCCCCCCAAGCCTGCCAGGAGTGATTTCTGAGTGTAGAGCCAGGAGTAACCCCTGAGCACTGCCGGGTGTGATCCAAAAAACAAACAAAAATCACCAAGTTATATATAGGAAAGTACATGCCTTACTTAGGTTAGACTTTGAAACTGCCAATGAACTTTCATTCCCAAGCCCTTTTAGTCAAAGCAATTATATTTAGCTCTAATATGTTAGTCACCAAACAATATTATCTTTATTTTAATAGAAACTAGTTTTCTCGTAATAAGTAATTTTCTAGAAATTATAAGAATCCACCTTTTCAAAAAGCTATCAATTTTATTTTATCAGTTTGTTACTAATTGATAAAGCATCTCAGAAAAAAATCAGTCCTTCAAAATTTCCACATTTTTCCTATCAAATTTAAACAGCTGTTAGTTCAATGCATATAATTCCCAGGCAGATTTTATAGGTGCTAAGTTTTATTTCTTTTGTAGTATCCAGTTTAGCAACATCAAGACTGAATAACATTGGTGCCACAGTGGTAGTACATATAGCATTAGGCCACTTGACTTGGATGTGATTGCCCTGAGATGGATAGGAACCCAGCATTCCATATAGTTCATCCCCTGCCCTCCCCAACACTGCCAGAAGTGATTGCTGACTACAGAGCCAGAAGTAATTCCTGAGCACTGCTTAGTGTGGCCCCAAAACAAAACTTAATGCAATATTTTTGTCCCTCAGGCATTTGAACCTTGCCAATATTTAAGTGCCTCTTTAATCACTTGACCGATAAGAGTATTTATTTTTATAGTATTCATCACTGTGGAGTTTAATACCTATAAGTGATAAGAAACTTTATTTTTTTTTTTACCTGTTAGTATAAATTTTTTGAGGTGCTTTATATGCTAACTTAGATTCTTGTCATGACAGCTAAGAAAAAAAACATTTTTGGTAAGAGAAAAACAGTTGTACTCTTTAATGAACCTTTCTTTAGATAACTTCAAGCTACTTAGGCCCCTCCCACTCCCTTAATCCTCAACTCTTTTGCTGAAGAATTTGACTCTCACAATGACAGATTGCTTTGGGAGTTTTCCCTTCCCCAGAACTTTGTAGTAGCCCAAGTACACCACATCAATGATAGGAGCTGCTCCTGTCTTGTTTTTGGCAGCATAATCTCTAGTCTGCTCACTGTCTGAAGTCCACAGTTCGTCAAAATTGACAGTTGGCCAGAAATCTTGATTTCTCTTTACATGACACCTCGTATCCACTTTTTCAAAGTGGATGATATTGTCTAATATTTGTTAAACTTGGATGAATTTTGTCAAAGTTGATCCTGTGGTGATGTATGTCACCATCATTACCCTGTCCTCTTTGAAGCTTCAGGTATTTGCTGATGCAACCGTGGTCATGGCTCATATAGCCCCTAAAGTTTTCGGTTCTTCCTCAGTCTGGATGGCATGTTGGCTGGAGAGACAAAAGAGAAAAAAAATATTTTTACAGTTTGGAATGTTTTTGCATCTTTCTGCTTATGTTCTATGAAATAGTCATCTTAAATTGTCTTTGACAGAATTTATTACAGTTCATTAGAATCAACTAATAGTATTGTATTTTATTTTGAATATTTAATAGTATTAAATAATATAATTATTAATTAATATAATATATTAATTTTATTTATATTATAAATATATTAATAATAAATATAATAATATTTAATAATAAATATAATATTATAATAAATATATTATATAAATATATAAATATATAATAATAATAATTATAATATCATTAATTAATATAAATATTAATATTTAATATCTAAAATATTTAGTAGACTGAGACTGGTTGCTACAGGTATTCAGTGCTATCAGGCAATATGTAAAATTGGGCATGTAAAATAAGGACATACTTATTGAGAAGAAATCCTGGGCAGTTCAGTTTCCTCAATTTTTCAATTTAGGAATTAAAGTCCCCATACACCTCATTTGTCACAGAGCTGGGAACTTAGCTATCCTGTGCTTCTGACCCATGTTATCATCTTTCCTGCCTACTTCCAAGAGAGATGTTTTCTTTGAATGAAGAACTCTACTCTTAACAGGATGGAAAATTCATATTCATGTGGAAGATAGAAAGCAGTAGATTTTATCTTTTTTTAAGAACCACTTGGAAATGCATTTTTTTCTTTTCTACTAAAATAACTAATTTTTTTTGTTTGTTTGTTTTTGGGTCACACCTGGTAGCACTCAGGGGTTCCTCCTGGCTCTATGCTCAGAAATCGCACGGGGCAGACTCAGGGGATCATATGGGATGTCGGGATTCGAACCACCGTTCTTCTGTATGCAAGGCAAATGCCCTACCTCCATGCTATCTCTCCGGCCCCAAATAACATTATTTTTGTAGTAGTATGAGTTACAGGAATTATTGTTTAACACAATATAAGTGTGACATCACTATTTTTTATGTAATTTTTTGGTTTTTGGGTCACACCCAGCAGCACTCAGGAGTTACTCCTGGCTCTATGCTCAGAAATCGCTCCTTTGCAGGCTCAGGGGACAATATGGGATGCTGGGATTCAAACCACTGACCTTCTGCATGCAAGGCAAACACCTTACCTTTATGCCATCTCTCCGGCTCCTATTTTATGTAAGTTTATATAACTGCCATAAACAAGGCCTTGGACTATGTTGATCTTAAGGGCCTCCAGTCATAATTTAAACACACATGATGCTTAGGGGACCATGCAGTGACAGATCAAAACTTGATCTTCTGCATTCAAAGATACTGCTCCAAGGGCCAGAGTACAGCCAGTAGTACATTCATCTTGCGCACCGCCAACCCGGTTCAATTCCCAGCATTCCATATGTCAGTGCAGAGCCAGGAGAAACCCCTCAGCACTGTTGGGTGTGGGCAAAACTTCCCTCCCCAATAAAAGATACTGCTCTAGCCCTTTAAGATATTTTTGTTCTGTGGTTCATTGTCAGATGCTGGACAGTTAAAGATGAATTAAGAATTTGTCTTAATTTGTACAATATTATTTTTAAGTATAATAGGATATGTGATTGTCGCTGGTAATTATGTAATAATAAGGTGATTGTTTACACATATTACTTAATGCTCTATTATTTATAAGCAGTAAAATATATCTATATTTAGTAGTAGTTTAGGCCTTAATAACTTGGCAAGCTCTAGCTTGCTTTGGTTAAGCAAAGTGTATTTCCTAGTTTAATGTGCCTAATACCATAGGAAGGGCACCTTATCATGGCATGCATGGCTTGGATTGCACTGGGGGTGGTTGGGGATATTTGACCACAGGTATTTTACATAAAGCATTTTAACTATTCATTTATATGCATTTAAGGAGATTTTCTAAATGTTTGCTTTTTTGATTTTCAGTGCTCTATAGCAGTTGTACTAATGTAGAGGTTTGCTATAAATTTTGCTTTGTGTAAAGTTGGACCAAAAATATCTTTTTGAAGACCATCAGGTCCTGTGTATATCTTAAGACATAAGATATACTCAGCTTTTATATGGTGTTTATCATAGAAGAAATGTAAAACTAATTCTTTAAAAGGGTGGTAATTCAGAAAGTAAACTCTTTCTTTTGCTTATTTTCAGGGATATCCTAGAGATGGAAGAAAATACCCTTTGCCTCCCCCGTCAGGAAGATACAGTTGGAATTAGGCTTTTGTAAAGCTTTCCCAAATCCTTTCATCATTCTACAATTTTATGCTCTTTGTGCAAAGATTTTTTTCTCAAGTAGTAGTTTTTTTAATAAAACTACAATACTTTGTGTATTTCTCTTAATGTGTATATTTCTACTGACCTGATCTCACTGTTTTATGTTGCTTTCCAAAGATGTGTGTGGCATAATCCAGTGGATCTGAATTTTGTATTGCTTGTAAAACACATTTGGTGAAATTGGGGTACTGATTTTTCATTATAGTGAAAAATCCAACTAGCTGTGGATTTCAGAACACAGTATCTTCTGCATCAAGGTTCATGCTGATTTTTAATGCACAATAATTAGGTGTAAATTCATGTGCTGGAAAGTTCAACCAAGTAGATTATATATTGTTTGGTATTTTTCTTTGGAAACATTTCATTAATGTATTTGTCTTATAAAATTTTTTGAACTTTAGTAAAAAAAAATACAACAACAACAAAACAAACTTTTAAAGCTCAGGTCTCCTGTGTTCTTATTGTTTTTCTGTATTTCTACTTTGAAAACTTTGACCAAGCATATTGTCTTTGGTAATGTTTCCCAGGAACTAATTTATTTCTACAACTTAATGTCAAAAGAAAGTAATTGAATGTGGATTTTAAGTAAATATGGTCAGCAGGACAGCCTCAGACAACTTGCATATGATTATGTCTGTCTATACTGACTTTGCCAACTTAAAAATTATAGGAGAGGGGCTGGATTGATAGTCCAGTAGGGAGGGCATTTGCCTTGCATATGTGGCTGATCCTATTTCGATCCCCAGAACCCCTCATGGTCTTCTGAGTTTACCAGGAGTGATTCCTGAGCACTGTTCAGTGTAACCCAGAAACAACAAAAACAACAACAAAAAGATAGATATTGTTTTCTAGAGTATGTGATGGTATGGCACTTGCCTTGCATAAAGCCAGTCTGAGTTCAATTCCAAGCACCCATACAGTGTATGGTCTAAACCTGCCAGGAGTGATTCTCGAGCAAGCCCTGAGCACCACCAGGGGTAGCCTAGAGACAAAACAAGAAAAAAATTAGGGAATAAATTTACACTTTATATATTTCATGCTAGTTTGTGCTTCAGTTTTAGGAGTTGGTTTAAAATCCTATGGAAGTTGAAATTTAATTTATATTTACTAGCTATCCTCCACATATTTTGTTACATCATAGTTGACATTAACTTGGGTTTCTCCCCCTTAGGATAGTAGTACACTATTATTCCTTAAATTTATGCTTGGGGCTTACACAGAAATACTATATATTTTCATTTAATTACGACACTCACTTGAAAACCAACTGCTTTGTTTCTATTTTGTCGAGAGGGTTCTTTCTGACTTAATGACATTTTTACTTTAGTATTCAACAAAGGAACATTCTTTTTTTTTTTAAGGCACATTTTTTATTTTATTTAATTTTTTTGAACTAAAATCACTGTAAGACCTGGAACAAAGAAGGTATTTTGAAGTTATCAAATTCATTTCTGGTAGTGGAACAGAGCAGAATCCTTTATTGGATGGACAGTTTGAGTAGGAATTAACAGCCCAATCATAGATTGCCTTCACGTGCTTTATGGCAGTAATGCTTTGTGCTTAATTAATTATTCAGATTAATTTCAAGTGTTACTATGTATGGTCATTTAAATAAGGTATGTTCCCAAAAGGTACCCTCCAACTGTCACATGCACAGAATATTTTCTCATCTTTGGTTTTGTTTTAGCTTTTATTTTATGCTTGGAGTGTGCCCTTAAAATAACTTTTTGATTTGGCCTTGTCATAGTTACCTGTAACCAGTTTCAATACCAAATTCCTTTGATTTCAAAAATGATTTTGAAATGAATTGTTTAAGTGTCTTGAACACACTGAAATTGGGCCCTGAAGGATATCTAACAGACACCCCTCTTGCAGTAGGAACCTAAAAGCATTCCATCCCATCCTTCGTAGTGCATTTTTTTCTCTCCATTTGTCCCCGCTTTAGGATTTTGGGGGTGGGGAAGAAAGCCCTCCTATTTCAACGTGTCAATTTTTTTCGATTTTAAGTGTGACATTTGACGCTTTATTGTTTCCCCTTACATTCTGCTGTAAACAATGCCTATTATTTAATTTGCCCCATTTTCTTTAAATCGTTGGTTTTTCTGGGTCTCAAAGATTCCTTAAAATCATAGAACCTGGAAACCGTCTGGCTTCATTGTTATACTAAGGGCCCTTCAGGAGCAGTTGTCTTCGCGGTTAAGATCCTGTGGGGGTAATGCACATTAAAGTACAAAGCCATCTAGAAACGGTTAGATTGCCATTTAGCTTTACAAAGGCAAATAGGGTGTAATGACCTATAGGTTAATTTTCGCGTGATGACGCGGACGTCGGGGGGCAGGCCGGGCTGCGTCTAGGGGTACCGCGACTCTCCGGTCTTCCGCGGTGCACGGTGGCCGTCTACATCACTGCAGACATAGCTGAGTCCCGGGAGCCCATCGGCCTGGCTTACGTCGTCGGGAGATGGTCCCAGCTTGGGCCGGTGGCCCTCCCGGCGGGTCTGAGAGCTCTGGGCGCTGTGCGCAGTGGAGATGCTGCCCGGTGGTCCCGGTGTTCCAGCGCCTCACCTCGCTCTTTGCCCCACCGGGGCCTCGTTCCCTGCACTCCCCTCGCGCACCCCGCAATTCTCGCCGACAATCCGCAGAAAGCTCAAAACTCCGATCCTGGAGTGGTTCCAAGGCCGCTGCCGCTTCATCCCGCCGCTCCCAGAAAGCGGCGCCAATCGATTTCTGCTAGGTTTCCGCGGCTTCCCCAGGAAAAAGGCAAACCCGTATGGAAACAGTGGAAATGTTCTAACTTCGGAAGCTGCTGTTAATAAATAATAAGAATGTAACTAAATTTAGTTATACACAGAAATAGAAAATTTGGACATTACACATGTCAATTCTGACCATGTCGGCTGGGAAAGCCGACGTCTGACTGCCTTAGGTTCCCTCCCGCTCCGGTCTGCCTACTCGGGAGGAAAACTACTAAAATCCAGCCAAACTACCACAGGCGATATACAGCTCAGCTGTTTTGAACTCTTAATTTGTGAAAAACGAGTAATAAAGTACTAGTGTGGCTTGCTTCCCGATAGTATATTTAAAGAATGCCGGCCAAGACAACGTGCTTTAATTTTCGTGTAAAAGGGGAATAAAACTGGTCACTACCGCAAAAAATATTTTCAGTTAGAATTAGGCAATATTAGTGGTAAAGTTTTGTCTTTTATTTGGAGTCACCTAAACAATTAGTGAAATAAGTTACATAGATATTTTTTAAAGGCATTTCATTCAATTGCTTGTAAACATACTAAAGCCAAAAATAAATAAAACCCCATAACTTTTCCACAAAGTTTCTATCCCTCCTGAATTAAATTACAAAATAAAAGTGATCTCAAAATCGCAATGGAAGAAGAAAATTCGTACTGGGAAGTGGATGCAATTCCCAGCCTCCAAGTATTCTTTGAACCTTCACCATATACTCACCAATTCTCACGAGCAGTAAAAGGCCTTTTCTTTTCCTTTTTAAAAAGTGTTTCCCAGTGTCCTCTCATTGGGTTTGGACGTGGCAAAGTAGCTTTTTTTTTTTTTTTTAAACTAGCCTGAAGTAATTAACATACGACTTCTCCTGTTTGTATTAGAGTTGGGCAGTATCCTTCATACTTCGAATTATATCTGAAACATGTATTTTCAGTTATCAGAAATATGAAATTATCTCGCTAATGCATTAATTTTCCTTATGCACAAATTCATATATAAAATATCCTAATAATGGGTCTTTATATGATTGTGGTTCGCAACTTCATTCTAAAAGAAGGTCTAAATCTTCAGTATTCACTGCAGTTAACAAAGCAAGTCTTTAGAAGGTAAATTGAAAGTAAACAATCAATGGCAAAATGGAGTTTGAGCGCAACATCTGTTGGTAAGTGGGTTAGTTCGATATTAGATTTTAGTTCTAAGCAAAGCCTTAAATTGTTGCATCCCCAGTCTTTCATGTACAAAACTATGTGTCTTACCAGCTCCATGTGTGCGCACACATACTTCAATTTACGACCCAACACAGATTACAGAGAAGTACCTGCCATCCCTGCTGTTGCTCTCTGCAACTTTGATTCTGGGTATTGGTCTCGGTGTTTCAATTGAAAAAGATAAATTTATTTGTTGTAAAACCCCAGCATTGAGGAAAATAACACATCTGCAGTTGGCGTTTCTGAAGCTGTTTTGCCATGGTCTCAGCTAAACTTTGAAGGGGCTTTGTTCCACTCAGACCCTGTGCCAGTCCTCTCTCTTCGTGGGGAAGACACTTATCCTCCTCTTCACTTAATGAGTTTCACCTAGTCTGGCCGTTTGTGTTTTTATAAAAGATCTGCAAAGGACTAATTGCAAAGAAGAAAAAAAAATCCTGTTTTGTATTAAGCAGATGAGGAATTCTATTGTGGATACCTTTATTATCTCAAGAAACAAATCTTACCCTAAATAATGTGCACACATAAACTCAGTACATTCTGACTCTGGTTTACGAACTTGTTCTTTTTAAAGCAGCACTGAAAGGAAAAAAAGACATCCGTACACTAAATATACTTTAAAAGTATATTGTATAAAGGCAATTTTTTCTTGATGATTTTTTTGTATGAGTTCCTTAGCCTAAGGCTTTCATTGTTCTGGAAATAAATTATCAAGGCAAAAATTGACCTTTAGGACTTATTTCTTTAAAACATGTTTCTGGGGTCTTTAGTTCTTAAGCTGTTATTGCCTTTGTTAAACACTGGGTTATAAAAAAAAAATGCTGCAAACCATATGGACTTTGGAACACGCTTCTTAGAAGTAAAATTATCAAAATTCTGTCGCCACTATCAATTTATCAAATCTAATAAGTACTTTGGAATTTGACACATTAACAGTTATGCTAGCTTAATGTTTTTAAAGTCAGTCATTAATATGCAAAGCCCTCAATTGGGGCATTTTCTGTAAATGTATTGCATCATTCCATACTGTTTTCTGCTCCAACTGGTTTTTATGTATATTTGAAATGTATTACCATTTTCCAAAAGTACATTCACATAAAAATGAATCCCCTTGCTTTTTAAGTATTATTCCTCTCTCCCTAAATGGAACTGAAGTATTTGTATTTTTGTTCTAAAAATATAGTTTAGGGAAAGAGCAAGTTGAACTTCTAAGGCATTATGTTCCATATTCAGCAAAACACCTAAACAATGACATGAAATAAAAAGCTTCAGCCTCAAAAGACTTCTAAAACTTCATGTGTTGAAGAAGCTTAAGGTCTCTATATTTGTCTTTATCATTTGTAAATAATGCTTTGACCCAGTGATATCTTTTATTTTTCTTAATCTTATAAATCCACTTCTTCAGCTTTCTTTTACACCAACACCAGGTTTTGAGATCATGAGTAAACCCAGGTCACATCAGGTCAACTACTGTAAAATGATTAAACTCAAACAATACCAATATAATTTTATAAAAGAAATGACCACTTGGTTAAAAAAGTTAGGGTTCCTTTAAGTTATATTTAAATATCCATTTGAAACATAGGAAATATAAACTGGCATATTAAAGAGTAAATACATTATTTGTATAATAAGATACCAAAACATGGTGGGCAATCCCTTTTGTTTTAAATAAGATGAAAAAATTATAAATATTCCCGTTCTTATTCTTTGCATCCCGATTACAATTAATAAATCATCTTGCTCTCTTCCTTCTTGACAAGCCTTGATATATATTAATGCCAATTTAATGCAATCTTACTTGATCTAGTATTTTATCATGGCATCCAAATTTGATTATAAAATACCTTGGGAAGAGTAAGCAGCACTTTTACAGAAGGATAGGGAATAATACTTTATGAATTGATTCTATGAGATGAGATTCGATACAATTACAACCCCTCATTCTTAAGATCAACTGCATCTTAAGCGAACAAGGAAAATCTCCTATACAACACTCCACCAAATAAATGATCAAAACATTAAAAAGTCGCATTACATTAAAAGAGCGATATCCATCCCTATAAGCAATAGTTTTGATTTTTTTTTTTTTTACCACCTAAATGGCGATCAATCCTCTGCAATAATGTTGCGGTGTGCACGATTCAAACCTAGAGCAACAGTTCAGTGTACTGCCGATCCAACATTAATGAAATTGCACTTAACGGGGAGGGGTGTAATCTACCTATATAAATTCTACTGCTCAAAGAATTTGGTAAAGTTGGGTCGATTCTGTAGAACAGCTACAAACATCAACAAAGTTTTCCAACTTCTAAAACTCCGCGGTTTGGACAGGAAGGAACGCGGTGGACGTGGACTCAGCCAGCTTGGCTCAAAAAAGTACGAACTCGCGAAAAGGAGGAAATCACCAGCTCCTAACCTTCAGATACGCTGGATGCCACCTTGTCAGGTCCCCGGGACTATCGCTGTCCGCCACACCCAGCAAAGGGGCTCAGAGTCTGTCTGATACGTAAGTGCTCTCTTTCCCTTTTTCTTTTTGAAACCTCTGTAGACGGACACTCACGCGCACACACACGCACACGCACACACAAGCACAGCGGCTTCTTCTATCCGGTTCCCGCATGTTTGTTTGTTTGTTTGTTTTCACCGTTTCTGGCCGGCTTGGGGTGGTGCCCCGACACCCCGCGAGGTCACCACGTCCTGCCATAGAGCAGGTTCGCTCCGAGCACGCCGCCGCCGTAGTCCCCGGTGGCGTCCAGCGCGGCCAAGCCGGCGCCGGGGCCGTGCAGCGGCGGGCTGGGGGACAGCTCGTCGAGGTCGGGCGCGGGCGTGGGCGCCGACGGCTGCGGGCCGGCCTGCGCGGCGGGCGCGGGCGTGGGCGTGCCGGGCCCGTTCTGGCACGGTTTGCCGTCTTTCACCAGCACCGGCACGGCCACCCGGCGCGGGGACGGAGGCGGCGGCGGCGGCGGCGGGCCCAGGCCGCCGTCCTGCTGCAGCTGCTGCTGGGCCGCCTTGTCCTTGGCCTGCCGCTTCATCTTGTAGCGGTGGTTCTGGAACCAGATCTTGACCTGCGTGGGCGTCAGGTGGATCATGCTGGCCAGGTGCTCGCGCTCGGGCGCCGACAGGTACTTCTGCTGCTTGAAGCGCCGCTCCAGCTCGTACACCTGCGCCTGCGAGAAGAGCACGCGCCGCTTCCTGCGCGGGGCCGCCGCCGCGTGCAAGGGCGCCAGCGACTTGGCGGCGTCGGCGATGCCGCTCAGCGAGCCCATGCCGGTCACGTTCACGCCCGCCGACGGCCCCATGAACCTGGAAACTGGAGGGGAGGCCGAGGGGTCAGGGCTCGGGCCGCCTGTCCGCTCCCGCGCTCCCCACCCGCCGCGACGCTCGAGAGGTCCCCGGCGCCACAGGCCCATCGCGGGACCCTGCGCGCGCCCTCTCAGTCGGGCCTCTCAGAACCCCGCGGGCCACCAGTCCAGACCTTGGGGCCCGGGACGAACCCCTCTAGGGACTCTCCTGGCGCCCTCAGTCGGCTTCCAGAACCCTCAGTCCAGTCCTAGGGGCTTTTCTCGCGCCCTTACTTGGGGCCCGGGACCCTCAGTCGAGTCCTAAAGACTCCTCTCGCGCCCACAGCCGAGTTCCAGGACCTTAAATCGAGTCCTGGGACTCTTCTGGCTCCCTTAGTCGGGTTCCAGAACCCTCAGTCCAGTCTGAGGGACTCTTCTCGCGCCCTCAGTCGCGTCCTGGGTCTGGGCCCGGGACCTTGAATCGAGTCCCGGGACTCTTCTGGCACCCTCAGTCGGGCTCCTAAACCCTCAGTCGCGTCCTAAAGACTCTTGTCGCGCCCTCAGTCTTCTGGCTCCCTTAATCGGTTCCAGAACCCTCAGCCCCGTCTGAGGGACTGACTCTTCTCGCACCCCACAGTCGAGTCCTGGGACTCTTCTCGCGCCCTCACTTGGGGCCCGGGACCCTCAGTCGCGTCCTAAAGACTCTTCTCGCGCCCTCAAACGAGTTCCAGGACCTTCCGTCGAGTCCCGGGACTCTTCTGGCTCCCTGAATCGGCTTCCAGCACCCTCAGTCCAGTCCTGGGGACTCTTCTCGCACCCTCACTTGGGGCCCTGCAACTCTCAGTCGAGTCCTAAGGACTTCAATCGAGTCCCGGGACTCTTCTGACACCCTCAGTCCGGTCAGAGAGACTCTTCTTGGCGCCCTAGCTCGGGGCCCGTCCGGGACCCTCCGTCGCGTCCTAAAGACTCTCCTCGCGCCCTCCGGCCCTCCTCAGTCGAGTCCCTGCGGCACCTCGCCTCGCGCGGGGAAGGATCCCCGACAGCCTTCCGACAACCCCCGGGTCGAGTCCTCGGGTGAGGCGGATGGGACCCGAGCGCTCCCTCCCGCCCTGCGCGCGGCCCGCTTCCCCGCCGCCCCGGGCGCTCACTTGACGAGTAGCGCGGGTCCGGGCTGGCGCCGTACCAGCCGGCGGCCGCGCCGCCCCGCACGCCGTCCGAGTAGGCGGCGGGCAGCTCGCCCACGTTGGCCAGGCCGCCGTTGCAGTAGCCGCCCATGGCGCCGTGCGGGAACTGCGAGACGCCCGGCGGCATGTGGTAAGTGGCGGCCGCCGCCGCCGCCGCCGCTGCCGCCGCCGCCGCCGCCGCCGCCGCGTTGGGGCCCGCCATGGCGTGCGGCGGCGGCGGCGGCGGCGGCGGCAGCGCCTGCGACGAGGGCCCGGGCGGCGGCGGCGGCGCGCGGTAGGCGGCCCCCAGGGGCGCCCCCAGAGCGGACGCGGCGCCGCCGTCCATGGCGCCGCCGCCGCCGAACTTCTTGTAGCTCTCCTCGATGGGGCTCAGGATGTCGGACACGGAGAAGGGCGTCGTGTGCTTGGGGCTCAACGACATGGCTCGGCGGGCGGCCAGGGAGGGGGGCCCGGGCGGGCGCGGCGCTGGCTGCTCGCCGCCACCTGGGCCGCGGCCGCGGCGGCGCCCGTGACGAGCTGTCGGCGCCTCGAGCCCCCCGCCACGAGCTGCGGGCTGCGGGGTTTCTTAGGAGTCAGTCCGGCTCCGGGTTGACGACAGACTCGGGGGGCGGAGCAACCTCCCAAACGAGCAAACAATGGTCACGGACAGCCCTGGCGCTCGCCCCCCTCGGCCCGCCGCCGAGGCCGCCGAGGTAAAAGTTGGGGTGTTCCCTGCCAACCTCGCTCGCCTCGGCGGTGCCCGCCCGGGCCCTCGCGCCCCCAGAATCACGACTCTCCTCGGAGGTGCCACGTCGAGGCCGCCGGTGCAAGCCCGTCGCTTGCCCGCCCGCCCCCGGCCCAGTTTTCCCAAAGTGACATCGGACCCCGCTTCAGTCTCACTACGGGGGAGCAGGGTGTAGCTCTGACTTGGGGTGTGTGTTCACATTCGTTGGGCCACTCTTGCTCCATCTTCTAAAGTATTCATTTAAAAAACAAGGGGGAGTTGGGGTGCAGCCACCACGAGAACCCCTAAAGAGAAGAAGTACAATGACCTTCCTCGGCTGCTGTTGTACGACTTCTCATTTATACGCCTTTACACCCTGAAGCATCATTTCGTGGGTAAACCAAACGGGCTCTTCCAAATTAGCTCCAAGTACCAACATCCAAAGCGACACACACACACACACACACACACACACACACACACACACACACACACACACACACACACACACACACACACTCGAGAACTGCTTTTTCTCTCCGCGGATGAAGGTTGATTCGAGGAGAGAAAGTACAATTTTAACTTGCTAAAGGGTGTCTTGTTTAATTTTCATCTGTAAAGTTCCTTCTTTACCGCTTTCTTTCCCTTTGTTTTGGTCTCTCCTCTCATATATATATATATGCACATATATGCAGATGTATATATATATATATATATGCTTAAAAATGTACATCCATCCATCCAAATTAGGATTCATTTTACCATCACTACCAAGAGCAAATAGACAAAAGAGGAAAATGAAATTATTTCAAGCTCTTTTAAGTTTAGGTTCATTTTGTGGAAAAAATCGAACTATTAAAAGAAAGAGATGTACAAATTAGGCAAAAGTGGTAGTATTTCTGAAAAGTACATATTAACTTAGGAAAAACGTCATTCCTTGATTTGCAAATTTAGCTACACAGCAAAGAAAGACATTTGGGCACTGTGATCTCTCCAAATACAGGACATTATGAAAATAAGACTGGAAAGGTGTGCAAATTTTGAGAACGATTTTGCAATAAATACTTGAGGTTAGAAACAAAGATACTTAAAGTTTTTCTGGAAACTGAGTAACGGGAAGGGAAAATGTTACTTAAAATCTTTCTTAATGAAGTTTATGGTTTTTGAAAAATGAAGGAGTATGTATAAAAAATGATTTCCTTTAGAATAATAGTGTGTTTATTTACCTATTCCTTTTCCTAGTCTGTCTTTTGGCTGAATACCCTGTGTGGTTTTGGTTTTAATGATCATGTTGTTTTTGTTTTGTCTTGTTATTGTTTATTGTAGTTTTGCTACCACCCCCCCACTCCCCTCATGTCACTGGAGTTTTGCTAAGAATCTCTTCTTTCTGCTATAAGGAGTGGGGATTGGGAAGGGACCACTTTGGCCAGCCATGCATGGTAAAATGTATCAAGCAGGAAAGTATGTACAGTAATGGTTTAAAGGAAATAATAGAGGTTTACACACATTGCTGCTGTCGTGTTTTTGACTTAGAAAGATTGGTATTGCTACACTTTTAACTTGGTGCTACTTTTACAGGTCGTTCGTTCAGAACTTGAAGCACTTGGGACCTGCACTAGGATTGCCTGCTTAATTCTTTTGTTGTTGTTAGTGATAAATGAAGAAACAACAACATCTATTTATTCTCTAAATGATTGCTGGAATTTTGAAAAACTGTAGTTTGGTTTTAACGTTTTGTTTCCATTCAAATTGTATTGTTTACTTAGATTAAATTCTGAATAAAGGTCTTTCATTTCAAACTTTCATCAGATACAACGAGGCAAGTAGAAATAGCATTATAACATCTCTGGATTTAATAGCTTCTGTATTTTATTTTTCAAGTTCTCACATGTTTGGCAAATGGGAACCCCTGTTAGAATCATATTGATTAGTTGTTGAAATTGAACTAGTGTTTTTAATTATATTTTATATTCAGATTATTTACTCTATTTCCAGTCAATGCTTTTTTTTTCTTTAAGGTATGTTTTTAGATTTATTTTTTATTTTATTTTTTTAAATTTATTTAAACACCTTAATTACATACATGATTGTGTTTGGGTTTCAGTCATGTAAAGAACACCACCCATCACCAGTGCAACATTCCCATCACCAATGTCCCAAGTCTCCCTTTGCCCCACCCGACCCCCGCCTGTACTCTAGACAGGCTCTCCATTTTCCTCATACATTCTCGTTATTAGGACAGTTCAAAATGTAGTTATTTCCCTAACTAAACTCATCACTCTTTGTGGTGAGCTTCCTGAGGTGAGCTGGAACTTTCAGCTCTTTTCTCTTTTGTGTCTGAAAATTATTATTACAAGGGTGTCTTTCAATTTTCTTAAAACCCATAGATGAGTGAGACCATTCTGCGTTTTTCTCTCTCTCTCTGACTTATTTCACTCAGAATAATAGATTCCGTGTACATCCATGTATAGGAAAATTTCATGACTTCATCTCTCCTGACAGCTGCATAATATTCCATTGTGTATATGTACCACAGTTTCTTTAGCCATTCGTCTGTTGAAGGGCATCTTGGTTGTTTCCAGAGTCTTGCTATGGTAAATAGTGCTGCAATGAATATAGGTGTAAGGAAGGGGTTTTTGTATTGTATTTTTGTGTTCCTAGGGTATATTCCTAGGAGTGGTATAGCTGGATCGTATGGGAGCTCGATTTCCAGTTTTTGGAGGAATCTCCATATCGCTTTCCATAAAGTTTGAACTAGACGGCATTCCCACCAGCAGTGGATAAGAGTTCCTTTCTCTCCACATCCCCGCCAACACTGTTTATTCTCATTCTTTGTGATGTGTGCCATTCTCTGGGGTGTGAGGTGGTATCTCATCGTTGTTTTGATTTGCATCTCCCTGATGATTAGTGATGTGGAACATTTTTTCATGTGTCTTTTGGCCATGTGTATTTCTTCTTTGTCAAAGTGTCTGTTCATTTCTTCTCCCCATTTTTTGATGGGGTTAGATGTTTTTTTCTTATAAAGTTCTGTCAGTGCCTTGTATATTTTGGAGATTAGCCCCTTATCTGATGGGTATTGAGTGAATAGTTTCTCCCACTCAGTGGGTGGCTCTTGTATCCTGGGCACTATTTCCTTTGAGGTGCAGAAGCTTCTCAGCTTAATATATTCCCATCTGTTAATCTCTGCTTTCACTTGCTTGGAGAGTGCAGTTTCCTCCTTGAAGATGCCTGTAATGTTTTTTATGTAGTTTTTAACCTAGGATGTTGGGATAGCACTCCATGCATATTAGGTGATGATTCTGTTTTTCAGCTATATTAGTTCCTGTGGCAGGTGCATTAACATCTGGAAGGTTCCTGTCTTTAAATGAAAAAGTACTTTATCATATTTGGAGGCTCTCTAAAGAGAGTCACTTTTTGACTGCGTGAGTACTTGATCCCAAAATAATACTCCTTCACAGAGGTGAGCAGTTCTGGAGAAAAATGTCTACATTTTCAATGTTTCTTCCTGTTAATTACTTCGGTCTCTAGAAATTATATAACTTTATGTTGGAAACATTATTTGGTTTATAGAGATGATTTTGAAAATAGGCATAGAGTATATATATATATATATATATATATATATATATATATATATATACAATTGCAAAGAAACACAAATGAATATAGTCCTGTTTGTATTCAATTAAAACTTTTCATCAAATTTTTATGCATTATTATGTTGTCTGCCTAAATTATGTATGGAAGCATCTATTCAGTAGATTCTTAAATACTGTTGACTAAGTTGGATTTCATAGAAAATGTTTTTCTGTGTACTTTTTTTGGGTTAGGTTTTTACTTTCCTTAGAAATAATGCTGTTTGGGGCTGGAGTGATAGCACCGCGGTTAGGGCATCTGTCTTGCATTTGGCCAACCTAGGTTTCATCCCTAGTATCCCATATGATCTCCCAAGTTCTCCAGGAGTAATTTTTGAGCACAGAGCCAGGACTATCTCTGAGCACCACTGGGTGTGCCAAGAAAACAAAAGAACAAAACAAAACAAACAAAAAAAGTTCTGGCAAGTGGTTAGGAACTAACTCTGTTAACATGAGCTAAGGGAGTAGAGGGTGGAGTAAAGAAGTTATACAGAGAAAGTATGGAAGCAATGACAGTGAGTTATTTGACTATAAAAAATAATACTGGCACTCAGCAAAAGACAGGCATGCACTATCAAAGAGGGCACAATAAAATAAGTGTCTTTCCTACTTTTCTTAGGTCAGATTTTTCTTCTCAGAGGCACTATTACATCTTTCTTCCATATAGTTTTGGAGCATATACCTTCTTCACACAAGGTAGCATGCTTTTAATGGTTTGCAATCTTGGATTTTTTAAAATAGTTTTGAGGGCATTTTTTTTTGTAGTTTTGTTTTTGAAATTTGTAAACCACACTCTGAGCAATGAAAATGTAATATATGGGTTGTGGCAGATAAAGGAAAATTTCTTAAGCAAAATTATTCAGTAGATTTTCTTGGCCTTATGACAAAGAATGGTATTTATAGAAAATCCCTCATCTGTTTGTTAATCTTAGGACAAAAAATACTTGGCAAGAATATTGTGAAGTAGAACATTTTCCTAGATTGGAGATTTGCTGTACTCAGACAGAAACTCTGAGAAAGAGAACTGAGAGACATTGAGAAATAGTCTAACATTTTCAACAAATACTTAAAATAAAAGGCTTTTTGGGGGTATATTTCTATTTTTTAAAATAATAATTTCTTTATTTAAGCACCTTGGTTACAAACATGTTCATGTTGAGTTTCAGTCATCAAATGAACCTTCACCAGATAACTTCCCCCCCCCAACAATATTCACATTTCTTTCCTCCTCCACTCCCTGCCTTTCTTCAAGACAGGAATTCTATTTCTCTCTCTCTCTCTCTCTCTCTCTCTCTCTCTCTCTCTCTCTCTCTCTCTCTCTCTATCATTGCATTGTAATTGTTAGTACAGTTACTTCTCTAACTGCACTCACCTTTGTCGTAAGCTTTATATCATAGACTGCTCCTTTGACCTACATATCTATTGTCTCTGAGTATTATTACCATACTGTATTTTATTTTTCTTAAATCCTCAGTTAAATGAGACTATTCTGTGTTCTCTCTCTGACTCATTTCACTCAGCATGATAGTCTTCATGACCATTCATGTACAAGCAAATTTCATTACTTAATTTTTCCTAACAGCTGTGTAGTTTTCCACTGTGTAAATGTACCATCGTTTCCTTAACCACTTGTCTACTGTGAGGCATCTGGACTGTTTCCAGAGTCTGGCTATTGCAAATAGTGCTGCAGTGAACATAAAATGCAGAGGGAATTTTTATATTGTGCTTTTGTGTTTCTTGGGTATGTTCCTAGGAGTGGTATTGCTGGATCATATGGGAGCTGAATTAACTGGGTTTTTATTTTATTTTATTTTATTTTATTATTTTTATTAACAGGGTTTTTTGTTTTTCAGAAAGACTAGAGTAGATACCTTTCCCACTAACAGTGAATGAGAGTTTCTTTCTTTCTGCATCCACGTCAGCACTGGTTGTTCTTGTTCTTTGTGATGTTTGCCAATCTCTGTGGCATGAGATGATATCTCATTGTTTTGATTTGCATCTCTCTGATGACTAGTGATGTGAAACATTTTTTTCATGTGCTCTTGGCCATCTGTATTTCTTCTTTAAGGAAATGTCTGCTCATTTCTTCTTTCCATTTTCGATGAGGTTAGATTTTTTTTTTCTTATTAAGTTCTGTCAGTACTTTGTATATCTGAGATATTAGCCCTTTATCTGATGAGTGTTGAGTGAATAGTTTTTCCATTTCCATGGGTGACCTTTGTACCCTAGTTGCTGTTTCCTTTGAGGTGCAGAAGCTTCTCAGTTTAATATAGTCTCATTTGTTTATCTCTGCTTCCACTTGTTTAGACAGTGGCGTTTGCTCCTTGAAGATGCCTTTAGTCTCAATGTCATGGAGTGTTTGCCTACATTTTCTTCTATATACCTTATAGTTTTAGGTCTGATACCAAGGTCTTTAATCCATTTTGATCTGAATTTTGTGTATGGGGTTAGATAGAGGTCTGACTTTGCTTTTTTACATGTGGCTGGCCAGTTGTTTCAACACCACTTGTTGAAGAGGCTTTCCTTGCTATATTTTGCATTTTTTACTGCTTTATCAAAGATTAAATGATTGTATAACTGAGGAAGAGTCTCTGAATACTCAAACCTATTCCATTGATCCGAGGACCTGTCTTTATTTTAGTACCATGCTGTTTTAATGACTATTGTTTTGTAATACAATTTAAAGTTGAGTAATTTGATGTCTCCCATCTTCTTTTTTTCTAAGTGTTGTTTTATCTATTCATGGGCATATATTGTTAAAAATGAATTTCAGGAGTGTTTGATCCACTTCTTTGAAGAATGTCATGGTATCCTTAGAGGGATTGCATTAAATATGCATAATGCTTTGGGGAGTATTGCCATTTTAATTATATTAATCCTCCCAAATCCATGAAAAGGTCTCCATTTGTGACCATTTTTATTTCTTGACACAGTGTTTTGTGATTTTCTTTAGTTAAGTTGACTATATGGTGCTATTGTGAATGGGATTTTTTAATGTTTATTTTTTCTTTTTTTTAACGTCTATTTTTAATGTCTATTTCTTCTCTATCATTATTTGTATATAAGAAGGCCATTGATTTTTTGTGTATTAATTTTGTAGACTGCCACTTTGCTATATGAATCTGTTGTCTATAGGAGCTCTTTGGTAGAGTCTTTAGGATTTTCTAAATATAGTGTCATGTCATCTGCAAACAGTAAGAGCTTGACTTCTTCCTTTCCTGTCTGGATGCCCTTGATACCTTTTTCTTGCCTAATTGCTATGGCAAGTACTTCCAGTACTATGTTGAATAGGATTTTCATGAGGGGACAGTCTTGTCTGTGCTAGATCTCAGAGGAAAGGCTTTCAGGTTTTTTTTTTTTTTTGAGTATAATATTTGCCATGAACTTGTAAATGGCTTTAACTCTATTGAGAAAAGTTCCTTCCATTCCCATCTTGCTGAGAGTTTTTATATTGAATGGATATTGGCCCTTGTCAAATGCTTTCTCTGCATCTATTGATATGGCCATGAGGTTTTTATTTTTTTCTTTTGTTGATGTACTATATTATGGTGATTGATCTATGTATGCTAAACCATCCTTGCATCTCTGAATGAGTCCTACTTGGTCATGGTGTATGACCTACTTGATGAGGTGTTTGATCCTATTTGCTAGGATTTTTGTTGTTGTTGTTGAGGATCTTTGCATCTGTTCATCAGGAAAAGTGGTCTGTAGTTCTCTTGTTTTTGTGGCATTTGGTATCAAGGTGATGTTAGCATCATAAAAACCATTTGGGAGTGTTTCCATTTCGTCAGTTTCCTGGAAGAGCTTGAAAAGGATTGGCAGTTAAGTCCTCTTGAAAGATTTGAAAGAATTCATTAGTGAATTCATTTGGGCATGGGCTCTTGCTTTTGGGAAGACTTTTGATACCATTTCAATGTACTCAATAGTAATGAGTCTGTTCAAATATGCTAGATTATATATGGTCCCCTAAGCCTGCATGATCGATTTTTGAGCTTAGAGCCAGGAGTAACCCCTCAGTGTGACAAAAAAAAATAACATTAGAGAATAATAATATTATTATATCCCAAAGTGTAATAATTTGAAATTTGATTAGTATATGTCAAACTCACTCTTAGACTTGAATTAGTAATTAAAATTTTGGGGGGTTGTTTGGGCCACACCCAGCAGTGCACAGGAGTTACCCTCACTCTCTGGGTTGGCTGAGTGCAAGGCAAGTGCCCTACTCACTGTGCTATTGCTCTGGCTCCCTAATTAAAATATTTTATTTTAAAAATAGTTTGGGGACTGGAGAAATAGTACAGAGGGTAGGGCATTTTCCTTGCACTCCACCTGAGTCCAAACCCCTGCATCTCATATGGCCTTCCTGTACCATCAGAATAATTCATGAGTGAAGAGCCAGGTGTGTAGGTGTACCTATCTGAGACCCGCCCATTTCTGGGAGGGGTCTTGGGAACTGAATATTAGGTGTGACCTTACCTGCAAGACCCCGCCCATTCCTGGGAGGGGTCTTGGAATAGGTAGATAAACCTTTGAGCGAGGGGATTAGGGCTCTCTGCCCTGCTGCGCTTGCTGGCTTTAGGTTCTTTGCCTCTTTTGGTCTCTGACCAGGATGGAGGTCAAAGGAAGGTGGCTGAAAGGAGTTAAGATGCAGGGCCAAGAATAACTAGTGCTTGAAAGGTTATAAGTAGGCCACACACATGTGGTGAATAGGGCATAAATAAAGCTGATGCTTCCTGATGCCTGTTTCTGGATGAGTCTGATTTCGCCGTTCACCTGGGCCTGGGACCTGCCGGCTGGATGGGGGTTGCGGAGCCACGTGGCCTGGGATGGCATCCACTTCCATCCAGCCCCATTGTTAATTATTTAATTCAACAAGGTGTAATACCTGTGTACCACCAGTTGTGGCCCAAAGAACACAACAATAAAACTTTGAGATTATTATTTGGTTTTTAACTTTTTGGCCATGTCCTCAGGTACTCGAGAGGCACTCTTGGCTTTGTGCTTGTGTATCATTCCTGGTAGTACCCAGGAGACCATGTAGGACTGGGAGTCAAACCCAGGATACCAGCCTATAAAGTAGGAGCTTAGCCCATTGAGTTATTTATCCAACCCAAACATAATTCTAACGTTATTTTGAAATAATAAGACATATCAGAAAATAGCAATATAGAAATGTTATAAAATTTATATTTATATAGATATAAATGTATATGCATTTATTGTTTGGGGTCCACATCCTGCAGAGTTCAGGACTTAGTCCTGGTGCTTTGCTTGGGGAGCAGCCTGGCAGGGCTATAAGTGACATATGTAGTACTGGGGATTGAATCTAGATCAGTCATGTACAAGGCAAGCGCCCTACCCACTGTTCTATCACTTTGGTCCCTTCTATTTTTAAATTTTAATATCTTACATAGATACTTAAAATATTTGCATTAAACAATATATTTAATATTATTTATGTTTTACAATGTCAAATGGTTATTTTAGAAGAAAAAATAATCATTTGAATTTAAGACACTATAATTTTTCTGTAATAGAAACAAGCCATATCCATTCTATTTACTAATTTGTGTAAGGATTTAATCACTTTACATGTTATGCCATTTCTCCATATATACCTAGAGTGAGTATAGATAGCTTTATATGTATATTTATGTAAAGACATTTTCATAACTTTCACATGCTCTTAGAATTTTCCAAATATAAGAGTACATTTAACAGGGGTGGCGAACACACAGCTCTCAAGCTGCATGCGGCTCCCAGCCAAAGTGAATGCGGCTCTTTGCCTCTTATCATTATTTTTGTATACTGTGGCTCTTTGCCTCTTATCATTATTTTGTATACTGTGGCTCTTTGCCTCTTATCATTATTTTGTATACTGTGGCTCTTTGCCAAGTTTGGATTTTGTTCTGCTGCTTCTGAGGAGGGACCTCTGAGGAGAGAACTCCGAGCGCGTAGAGTGTGGAGGACGCATCACACCCTCACCATCACTGTAGGATTTTTACCCTCACTCAAAATAGCAAAATGCAATATGTGTTTAATAGATTATTGTTAAAATTAGATGCTTTTGTGTGAGTGTTTGTCTGTTTCGGCAGGTCACTGCATGGTGTGGCTCTCTGACTCTCACAGTTTAAAATTTTGGTTCTTTGTGTCAAACTTGTTTGCCATCCTGACATTTAACATAATTTTTCTTTCTTGCCTATAAATTCCATTATATATGTTTGCATTTGCCATCAATACATAATATCAGAGAAGTATCAATCATTATACCAGTCAAATAATTACTTATTTGTTGTTTTCTCTTAATAAGAGAAACTTTGTGTTTTGTTTTTATAAAATGTTTATTTATTTTATTAATCAATAACATATAATTTAATATTTATTTAAATTATATTTAATAATCTAATAATTTAACAAATTATTTATTTGTTTGTTTATTAAATAATTTATGATTATGTATTTACATTAATTTTTATAATGATTTATTATACTATTTACTCATACTTATTTTTTAGGGTTTTTTTGGGGGGGCATACACGGCAGTGCTTAGGGGTTATTCCAGGCTCTGGCACTCGAAAATTGCTCCTGGCGGGCTCAGCTGGACCATATAGGACGCCAGGGATCAAACTCAGTCTGCTCCGGGTCATCTGTGTACAAGGCAAATGCCCTACCTCTGTTTTATTGCTCCAGCCTCGAAGTTTGACATTTTTAAACAAATGACTACAACACTAATATAAAGAAAAATTTAACAAAGTTTTTTCCTGTGTGCTGCTGCTAATGTTGAGGAGCATTTTGACAGGCAAACACCTGTATGTATTATTTTGCACTTGAGATTGTGCCTGGAGTGAGAGAAGTAGCATGTTTGTCTCAAATACAGGCAGGGAATGAGAAGGAGGGAGTGGGGGCATTGGTGGTGGAAATGTTGACTTGGTGAAGGGTATAAACAGAACACCTCCTTCACCAGTGCAATATTCCCATGTATATACATATATATAAGCAGAACACCCTATATATATATAGTGCCTAGAGGAATGGACTGAAGTTGACTAACAAATTTGTGTCAGTTTTGGCAGCTCTTACATAATTAGTGGTTTAGTAGTTTTCATTAAAGAAAAAATGTACTTACTTTCCTCTTTCCTCATATTACATTATATTTCATTTGTTGATTAAAGTTGCATCATAAGGTTTCCTTAAAACAAAAATCTAGGGGACAGGGTGATAGTACAGTGGTAGGGTAGACCCGGGTTTGATCTCCAGCATTTCATATAGTTTCCTGAGGCTGCCAGGAGCAATTTTGAGCTATTCAGGTATGCCCCTTCTTCCTTCCTGATATGTGCTTGCAAAGCTATACATTGTCCTCTCAGTACTGTTTTTGCTGTGTCCCATAGATTCTGATAGTTTGTGTCTTCATTGTCATTTGTTTCCAGGAAAGTTTTGATTTCCTCTTTGATTTCATCTTGGACCCACTGGTAGTTTAGTAGTAAGCTGTTTAATTTCCAGTTGTTAAAGTTTTTCTTCTGTGTCCCTTTGTAGTTCACGTTTAATTTTAGATACTTGTGGTCAGCGAAGATAGCCTGAAAAATTTCTATCCTCTTGACTTTAAGGAGGTATGTTTTATGTACCAGCATGTGGTCTATCCTGGAGAATGACTCATGTACACTGGAGAAGAATGTATATCCAGGTCCTGGGGATGGAGTACATGACTGAAAACTAACTACAATCATATTTGTAATCAAGGTGTTTAAATAAAGATATAAAAAAAGGTCACGTTTTGTAGGGGAATAGCTTTGGAGCATCCCATGGCTCTATGCTCATGGCATTCCTGGTAGTGTTTCGGGGACCATATGTGGTGCTGGGGGGGGGGGCCAAATCTGAGTGGGACACATACAAGGCAAGCACCTTAACTTCTGTATGGATCCTAAAGTTCACTTTTTGTTTTGTTTTGTTTTGTTTCTGGGTCACACCGGCGGTGCTCATGAGTTAATCCTGGCTCTGTGCTCAGAAATCGCTCCTGGCAGGCTCAGGGAACCATATGGGATGCCAGGATTCTTACCTCCATTCAGCTGCTGCATGCAAGGCAAACACCTTACAGCTGTGCTATTTCTCCGGCCCTAAAGTTCACTTTGTTTGTTTGTTTGTTTTGTTTTGTTTTTTTTTGGTCATACCTGGTCAGGGGTGACTCCTGGCTCTATGCTCAGAAATCGTTTGTGGCAGGCTCAGGGACTATATGGATGCTGGGATTTGAACCACGGTCCTTCTGCATGTGAGGCAAATGCCCTACCTCCATGCTATCTTCCGGCCCCTAAAGTTCACTTTTTAATGGGATAAATAAATTTATGTATTTTAAAGTTTTATGCTATAAGCTCTAGGAATAACAATGCAACATTTTAAAAGGTAATACCTTAATATACTCTATATAATCCAAATACTTAATTATAAACAAAAAGCTGAAATACATGAATGAAAGCTTTCATGTAGGGAGTTTTATTTTTTCTCAAAACATTCTTATGTGGATGATGATTTATTCTAGAATTTCTTCTCAAAATTGTAACATATTCTTTTATTATTTTTCTCAGACTATAGTTAGTTGGACTCAGGTTGTCCAGTGTTGCTTGACAACCACACAGGACTGGCGATCATATAAAAACCCCACATGCAGAGTGTTGTGTTCTAGCCCTTTTAGCCCCTCTCTGACCCCTCCAGTGTAATTTTGTTTGCTTGTTTGTTTTGGTTTGGTTTTGAGGTCACACCTGATGATGTTCAAGGGTTACTCCTGGCTATGTGCTCAGAAATCGCTCCTGGCTTGGGGACCATATGATTCACCGGGACCCAAACCAAGGTCTGTCCTGGGTCAGCTGTGTGCAAGCAAGTGCCCTACTGCTGTGCTATTGCTCCGGCCCCTCCAATGTAACATTTTTATAATTATCAGTGGCAAAGCACAACATATGACTGAACTAACTCTGTGAATATAATTGACAACTGACTAGTTCAGTACAGCTTTTACCAGCTGTTTGCAGAGATTGAAAGGGTGATGGAAATAGTGTTTTTAGGAATTTATTAAATGAATTCCTTCAGGAATACTAGAGGATTGAAGTGAAATCTTGGGCCTTCCAGTGCCCTCTAAAATCATTTTCACATAAAACTCAGATTTATTTAAGTATGCTGTTTATAAAAAAAAGTATTCACTTGGCATAAAGAGATTATTTGGTCATGGATCTTGAACAAATATGAGTATCTATTCTGAACCTATCTCAAAAGAATAAATGGAAAATGTCTGCATATTCAATATACTATATGTGTATAAATACTATTTACTGCATTTATGTAGATGTATTAATATAAGAAGATACTCATAGAGATCAAACTTTTTATACCCCCAAATATAGAATTGAATTTTATTTTGCTTTCTAATATATTTTGCCACATTTCCATAAGGTGGAGTAGTAGTATCTCTTCGCTACATACTTTTATATAGAGATCCATAGAAATCAATGATAATAAATAAAAAAGACAAATTTAATTGTACTTTTATTTCTCTATCTTGAGTCATAGAGGATATAAAGCAGTATATAAATAAATGCAATTAAATTTCTCAAGGAAAGGGTCATTTTCCTGACACTTAGCTCTAACACTTAACTTTGCAAAAGGAGCATCAAATTTATTTGTTTTTGTTTTTGTTTTTGTTTTTTTTGGGTTTTGGGCCACACTCGGCGGTGCTCAGGGGTTACTCCTGGCTGTCTGCTCAGAAATAGCTCTGGCAGGCACGGGGGACCATATGGGACACCGGGATTCAAACCAACCACCTTTGGTCCTGGATCGGCTGCTTGCAAGGCAAATGCCACTGTGCTATATCTCCGGGTCCGGAGCATCAAATTTAAATTCGTAATGCTGTAGTTGACTAAAGTTGTTTCTTTCTCTCTCTGGGCCATGCTCACGCTTACTCCTTGTTCCAGCCCCAAACTATTGTTTCTTAAAGTTGCTTATTATAATGGCTAGTAATCAAAACTTTGAAGCTTGAATACCATATCAGCTAAATAAATATAATTCTGAAGGTCGGGAGCAAAATATGACCCAGCTATATGGCCTTATGATTTTTTTTCATTTTTCCCAAATTCTTTACTGTCAAGTATATATTACAGAATGATAAATATGTATTGTGTGCCTCATACAGTAAATTTACTACCATATTTGATCAGTTACAGAGCATGTTGAAACATCTCATCTTTCGAGTCTACGCTTCAAAATAATCAATTGAGGGGAAAGAAACAACAGAAAGAATTTTTAGAAACCTAGATTTGAAGAAGGGCACAGCCTTCTTGGAGTTTACAATCACACCTGTGTGGATTCACAAGATGCATGCTTGCTTATTTTTCTCTCTGTGCCCATAAGCACATGAGGACAATAACGATCCTTGATTTCTGCATTTGCAAAGTAAGACATGATGAACTAGTGTACGGTCTATTAGCTTCTTCTTCTTCTTCTTTCTTTTTTTTTTTTCATGACTTTATTCTCTCAATGGCAATGTTATTCTCTCCTCTTTTCTACTGATTTCACACGATTGCCTTATAAAATACATTATTCCAACAATTTCTTTCAGGTCACTTCAATCTTTTCACTGTATTTCATGTATATAAAACACATAATATCATTCATAGACAAAGGATACATAAGAAAGGGGGGGCTAAAATAGGCATTAGCATCCTTTAACAGAAATCAGTTTTGCTCAGTCTAATTTTTAGAATTTTTATTCTTTTTTTCTTCTCCTCTCCAGAATATTTTATTCTTATTCAAATAAAAATTTCTTAAAATTCAAACTTGAACTGCAGAAAATTTATGAAGAGAATAATATGACATCCATTTATATTTAAAATTTCAAGATGTGTGATCTAAATAATTTTCTCCTAAAATATTTATTTAAAGATCATTTCAAAATTTTAAGTTGCAGCATGAGAACAAATAAATTAAAGCCAGTAAGCAGATAACATTCTCTTATTTTGAGTCTCAAACTACATTTATATAATAATCTGAGCCCCAGCCAGAGGCATAGCACAGCAGTAGGGCAGTTGCCTTGCACACAGCTGACCGGGGACAGACCCCAGTTCATTTTTTCATATTTCCCTATACTCAATTTACTTATTCATGCTACAAATATTTATAGATATAAATATGTATCAAACATCATGCTGAGAATCATATCTCCGGTGTAGGAAATCAAATAGTACACAAGAGCAATAGATAATAATGTGCTTATTCGTTCTTTTCTCATTGGACACCTGAGATATATTTATTATCTCCACTTAAGATATTTTAGGGAGTACTGTGGATAGGGCATTTGCTTTGCACATGGCTAACCCAGGTTCAGTCCCTGGCATCCCATATATTCCCTTGAGCTTTCCAGGAATGATTTCTGAGCTGAGAGCCAGGAATAACCTCTGAGCACGATGGCCAGGTGTGGTCAAAAATAAAAAACAAAATTAAAGATATATTTGGGGGAAAATGCAGATACAAAATAAACATTTTTTCAATAAGTCATTTGTGGATATACATTTTTTGGTAATTCTTTAATAAAAATAGAAAAGTTGGGACATAGTAGGGGGATGGGTTCAAGCAGTGCTGGAGATTGAATTCAGTTCCCTGGACATGAAAAGCATGTACCTTGACAACTGAAATTTCTCCCCAAAGAAATTGTAAATACTTAAAACAGTAAAAGCAAATCAGATTTTGATTAGTATTGCATTAAATTAGTAGATTAATTTGTATTAAATGGACATATTTATGGTTCTAAATAAATGTTATATTTCGGTCTACATTTTATATTAGAATTTTTAGTATTTTCTCCACAAATGTCTTACAATCTTCAAACATTTACTCCTAAGGGGCTAGAAAGAGAGCTCGGGGTCAAAGGGCTCATGAGACCCAGGTTTTTCTTTTTTTTCTTTTTTTGGGTATAATTATCTTTATTTAAACACCATGATTACAAACATGATTATAGTTGTATGATTACAGTCATGTAAAGAACTCCCCCCTTCACCAGTGCAACATTCCCACCACCAATTTCCCAGATCTCCCTCTCCTCCACCACCCCCATACCTGTTCTCGAGACAGGCTTTCTACTTCCCTCATTCATTCACATTGTTATGATAGTTTTCAGTGTAGTCATCTCTCCAACTGCACTCATCACTCTATGTGATGAGCTTCATGTCATGAGCTGCACCTACCAGCCCTCATCTCTCTTGTCTCTGAGATACTGTTAAAAATGTCTTTCATTTTTCTTAAAGCCCATAGATGAGTGAAACCATTCTGCGTCTTTCTCTCTCCCTCTGACTTACTTCACTCAGCATAATAGATTCCATGTACATCCATGTATAGAAAAATTTCATGACTTCATCTCTCCTGACGGCTGCATAGTATTCCATTGTGTATATGTACCACAGTTTCTTTAGCCACTCATCTGTTGAAGACATCTTGGTTGTTTCCAGAGTCTGGCTATTGTAAATAGTGCTGCAATGAATATAGGAGTAAGGAAAGGATTTTTGTATTGTATTTTTGTGTTCCTCAGGTATATTCCTAGGAGTGGTATAGCTGGATTGTATGGTAGCTCAATTTCCAGTTTGTGAAGGAATCTCCATATCGCTTACCATAAAGGTTGTACTAGACGGCATTCCCACCAGCAGTGAAAAAGAGTTCCTTTCTCTCCACATCCCCGCCAGCACTGCTTGTTTTCCTTTTTTGTGATGTGTGCCAATCTCAGTGTCTTGAGGTGGTACCTCATAGTAGTTTTGATTTGCATCTCCCTGACGATTAGTGATGTTGAGCATCTTTTCATGTGCCTTTTGGCCATGTGCCTTTCTTCTTTTTCAAAGTGTCTGTTCATTTATTCTCCCCATTTTTTGATGGAGTTAGTTGTTTTTTTCTTGTATAGTTCTGTCAGTACCTTGTAAATTTTGGATATTAGCCCTTTATCTGATGAGTATTGGGTGAATAATTTCTCCCATTCAGTGGGTGGCCTTTGTATTCTGGGCACTATTTCCTTTGAGATGCAGAAGCTTCTCAGCTTAATATAGTCCCATCTGTTTATCTCTGCTTCCACTTGTTTGGAAAGTGCTGTCTTCTCCTTAAAGATGCCTTTAGTCTCAATGTTCTGGAGTGTTTCACCTACATGTTGTTCTATATACCTTATAGTTTCAGATCTGGTATCAAGGTCTTTAATCCATTTGGATTTTACCTTTGTACATGGTGTTAGCTGGGGTTCTGAGTTCACTTTTTTGCAAGTGGCTAACCAGTTGTGCCAACACCACTTGTTGAATAGACTTTCCTTGCTCCATTTAGGATTTCTTGCTCCTTTATCAAAAACTAGGTGGTTATATGTCTGAGGAACCTTCTCTGAGTACTCAAGCCTATTCCACTGATCTGAGGGTCTGTCTTTATTCCAATACCATGCTGTTTTTATAACTATTGCTTTGTAATACAGCTTAAAATTGGGGAAAGTAATGCCTTCCATATTCCTTTTCCCAAGGAGTGCTTTAGCTATTCGAGGTTGTTTATTGTTCCAGATGAATTTCAGAAGTATTTGATCCACTTCTTTGAAGTATGTCATGGGTATCTTCAGAGGAATCGCGTTAAATCTGTACAATGCTTTTGGAAGTATTGCCATTTTAATGATGTTGATCCTGCCAATCCATGAGCAAGGTATGTGTTTCCATTTCTGTGTGTCCTCTCTTATTTCTTGGAGCAGTGTTTTGTAGTTTTCTTTGTATAGATCCTTCACATCTTTAGTCAGGTTGACTCCAAGATATTTGAGTTTGTGTGGCACTAATGTGAATGGGATTGTTCTCTTAATGTCCATTTCTTTCCTATCATTATTAGTGTATAAAAAGGCCATTGATTTTTGTGTGTTAATTTTGTAGCCTGCCACTTTGCTATATGAATCTATTATTTCTAGAAGTTTTTTTGGTAGAGTCTTTAGGGTTTTCTAAGTAGAGTATCATGTCATCTGCAAACAGTGAGAGCTTGACTTCTTCCTTTTCTATCTGGATTCCCTTGATATCTTTTTCTTGCCTAATTGCTATAGCAAGTACTTCCAGTACTATGTTGAATAGGAGTGGTGAGAGAGGACAGCCTTGTCTTGTACCAGAATTTAGAGGGATGGATTTTAGTTTATCTCCATTGAGGATAATATTTGCCACTGGCTTCCGGTAGATGACTTTAACTATATTGAGGAAGGTTCCTTTTATTCCTATCTTGCTGAGAGTTTTCATCAAAAATGGGTATTGAACCTTATCAAATGCTTTTTCTGTGTCTATTGATATGACCATGTGATTTTTATTTTTATTATTGTTTATGTTGTGTATTATGCTGATAGATTTACATATGTTAAACCAGCCTTGCATTCTTGGGATGAAACCTACTTGATCAAAGTGAATGATCTTCTTGATGAGGCACTGGATCCTCTATGCCAGGATTTTGTTGAGTATCTTTGCATCTGTGTTCATCAGGGATATTGGTCTGTAATTTTCTTTTTTGGCAGCATCTCTATCAGGTTTTAAGGTGATGTTGGCTTTATAAAAGCTATTTGGAAGTGTTCCTGTTTTTTCAATTTCATAAAAGAGCCTGGCCAGGATTGGTAGTAGTTCCTCTTGAAAGGTTTGAAAGAATTCATTCGTGAATCCATCAGGGCCTAGGCTTTTGTTTTTTGGGAAAATTTTTGATTACAGTTTTAATTTCCTCAATAGTGATGGGGTGTTTAGATATGCTACATCTTCTTTATTTTGTCCACTCATGGTGATGCTCAGGGGTTACTCCTGGCTCTATGCTCAGAAACCGCTTCTGGCTCAGTGATCATATCAGACGCCGGGGATCAAACCAAGGTCTGTCCTGGATCACCTCGTGCAAGGCAAATGCCATACCACTGTGCTCTCTAGCTCCTCTAATTAGCTTTTTAAAGTTTTGGTCTCACTTTCCAAGGACATGTAAACACTCAATGTTTCTCAAGACGTCTACCCCTGTCCCTATCCTGAATTTCTTAAAATTATATTCCCTGAGGAATTTACGGATTTAAGATAGATCATGGCTATAATTACTATGTTCCTTCTAAATCCATCACTGTCACAAGCAGACTTGAAGGTAAGACAGAAATATTAATGTTTTCTAAGTGACCCAGAATTACATTCTATTTCAAGAACAGTTTTTATGAATTATACGTGTCCAAAATAATTGCCAAAATTTAAACTATGGTATAAAAGCCACATGTAGTCCTCAGGTTCTGCTTTAGAGGTATGGGGGGAAGGAACTTCTTTACCTCCTATAGAAAATCTGTCATTGTGGTGCCTGACTAAAAGTTTTCTCTGCATGCAATTACTATTTTCACTAAGGATTTCACACAAATCAAGTCCATAGAAGGATAAGTACAGTAGCAGTGGCTGATGTGGTTGACCCAGAGTCACATCTTGGCATCCCATATGGTACCCTGAACCCAAAGCAGAACAAGGAGTAAGCCCAAGGAGTGGTATGGCCTTATGATTTGAAATGAATAAACTGCATACTTTTCAAAGAAGACATCCTAAAAGCCACAGCATCATTTAAAAACAATAGTTATTGGGCTGAATAGGTACGACAGCAGGAAGGGCACTTGCTGAAGCTAAAGAATCTGGGTTCAATCCCCAGCACCTAATTTGGTCCTCCAAGCACCACCAGGAGTGATCTTTGAATACTGAGCCAGGAATAAGCCTTGAGCATTGATTGTTTGGAATTGCCCATTCACCCTCTCCCAAAGTCTGCTATAACAGTCATATTCTAAGTTTTATTACTGTTACACTAAGTGTATGAATGCAGAAACTAGTGACAACTTTGCTGGTACTTAATTACAAAAAAAGAAATTTTTTGGATGAAAGTGGAAGAATATAATTTACAATTGGGGTCAGAGAGATAGTACAATGGGTAGGGACTTTGCCTTGTCTGACATGCATTTGATCCTCTGAACCCTATGGTTGCCTAACCCTGTCAGGAGTAATCTTTGAACACAGAGCCAGGAGTAAGTCCTGAACACTGCCAGATGTACACAACCTCCCAAAATATTATAACTTATGGCATGATTTATTTTTCTTGCCTAATAACTGTGGTAAAGGCTTCCAAGCTATATTAAAAATAATGGAGAAAGTGGTCATCTTTTGTCTTTTACTGGCCAAAGATGATAGGAATTCAGTTTTTCACTTCATTGTAAGATATCATTAGGTTTGTTGTAAATAGGCATTACAATCTTGAAGTATGTAACTTCTACCCGAATATTTTTGAGGGTTCTTATGAATGTAGATTTAATCTGTCAAAAGTTTTACTTTATGTCTTGATGGTCATATAATTTTTCTTTCCTTTTATTGATATGTCACATTACTTTAATTGATTTGTGTTCAATGGTCCATCCTTGCATCCCTGAAATGAATCTCACTTGATCATGGTGTCTGATACGTTGTTAGATATGGTTTGATCTCTGAGTCAATGTTCACTAGAGATATTTGTCTCTAATTTTACTTATAGCACTAATTTGTCTAACTTTGGTGTTGGGGTATTCATGGCTTCATTGATGCCATTTTGAAGGGTTCCAGTTTCTTCAATGTTTAATAAACCTGTGAGAAGTATAGGTAGTATGTCTTGTTGAGGTACGAAATAACTGGTGAACTCATCTGCACCTGGTCTTTTGTTCTTTTTTTCAGTTTATTATTTAAATTTTATTTGAAAATCTATTAAACACCATGATTTAAAATGTTTTTCACAGTTGAGGTTTATCCCAACTTATCCCATAACTAGTGTCAACTTCCCTCCATCAGCGTTCCCATGTTTCCTCCTATAACACCCTCTCAACCTGTCATCTAGGAAGGCCTTTTCAGTTGTTAAAATTTGGATCTCAGGGCCGGAGAGATAGCACAGCAGTAAGGCATTTGCTTAGATGCAGAAGGATGGTGGTTTGAATCCTGGCATCGTTCCCCGAGCCTGCCAGGAGTGATTTCTGAGCATAGAGCCAGGAGTGACCCCTGAGCACTGCTGGGTGTGACTCAAAAAACCAAAAAAAAAAAATTGAGTCTAATTATTTCAGTGTTGTTGATTCTGTGGTTTGGATATTTAACTCTATCATTCCTTACCACCACCGATGAACTTTAATCCTTAATCCTGTGCCCTCTCCCTCTCCTTTGCTTCTCATCTCTTCTTCACCCCCACTTTATTTCTTTCCTTTTCCTTCCTATACTCTGGGTCAAGGATGATCTAGGCATCCCCTGTGTAAAGCATTATGTATATTTTCTCATCCAATTATTATAAATACCACATAAAAGTGATATCCTGAGTTTATCCTTCTTCTGGCTTACTATGTTTAATCTGATATCTTTTTAAAATTTTTAAAACATTTTTTAATCTGATATCTTGCTGTTCCTACCATGTGACATTGAATTGCAGTGAGTTGCATGTGAATTGAATGTTTCCTCATTCCTTATGACCTCATTCCTCATTCCTCTTTCCTTGTATGTAATAATTCATTAAATTAAGCTTTTCTTCTGTACCTCAAAGGAAATAGTGCCCAGGATACAAGAGCCATCTAAAGAATGGGAGAAACTATTCACCCAATACCCATCAGACAAGGGGCTAATATAAAAAATATACAAGGTTCTGACAGAACTTAACATAAATATAACATCTAACCACATCAAAAAATGGGAAGAAAATGAACATACAATTTCTCAAAGAAGAATTATAAATGCCAAAAGGCACATGAAAAAATGCTCCACATCACTAATCATCAGGGAGATGCAAATCAAAACTACAATGAGGTACCATCTCACACCACAGAGATTGGCACACATCACAAAGAATAAGAACAACCAGTGCTGGTGGAAATGTGGAGAGAAAGGAACTCTCAGTCACTGCTGGTGGGAATGCCATCTAGTCCAGCCTTTATGGAAAACAATATGGAGATTCCTCCAAAAACTGTAAATTGAGCTCTCATATGATCCAATATACCATTCCTAGGGATATATCCTAGGAACACAAAAATACAATTCAAAAATGCTTTCTTCACATCTATATTCATTGCATTGCTATTTACAGTAGCCAGACTTTGGAAACAACCAAGATGCCCTTCAACAGATGAATGACTAAGAAACTGTGGTTCAATTATACAAAATGGAATATTCATCAGGAGAGATGAAGTCATGGAATTTTCCTTTACATGGATGTACATGTAATCTATTATGCTGGGTGAAATAAGTCAGAGGGAGAGAGATAGACAGAATAGTCTCACTCATTTATGGGTTTTAAGAAAAACAAATGACATTATTGTAATAATGCCCAGAGACAACAGAAATGAGGGCTAGAAAGTTTGTCTCTTAATGTAAAGCTCATCCAGAGAGTAGTGAGCTTGCAATGGTCCTCAAACCACAGCCTGCGGGCCACATATTGTATTTATTCCCATTTTGTTTCTTCACTTCTAAATAAGATATATGCAGTGTGCATAGAAATTTGTTCAGAATTTTTGTTTTTACTATAATCTGGCCCTCCAACAGTCTGAAGGACAGGGAACTGGCCCCCTGTTTAAAAAGTTTGAGGACCCCTGGCTTAGAGAGATAACTACACTATCATGACAATGTTAATGAGTGAGAGAAGTAGAAAGCTTATTAGGAAGGAGGAAGATGAAAGGCATTGGTGGTAGGAATGTCAGTCTGGTGAAGGGAGTGTTCTTTTTATGACTGAAACCCAACTACAATCATGTATGTAATCATAAAAAAAGAAAAAAAGAAAAATAAAAAACTTCAAAAACTAGGGGCCGGGCGGTGGCGCTGGAGGTAAGGTGCCTGCCTTGCCTGCGCTAGCCTAGGAGACGGACCGCGGTTCGATCCCCCGGCGTACCATATGGTCCCCCAAGCCAGGAGCGACTTCTGAGCGCATAGCCAGGAGTAACCCTGAGTGTCACAGGTGTGGCCCAAAAACCAAAAAAAAAAAAAAAAAAAAAAAAAAAAAAAAAAAAAAAAAACTTCAAAAACTAAAAATAAATAAATCTTTTACACCTCAAAGGAAATGAAGACCAGAATACAAAGCCCATTATTTGCTCACAAATAAGCTAAAAAGTGCTCAACATATAAAATACAATTCAAACAACAATAAAAAAGGACATCTCCATTTCTATGTTCAATGCAGCACTTTTACTATTAATAATAGCCAAAATCAGGGTTGGAGAGATAGCATGGAGGTAAGGCATTTGCCTTTCATGCAGAAGGTCATTGATTCTAATCCCGGCATCCCACATGGCCCCCTGAGCCTACCAGGAGTGATTTCTTTTTTTTTTTTTCTTTTTTTTTTTTTTTTGGTTTTTGGGTCACACCTGGCAGTGCTCAGGGGTTATTCCTGGCTCCAGGCTCAGAAATTGCTCCTGGCAGGCACAGGGGACCATATGGGGCGCCGGGATTCGAACCGATGACCTCCTGCATGAAAGGCAAACGCCTTACCTCCATGCTATCTCTCCGGCCCCCCAGGAGTGATTTCTGAGCATGGAGCCAGAAGTAACCCCTGAGCGCTGCAGAGTGTGACCCTAAAACAAAACAAAACAAAACAAAACAAAACAAAACAAAAAAAGCCATAATCTGGACATGAACTAAGTTCCCAAGAACAGATGACTACATATAAAATTTATTGTACATATAGTACAATAGAATATGTGTTTAGTTAGGCCTTAAAATTGAAGTCATATGGCCGGAGAGATAGCATGGATGTAAGGCATTTGCCTTGCATGCAGAAGGACAGTGGTTCAAAGCCCGACATCCCCGAGCCTGCCAGGACCATTTCTGAGCATAGAGCCAGGAGTAGCCCCTTAGTGCTGCCAGGTGTGACCCAAAAACAAAAACAAAAACAAAACAAAAAAGTGAAGTCATGCATTTGCTGACCTGGATGGATCTGGAGGATATCATCTTGAGTGAAATGACAGGGACAGACATAGAATGATCTTTCTTATACAAGTTATGCAAGAACATGGCAGAAGATAACTACTGCCCAAAGGCAATAGAAACTAAGAGCAGAATTGGTCCTTGAGATGGGAAGTGGGATAGGCTAGGAAAGGGACCTTCACAGATTCCGAACCGAATGTTGATCCTTTATCTGAAGATATGTGCATATATCTTTTCCCAGTCATTTTGGTGTTTTTTCATTTTGACAGAGTATTTTTTGCCATGCAGAAAATGTTCATTTTCATATAGTCCTGCTTATTTATCTTTGCTTTTAATACCTTTTTAAAGGAAATAAGATCATTGATGAACCCCTTTGATGTTCTAATTTTATAGAGTTCTACCGATGTTTTTCTCAAGTGAAGAGTCTCTCACACATGGGAGGTGCTAGGGGAGGTAACAGTATGCATTAAAATCATAATTGTCAATGAAAAACTAGTGGGAAGAAGAATGAGACAGAAGGGATGATGGGCTAGAGGTGACAGAAGGATACAGAGGGTCATGGTCACTTCAATGGCAGTGTTATGCAGCAAGATAATACATTGATATCAGAAGCATGAACAGTGCTGCAACCATAGTACCTAAATTACAATAAAAAAATTTAAACAAAAACAGATGCTAGCTTCTACCCAAAGATGTTCATGCACATCAGATCCAACTGAATGATTAAAAGTAGATACTTATTTCTATTAAAATAGGTTTAAATAGATATACTAATATATCTTACTTTTATGGAGAAACTCCAGATAATCAGATTGAGTGCTCTGAGTTTCCTTGATAGTCCCCACATTTTTATGGTGAGACAGATTTTTAACAACTTCCTCAGCAACATTGACCCCATGACTGAACCTCCTTTAACAATAATATCTTGGACCTGATATCTATTTCTTGGTGATTTAGTTACTAATGTCCTCTGAATCAAATGTCAGCAATGCATTTATTTCTAGAGTTCTGAGTATCAAAGCTGAGTAAACTGTGGCTATTTTCTTTTGTGAAAATTCTATTCGTTGATACGTGTTTTTCTCGTTTCCTCCTGAAATCACTCCATCATTGTCAGTAATTTTATTCTATCTGGCAGCAGTTACTGCCCTTGACCACTGCTTGTTATATTTTCTGTTGATTTTTTATTTTCATGGTAACCACTTTCAACAGTATAAACTGATATAGTGGAGGATCTGTTTCTTAGATATATATTCCTGCTTTTGTTGAGAGTATAAATGGCATTGGATATCAGTGTGTTATTCAGATTAATTTAGCTATGTGTATCTTTGTGAAAACACTTAGTTCTTAGATACACCTGGCTTCTTGTGTAATTCTATTTAGGAATAACTATATTCTTGGTTAAAAAACTAAATAATCAAATATTAATCATTTTCACTTTTATACTGCATAATTTAATCATTTTTTGTTTTGTTTTGTTTTGGTTCCACACCCGGTGACGCTCAGGGATTACTCCTGGCTATGTGCTCAGAAATCGTTCCTGGCTTGGGGAACCTTATGGGATGCCTGGGGATTGAACTGTGGTCAGTTTTAGGCTAGTGGCCTTACCACTCCGAGCCACCGTTTTAGACCCTGCATAACTTAATTTTTGCATTATATTTGGCTCTTAATTTGTCAATTTCATAGCTGTATTTTGTATTTATTTTAGGTATTGTATTTATTTTGTATTTAGAAATAAAGGAAATTGGAGGGGAGGCCAAAGGAGACAGTTGGACAGAGGCAGTTGGACAGAGACAGTTGGAGAGAGGCAGTTGAACAGAGAGGATATAAGGGGGAGAAGAGACAAATAAGGGGAGAGACACAAAAACAGAAGAAAAGGGAGACAAGAAGAAGAAGAAGAAGAAGAAGAAGAAGAAGAAGAAGAAGAAGAAGAAGAAGAAGAAGAAGAAGAAGAAGGAGGAGGAGGAGGAGGAGGAGGAGGAGGAGGAGGAAGAAGAAGAAGAAGAAGGAAGAAGAAGAAGGAAGAAGAAGAAGAAGGAAGAAGAAGAAGAAGGAAGAAGAAGAAGAAGAAGAAGAAGAAGAAGAAGAGAAGAAGAAGAAGAAGGAAGAAGAAGAATGAGGAGGAAGAAGAAGAAAGAAGAAGAAAGAAGAAGAAGAAAGAAGAAGAAGAAAGAAGGAGGAGGAGGAGGAAGAAGAAAAAGAAGAAGAGAAACACGGAGGGAGCAGAGAGAGAAAGAGACACAAAGGAAGAGAGATAGAGGAGAAAGACAGAAAAGAAGACAGACACAGAGAGGACAGAAAGAAAGACAGAGACACAGAGAGAGACAGAGAGGGAGAAGACAGGAGAGACAGGAGAGAAAGACAGAGATACAGAGAGAGACGGAGACACAGAGAAAGAGACAGAGACAGAGAGAAAGAGAAGGAAACACAGAGAGGGACAGAGAGACACAGAGAGACAGAGACAGAAAGACAGAGAGGAGAGACAGGAGAGGAGAGGAGAGGAGATCGAACCAGGGAGGATTAGGCTCTTTTGGCCAAACCTTTTGTCCCCCAAAACCTTTTTGTTTGGATTATTTATTGCGGACGATTATTGCCAAGGTCTCCCCGAGAATGGGAGTTAGTCTCTCAATTTGGGAGATATTTGGGGACCCTGGATATATCAGCAGTGGACTCAACTTCATGCCACAACAGCAACTAGTTGTTTGAAAAGAATTAGTATTCTGTCGTTTTGTTTTTATAATACTTTGCTTTATAAAGTCCTTTTCTATATACTCTATAAGTATTTTTTGTTTTTGTTTGGGTTTTTTTGGGTCACACCTGGCAGCACTCACGGGTTACTCCTGGCTCTATGCTCAGAAATCGCTCCTCGCAGGCTCGGGGGACTATATGGGATGCCAGTCCTTCTGCATGCAAGGCAAATGCCTACCTCCATGCGATCTCTCCAGCCCCTATACCATGTAACTTTTTATTGTTAGTGCTTAATGATTCCTTTCAGGCTGGAGAGAACTCAAAGGTTCCTGAGTTTTGCATGCAAGAGTCCCAGGTTCAATCCCTGACACTACATTGTCCACTGGGCATTTCTAGGAATGATCACCAAGAGCAGAGCTGGGAGAAACTTCTGAGCACTGCCAGTATGTCTCCCAAACACCCTTATCTCCCATCTGTTTTCTTTTTCAAAGCAGTGTTCAAGCATCTTTCATTTCATAGATTCTTTGTATTCCTTTTTCTGCTTATTGGAATTTAAAATAGAGATTTTTTTAGAGTTCAGTAAGTTTTCTTATTTCTTATCACTTACTTCTTAAAGTTCAATAAGAATTTAAGCTCAAGTTCATGCAGTTGAGGTATTTCTTTACCAGACATATTTGGCAGAAAATCCAAAAGTACCCTGCTTGTATAGAATACTAGCAATTAAAAATGGATATGCAATAGTCTTTGTTTCTGTTTTTCTGGGAAAAGTTGAATACATTTTCATTTAAGTAGGGGCAGTAGTCTTCCAATCAAAACAGTTTTGTTGACTTGCTATTCAGAAATTCAGTAGTAAAGTACAAAGAAAGGTACTGTGCTAGCAGCATTAACAGTAGTTAGGTTTCTTTTCTTTCTTTCTTTCTTTCTTTTTTTTTTTGGTTTTGTTTTGGGCCACACCCAGGCGTGCTCCGTGGTTACTTTACTATTCCTGGCTCTGCACTCAGAAATCACTTCTGGCAGGCTTGAGAAACCATATAGGATGCCAAAGATTGAAACTAGATTGACCACATGCAAGACAAATTCCTTACCTGCTGTACTATTGCTCTGGCCCAGGTTTATTTCTTTTTCCTTTTTTTCATTTTGCAGTTCTGGAAATCAAACTAAGGGCCCCAAATATGCAAAGCAAGTGCTCTATTGCTGAGCTACATTGCCAAACCCATTAAACTTATTCCTTATGTCAAATGGAATTATATCACAAAGCTCTGAATTAAAAATAATTAGCGGAGCCAGAGAGGTGGTGCAAGCAGTAAGGCATGCCTTGCCCGTGCTAGCCTAGGACGAACCATGGTTGGATCCCCTGGCTTCCCATATAGTCCCCCAAGTCAGGAGCGATTTCTGAGCCATAGCCAGGAGTAACCCCTGAGCGTCACCTGATGTGGCCCCCCCAAAAAAAAACAAAACAAAAAATTAGCAAGTGTTATGTAGTCATGATAAAACCTATGACTATAATGAAGTAATAATTTTCTGCCAAATTTACATTCAATATCATATATATTAACTGCTGAAATATTTGCTTTATTTTATTCCTTAGGAGAATAGCTATTCTGCTAATATGATTGTGAAATAATGCTACAAGGGTGAAGTCATGGTGGTAGTAAACAGCTTCTAAGAAAATGTTTCTGGGGCCAGAGAGATAGCATGGAGGTAAGGCATTTGCCTTTCATGCAGAAGGACGGTGGTTTGAATCCTGGCATCCCATATGTTCCCCTGTGCCTGCCAGAGGCGATTTCTGAGCATAGAAGTGGTTTGAAGCCCGACATCCCCAAGCCTGCCAGGGACGATTTCTGAGCATAGAGACAGGAGTAGCCCCTGAGCGCTGCCGGGTGTGATCCAAAAACCAAATAAAAAAAAAAAAAAGGAAAAAAGAAAATGTGTCTAAAATGTTAAAATGCAGTTCAATATGATGGTATTTCAACATTATTATTTACTATTTAAATTTATTTCTAAATTTATGAGGCAGTATGACAGCATCAAATAGTTTTTATCTTACTATTTAAGTGTTTCCATTGTCTTTTAAAAGGTCTTCTTAACAGTAACAGATCATGGAAACTTGTGCAGGAATTATAATAATTAATAATTAGATATTCTTCTTGGTTCATAAGTCCAGTTGAGATTAAATGGTATATTATAGTATGTATCATGTTTTTACATTTAAGGTAAAAGTGGGAGATAGATGCTGTAAGGGTCTATGCTCATCCAATATCATAGTGGTATGAACATTTCCATGATTACTGAATGCCCACTCAATGATATTTACAGAATAAGTCACAGCAGAGGACAGAATGGGTCAGAGTTCTCTGGATCAAGGTAAACCATTTCCTCTCCCATTTCGATTCCTTCCATAGGCATGACTCTTCCAGGATTGACCAATTTAGCAGTCAAGATTCTCAAGGTCTAGTAGGAACTACATTTTTTTGTTTTGTTTTGTTTCTGTTTTGGGACCACTCCCAGTGACACTCAGGGGTTACTCCTGGCTATGTGCTCAGAAATTGCTCCTGGCTTGGGGGACCATATGGGATGCCAGGGATTGATGGAAGTCTGTCCTGGATCAGCTGTGTGCAAGGCAAACTTCCTACTGCTGCACTATTGCTTCAGCTCCGGGAACTAAACTATTTAGAGAGGCTGAAATTAGAAGTAATGTCACACCACAGTTTTCTGGTATGTATAATCTATATGAAAGAGTCTAAACACTACTGATATGATGTTTAATTTTATGACATAGCCTGGCTATGTCATGTTTTGGTGAAGGTATTTTTTAGATTTTTTTTTAGAAGTGATTAATAAATAATAAAATCAGTAGAATCTGAGTTAAACATTTTACTCTCTTTAATGTTGATGTACCTCATCAACTAATTGAAAGTTTTAGAAAAAAGAGATCTCCAGGGACAGAGGATGTGGTTCTGTGGTAGAGCACTTATTCTGTGGGCATAAGGCCTTGAGTCTACTCCCCAGAGCTATCTTAGCAGTACAGCTATAGGGTTTCCCAGAAACCAAAATTTGATATTTCCAGTGCACCAAAACCAAGTATGTGATTCCTGGTAACCACTATAATCAAGTGTCTGACACCCCCACTCCCACCCCCTAGCAAGCACACATAAGTTTATCTCCCAGTAATCATCCCAACAACAAAGGAAAATGGGAGATATCATTATATTTATCTATTTCTTTTTTGCCAGATGCATTTGCTCTTAATAGAGTCGCACAAAACAGCTGAGCCCTCATCCAGGAATCACAGTGTCTGACAGCCAGCACAAGTGGCATATTTTTACAGAAATTTTAAACTTGGAAGATGGGATCTAATGAATATGAGCCGGATATCAAACCACTCAATCTTGGTGACTCAGGAATCATCCTGCCAGCATCTAGTACAGATGTGATGAGGGTCAAAGTAAGTCAGAGCTCGGAGCAGAGGGTCCAAGGAACAGCAATAAAAGTGACACGGGCGAGGTTGTTCAAAAGGGAATCCCCCCCCCACACAAAAAAACCCCAAAAATGAAAACACTCAAAAAAGGGCCCAGAGAGATAGCCTGGAGGTAGGGCATTTGCCTTACATCTAGAAGGACAGTGGTTCGAATCCCGGCATCCCATATGGTCCCCTGTGCCTGCCAGGGGTGATTTCTGAGCACAGAGCCAGGAGTAACCCCTCAGTGCTGCCCTCAAAAAAAACAAAACAAAACAAAAAATCAAAAACAAAAAACAAAACGGAATCCCAAATTCTGGTAGAGGTGCTGGGTTGGTCTTCGTTCAGTTTAAAAACAATCTTCACTGTGATAGCTCCATTCTAGTTGTGTTCAAAGCAACTGCCTTCCTAGGGATGATCATCTCCCTACCTCAGTACACAGTGCTTGCCATAAGGGGACCAGAAGAAAAGAAGACAGCTCATTATGGTCTTCAGCTGAAGTCTTGGGGTATACCTGGCTTCCCTAATTGCTGAAAACAAAGTATCTTCCCACTAGCACTCTGTCAGACATTGTCTGAAGACTTCTGCTTCAAGCACATCAGCCAGATTTCTTCTGTCTCTCTGTCCAGGTCTAGATGAACCAGGTCAGCTTTGTAGTCATCGCAGGTGGGGATACTGCCTAGAGCTGAAAAATGCTCTTCTGCCTGCCATATTTGCACTAGATCTGGGAAGCAGCTTTGAATGTATTGCAGCTCCTGTTGTTGGGTTTAAGACAATGCCTATCCCTCAACACATGTAGCCATGTGAATGTGGCACCACAGAGATTGTATGGGAAAGCTCAATCTTGAAAAAACTGTAGAAGTCCTCTGGCCCTCTGGTGGTCATCATACAGTAGTCACCAATTGTTACCGAATTTGGCAAAGTAACCACCTTTCCCACTGTTCTCAAACAAAGCTTGGACTCCCACTGGACTTGGGGAGCCTTCTAGTCTCTCTCCACACAGTCCCATCAAGCAATCAAAAAACAAAATATCTTTTAAAAAGGTCTTTAGATGAAGAAGGAATTCTGCTTCAACATTGCTTTTGGACTCAACACTGTAATATAAACTCATCCCTGAGTCTCCAACATGCAACCTGCTCTGCAGCTTTCAGACTTCCCAACTTCCTGTCAGATGATTCAATTTCTTAGCATTCCCCCTCTCCATATATAGCTAGCTGTATCTTACTCTATATATTTGTACTTATAATCTATCTCTTTATATCATACTGTTCTAATTTTTGAGAACCCTGACAAGTGAAAACATTTTAATGAATAATATTAAACACTCAAGTACCAAATGTATTGTAATACCTTTATGCTAATTTCCCTCTAAAAGCAGTTTATTCTTTTAAATCTAAAGTGCCTTTAATAATTATTTGCTTTGCAATTTGTATCTTCCTGTGTTGGAGACTAAAATAGATAACAAGACATCTAGATGAGTAGTTTATGGGAGCTTTAAATCTAGAATGCTGTCTCCCAGATGTGGAATACAGCGCTGAAGGAGGGAGGGTCCAATAATGGTTTCATCTTTGCTCCTTTCCCAGAATTTCTCTTCTTGAGAAAGCCTATTATAATGATGTTTCTCCTGATATTCTAAGACCCTCAGATGTGTAAAAGTCTAGCCCAAATAGATTAGTTAGCATCAGGCCAGAGCAGCAGCGCAGCAGTAGGGCGCTTGCCTTGTAAGAGGCTGACCCAAGACAGACAGACCTCCATTTGATCCCCTGTGTCCCATATGATCCCCCATGCCAGGAGTGATTTCTGAGCATATAGCCAAGAGTAACCCTTGAGCATAATTGGGTGTGGCCCCAAAACAAAACAAAACAAAAGAAAAAAAGTTAGCACTAAAGAATGTTGTTTGTCTCCTGACTATTACTAGTTCTAAACAATAAATATTGTACATAGAGGACAGTTGAGGCTCTTAGTCAAGGCCCTGACCCTCATGCTTTTTCTCTTATTTCTCTTTTTATTTAAATAATATATTAAAAAAATAAAATTAATATATTTAAGCACCATGGTTATAAACATGTTTGTAGTTGGGTTTCAGTTATAAAAAAGAACACTCCCCTTCCCCAGTGCAACATTCCCACTACCAGTGCACCCCACCCACTGCCTTTCTTCGAGACAGGAATTCTATTTCTCTCACTCACTGCCATTGTCATGATAGTTGTTAGTGTAGTTATTTCTCTAACTGAACTCACCATTCTTTGTGGTTAGCTTCATACCGTGGGCCTGTCCTTCCAGCCCTCATCTTTATTGTCTCTGGAGTTTATTACTATAATATCTTTTTTTTTCTTAAATCCCATAGATGAGTGAGACTTTTCTGTGGATATCTCTCTCCCTCTGACTAATTTCACTCAGCATAATAGTTTCCATGTCCATCCATGTATAGAAAAATATCATGACTTCATTTTTCCTGATGGCTGCATAGTATTCCATTGTGTATATGTACCACAGTTTCTTCAGCCACTCATCTGTTGTTGGGCATCTGGGTTATTTCCAAATTCTGACTATTGTAAATAGTGATGAGAATGAGATATAAATTTTCTCCACATCTTCACTAACATGGTTTTTATTACTGATCTATGCTTTGATATTGATAATTGATGAGCACATATATATATAAATCTTTTTCCATCTGTTTTTTGCTATTTTAATAATAGTAAACATTTTTATTAGTACACCATGATTGATTGATTGATTTTTTATTTTTAATTAAACACCTTGATTACATACATGATTGTGTTTGGGTTTCAGTCATGTAAAGAACACCACCCATCACCAGTGCAACATTCCCATCACCAATGTCCCAAGTCTCCCTCCTCCACACCCGACCCCTGCCTGTACTCTAAACAGGCTCTCCATTTCCCTCATACATACTCATTATTAGGAGAGTTCAAAATGTAGTTATTTCTTTAACTAAACTCATCACTCTTTGTGGTGAGCTTCCTGAGGTGAGCTGGAACTTCCAGCTCTTTTCTTTTTTGTGTCTGAAAATTATTATTGCAAGAATGTCTTTCATTTTTCTTAAAACCCATAGATGAGTGAGACCATTCTGCATTTTTCTCTCTCTCTCTGACTTATTTCACTCAGCATAATAGATTCCATGTACATCCATGTATAGGAAAATTTCATGACTTCATCTCTCCTGACAGCTGCATAATATTCCATTGTGTATATGTACCACAGTTTCTTTAGCCATTCGTCTGTTGAAGGGCATCTTGGTTGTTTCCAGAGTCTTGCTATGGTAAATAGTGCTGCAATGAATATAGGTGTAAGGAAGGGGTTTTTGTATTGTATTTTTGTGTTCCTAGGGTATATTCCTAGGAGTGGTATAGCTGGATCATATAGGAGCTCGATTTCCAGTTTTTGGAGGAATCTCCATATCGCTTTCCATAAAGGTTGAACTAGACGGCATTCCCAACAGCAATGGATAAGAGTTCCTTTCTCTCCACATCCCGCCAACACTGTTTATTCTCATTCTTTTTTGATGTGTGTCATTCTCTGTGGTGTGAGGTGGTATCTCATCGTTGTTTTGATTTGCATCTCCCTGTTGATTAGTGATGTGGAGCACTTTTTCATGTGTCTTTTGGCCATTTGTATTTCTTCTTTGTCAAAGTGTCTGTTCATTTCTTCTCTCCATTTTTTGATGGGATTAGATATTTTTTTCTTGTAAAGTTCTGTCAGTGCTTTGTATATTTTGGAGATTAGCCCCTTATCTGATGGGTATTGGGTGAATAGTTTCTCCCACTCAGTGGGTGGCTCTTGTATCCTGGGCACTATTTCCTTTGAGGTGCAGAAGCTTCTCAGCTTAATATATTCCTATCTGTTAATCTCTGCTTTCACTTGCTTGGAGAGTGCAGTTTCCTCCTTGAAGATGCCTGTAATGTCCTGGAGTGTTTTGCCTATGTGCTGTTCTATATATCTTATGGTTTTGGGGCTGATATCGAGGTCTTTAATCCATTTGGATTTTACCTTCGTACATGATGGTAGCTGGGGGTCTAAGTTCAATTTTTTGCAAGTGGCTATCCAATTGTGCCAACACCACTTGTTGAAGAGGCTTTCCCTGCTCCATTTAGGATTTCCTGCTCCTTTATCAAAAATTAGGTGATTGTATGTCTGGGGAACATTTTCTGAGTATTCAAGCCTATTCCACTGATCTGAGGGCCTGTCCTTATTCCAATACCATGCTGTTTTGATAACTATTGCTTTGTAGTACAGTTTAAAGTTGGGGAAAGTAATTCCTCCCATATACTTTTTCCCAAAGATTGCTTTAGCTATTCGAGGGTGTTTATTGTTCCAAACGAATTTCAAAAGTGCCTGATCCACTTCTTTGAAGAATGTCATAGGTATCTTTAGAGGGATCGCATTAAATCTGTATAATGCCTTGGGGAGTATTGCCGTTTTGATGATGTTAATCCTGCCAATCCATGAGCAGGGTATGTGTTTCCATTTCCGTGTGTCCTCTCTTTATTTCTTGGAGCAGAGTTTTATAGTTTTCTTTGTATAGGTCCTTCACATTTTTAGTCAAGTTGATTCCAAAATATTTGAGTTTGTATGGCACAATTGTGAATGGGGTTGTTTTCTTAATGTCCATTTCTTCCTTATTACTATTGGTGTATAGAAAGGCCATTGAGTTTTGTGTGTTAATTTTGTAGCCTGCCACCTTGCTATATGAGCTATTGTTTCTAGAAGCTTTTTGGTAGAGTCTTTAGGGTTTTCTAAGTAGAGTATCATGTCATCTGCAAACAATGAGAGTTTGACTTCTTCCTTTCCTATCTGGATTCCCTTGATATCTTTTTCTTGCCTAATTACTACAGCGAGTACTTCCAGTGCTATGTTGAATAGGACTGGTGAGAGAGGACAGCCTTGTCTTGTGCCATAATTTAGAGGGAAGGCTTTTAGTTTTTCTCCATTGAGGATAATATTTACTACTGGCTTGGGTAGATGGCCTTAACTATATTGAGAAAGGTTCCTTCCATTCCCATCTTGCTGAGATTTTTGATCAAGAATGGGTGTTGGACCTTATTAAATGCTTTCTCTGCATCTATTGATATGATCATGTGGTTTTTATTTTTCTTATTGTTGATGTTGTGTATTATGTTGATAGATTTACGGATGTTAAACAATCCTTGCTTTCCTGGAATGAAACCTATTTGATCGTAGTGGATGATCTTCTTAATGAGGCATTGAATCCTATTTGCCAGAATTTCGTTGAGGATCTTTGCATCTGTATTCATCAGCGATATTTGTCTGTAATTTTTTTTGTAGCATCTCTGTCTGGTTTAGGTATCAAGGTGGATGTTGGCTTCATAAAAGCTATTTGGAAGTGTTTCCGTTTGTTCAATTTCATGAAAGAGTCTTGCCAGGATTGATAGTAGTTCCTCTTGGAAAGTTTGAAAGAATTCATTAGTGAATCCATCTGGGCCTGGGCTTTTGTTTTTGGGCAGACATTTGATTACCATTTTAATTTCATCAATAGTGATGGGGGTGTTTATATATGCTACATCCTCTTCATTCAACCGTGGAAGATTATAAGAGTCCAAGAATTTATCCATTTCTTCCAGGTTCTCATTTTTAGTGGCGTAGAGTTTCTCAAAGTAGTTTCTGATTACCCTTTGAATCTCTACCATATCAGTAGTGATCTCTCCTTTATCATTCCTAATACAAGTTATCAAGTTTCTCCCTCTCTCTCATTCTTTGTTAGTTTTGCCAGTGGTCTATCAATCTTGTTTATTTTTTTAAAGAACCAACTTCTGCTCTCATTGATCTTTTGGATTGTTTTTTGGGTTTCCACTTCATTGATTATTGCTCTCAGCTTTGTTATTTCCTTCTGTCTCCCTATTTTTGGGTCCTTTTGTTGAGCACTTTCTAGTTCTATTAGCTGTGTCATTAAGCTACTCAGGTAAGCTCCTTCTTCCTTCCTGATGTGTGCTTGCAAAGCTATAAATTTTCCTCTCAGTACTGCTTTTGCTGTGTCCCATAAGTTCTGATAGTTTGTGTCTTTATTGTCATTTGTTTCCAGGAACCTTTTTATTTCCTCCTTGATTTCATCTCAGACACACTGGTTATTGAGTATGAGGCTGTTTAACTTCCAGGTGTTAAAGTGTTTCTTCTGAGTCTCTTTGGAATTCACAAATAATTTCAGAGCCTTGTGGTCAGTGAAGGTAGCCTGCAAAATTTCTATCCTCTTGATCTTATGGAGGTATGTTTTATGTGCCAGCATGTAGTCTATCCTGGAGAATGTCCCATGTACATTGGAGAAGAATGTGTATCCAGGTTTCTGGGGATGGAGTGTCCTATATATATATATATATATATATATATATATATATATATATATCCACTAGGCCTCTTTCTTCCATTTCTCTCCTCAGGTCTAGTATATTCTTGTTGGGTTTCAGTCTGGTTGACCTATCCAGTGTTGACAAAGCTGTGTTAAGGTCCCCCACAATTATTGTGTTGTTATTGATATTATTTTTCAGATTTGTCAACAGTTGTGTTAAATATTTTGTTGGCCCCTCATTCGGTGCATATATGTTTAGGAGAGTTATTTCTTCCTGCTCTACATACCCTTTGATTAATATAAAATGTCCATCTTTGTCCCTTACAACCTTCCTGAGTATAAAGTTTGCATTATCTGATATTAGTATGGCCACTCCAGCTTTTTTATGGGTGTTGTTTGCTTGGATAATTTTTCTCCAGCCTTTTATTTTGAGTCTATGTTTGTTCTGACTATTCAGGTGTGTTTCTTGTAAACAGCAGAAGGTTGGATTGAGTTTTTTGATCCATTTAGCCACTCTGTGTCTCTTGACTGGTGCATTTAGTCCATTGACGTTGAGAGAAAGAATTGTCCTGGGATTTAATGCCATCTTTATATCGAAATTTGGTGTGTCATTTGCTTAGTCTTGTCTTAAATTAGGTCTTTCAGTTTTTCTCTTAAGACTGGTTTTGTGTCTGTAAAGTTTCTGAGCTGTTTTTTGTCTGTGAAACCATGTATTCTTCCGTCAAACCAGAAAGTGAGTTTTTCTGGGTATAGTATTCTGGGTGAAGCATTCATTTCATTCAGTCTTGTCACAATATCCCACCACTGCTTTCTGGCATTGAGTGTTTCTGGTGACAGGTCTGCTGTAAATCTCAAGGATGCTTGCTTGAACATAATTTCCCCTTTTGACCTTGCTGTTTTCAGAATTCTGTCTCTATCTGTGGGATTTGTCATTGTGACTAGGATGTGTCTTGGGGTGGTTTTTCTGGGGTCTCTTTTGGTTGGTACTCTTCGAGCATACAGGATTTGATCACATATATTCTTTAGCTCTGGAAGTTTCTCTTTAATGATGTTCTTGACCGTTGATTCTTCCTGGAAATTTTCTTCCTGGGTCTCTGGGAGTCCAATGATTCTTAAGTTGTTTCTGTTGATCTTATCATAGACTTCTATTTTCATCTGTTTCCATTCTTTGACTAATTTTTCCATTGTCTGTTCATTTGCTTTAAGTTTTTTGTCCAATCTCTCCTGCTGTGTGGAATTTTTATGTATCTCATCTTCCACAGCACCAAGTCTATTCTCAGCTTCTGATACCCTGTCCCAGAGGTTAGCCATTTTGTCATTCAGTTCATTTACTGACTTTTTCAGTCCTGTTAGTTGACATGTTATTTCAGTTTGGAGTTTTGTGATTTCTGTCTTCATATTTTCTTGGTTCTTATTAGTGTTCTGTTCAACTCGATCCATGGTTTCTTGGAGTTCTTTGAGCATCTTCCATATTGCTAGTCTAAAGTCCTTATCTGAGAGGTTGATTAGTTGGTTGGTCATTATCTGGTCATCAGAATTGTCATCTTCATTCTCTATGTCTGATGCTGGCCTGCGTTGTTTCCCCATTGTCACACTTGTATTGTGGGTTTTTCTACGTGTTGTGGTGGTATTCAATGGCTATATGATGCAGGCAGTACACTCCTCTGGCTCCGCACTTTCTGGATGGGCTGACTTGCCTCTAAGGGAGGGGAGTCCTCCATGGATGAAGCCTCACACTGGATCAAATCTTAGGCCCGAGCATGCAACAGAGAAGACAGTCCGGAGAGACATGCTTGCTTCTGTGATATAGCACAGTTCTTAGTGTGATTTTTTCTTCTTGTTGCGATGGTGTTCTTTTCTCAGAAAGAGCGCATGGCCATGTAGCAAAGCGAAGTGGCCGTGCTCTGCTGGAGCCTCTTTTCACCCCACTCCCAAGAGTTTCACGCAAGAGGACAGTAGACAGACATACACAGGTAGAACTCACAGTTTTTCACAGTTGGGTCCCACTGGGCAGGTGTAGTTTCATGGATTTTCCCAGCCTGATGTCACAAACAGGGGACCCAGCTTCTGCAAAAGCTGGCCGGTTTTTATGTTCTGGAGTTCCACCCTGAAAATGGCCTCTGGGGGAGCGAGTTTTCTAGAGCCTCTTTTCACCCCACTCCCAAGAGTTTCACGCAAGAGGACAGTAGACAGACATACACAGGTAGCACTCACAGTTTTTCACAGTTGGGCCCCACTGGGCAGGCGTAGTTTCGTGGATTTTCCCAGCCTGATGTCACAAAGAGGGGACCTGGCTTCTTCAAAAGCTAGCCGGTTTTTATGTTCTCAGTACACCATGATTTACCAAGTTGTGCATATACGGTTGTTTCAGGCATAAAGTGTTTCAACACCATTCCCACACCAGTGTGACCTTCCCTCCACGAGTGTCCCCAAATTCCCAAACACTGTCCAAGCCTGTCCCCATAGTAGGCACACATATATTTCATTTTTCTTGGTATAACAAAAAGGTAAATGGAATTATCAAAAAGAGACTAATAAAAATAATTTTCAATAATTGTTATTTTATTTTGAGGGGTGTATTTGGCGATGCTTAGGGGGAATTCCTGGCTCTGCTTCCAGGAATAACTCCAGGAGATGCTCAAGAGACCAAATGTGCTACCAATGATTGGTAGCAGGTTGGCTGCATGCAAGGCAAATAGCCTACTCATTCTCTCTAGCTTATAATTCTATCTCACAATGGTGTTACTAAATAATTGTCAGAAGATTTTCTGAGCTGGCTGTTGTTAGTTGAACCTCCTGTGTATTGTTCTCGCTCATTGGGCTTGGAGGTCTTCAATATAACTTTCCCTCAGATTTGCTATGGTTTTAGGGGCTAATGGTACTGTGGAATTTGGAGATGTTTCATGGCCCTGTATGTGGCTGAGTGTTCCAGGAGCTATAGAGCTGGAACAATTTGGTGTTTCTTTTTTTTTTTTTTTCAGCTTTATGAGGTTTAGCTATGAAGCTGGGTCATTTCTTTATCAGAGGTTGTCACTTGTGGCTGTGGGCTGCTGTGCCTTTAGACAAAAATGGGTGTGTGCTGCACCATTACTAGGAAGTCCCGAGTTTTTAGCCTGGACTGATCTACCTGGGTAGATTCAGTGACATCATGAATTTTTGAAGGTAAGTTATGGAACTCTGTGTGTCTTCTTTTCTTCTTGAGGACATGTCTTTTCAGTACTTTTCCCCCATTTAAAAAAATTAATTTGTCAATTTTTGGGTGCTTTATAAATATTGTATATTAGCCTTTTGTTAAATGTGTGGTGGGTGGATATTCCCCCCACTTAATGTTTTTAGTCATTGTCTATAGTAAATTTTGACATCTAATTAACTAAGTCCTGCTACTTTGTTTTTCTTCAAGATGGTCTTAGCTGTTCCTCACCCTATATATTACATAAACATTTTGGAATCATTTTAAAAGCTATTAGAATTTTGGAACCAGAGTGATAGCACAGTGGTTAAGGCACTTACCTTGCATTGAGCATACAATGATTCAATCTCTGGCATCACCAGGAGTGATTCCTGAGTGTAGAGCTAGAAGTAAACCTGAGCAGTGCTGAGTATGGCTCCAAACCCAAAATAAATAAACAAATACAAGTTATCAGGATTTTGTTAGGAATAAATTGATTTATATAGATCAATTAGAAATGACTTATTAATTTGTAATATTGAGTTTTCTAGCCCATAACTATGGCATTTCTTTTCATTTATTTTAGATATTATCATTCATTAAATACATATTTTTCCATATTTTTCTTTATTTAAATATCTTGATTACAAATAAGATTGTGATTAGGTTTCAGTCATGTAAAGAACACCCCCCTTCACCAGTGGAACATTCCTACCACCAATGTCCTAAATCTCCCTCCATCCCACCCCACCCATACAATACAAAAAATACATATTTTTATTGGACCACACTCAACTGTGCTTGAAAACTACTTCTAGCTCTGTGCTTGGGATAACTCCCAGAGATGCTTGGGGGACCCTGAGGATGCTAGGGATTGAACCTTGACTATCTGCATGCAAAAATATACTATCTCTCTTGTCTAAAATATACTTAATCTACTTAATATTTTAAACAAAAACAATAAAAAATACTATCCTAAAGCAAAATTTATTTAAATATGTGTATTAAACAAAATAGCTCTGAGAAACTAAACAAATAGTGCAATATGCCATAGTTATGGGCTAGAAAGCTCAATATTAAAAGTTATTTGGGTGAAACTGGAGGATCTCATAGTAAGTAAAGTAAGTCAGAGGACAAAGACAAATAACAGATATTCTCAATAATCTGTGGTATGTAGAATAACATTTTTAATCTTTATTTAAATATGGTGATTACAAATATGTTTGTAGTTGTATGATTTCAGTCATGTAAAGAACACCCCCCTTTAGCAGTGCACCATTTCCACCACCAATGTCCCAAATCTCCCTCCTCCTCACCCCACCCACACCTGTACTCAAGACAGGCTTTCTACTTCCCTCATTCATTCACATTGTTAGGATAGTTTTCAATGTAGTTATTTCTCTAACAGCACTCAGCACTCTGTGGTGACATTTTTAGGGAATTAAAGTTATTAAAGATGGGCATGCCCTTGTCCCTATATTACAGAAAAAATACCAATAAAGGAGAAAATCAGAGTGAAGAGGCAAGAAGTCTGCAAGTAATATAGGGGCAATGACTAGGGATCTTGAGCTCCACTGTGATTTAGCGGTAGGATATCTGTATACATTTAAACACTGGTAACCCATCTCACACCACAGAGACTGGCACACATCATCACAAAGAACAAGAACAATCAGTGCTGGTGGGGATGTGGAGAGAACGCAACTCTCATTCACTGTTGGTGGGAACCAGGCTTTGTGGAAAACAATATGGAGATTCCTCCAAAAGCTGGAAATTGAGCTCCCATCTGATCCAGCTATACCACTCCTAGAGATCACCCTAGGAACACAAAAATACAATACAAAAATCTTCCTCACACCTATATTCATTGCAGCACTTTTTACAATAGCCAGACTCTGGAAGCAACCAGGATGCCCTTCAACAGATGAATGTCTAAAGAAACTATGGTACATATACACAATGGAATATTATGCAGCCATCAGGAGAGATGAAGTCATGAAATTTTCCTCTGTATGAATATACATGGAATCTATTATGCTCAGTGAAGTAAGTCAGAGGATGAGAGAGACACAGAATAATCTCACTCATCAATGGGTTTTAAGAAAAATTAAAGACATTGAAATAATTCCCAGAGTTGAGGGCCAGAAGGACTGGTTTAAGATATGAAGCTCACCACAAAAGTGGTGAGTGCAGTTAGAGAAACAATTCTGCTGAGAACTATCATAACAGTGTCTTGAATATAGGCAAGGGTTGGGGAGGGAAGAGATAGGGGCATTGGTGTTGGGAAGGTTGCACAGGTGAAGGGGGATGTTTTTGTTATGACAGAAACCCAACTACACTTATGTTTGTAATCACGGTGTTTAAATAAAGAAATTATTTAAATTAAAAAATACCAGTACCAATGCTTCAGTAAGCCTGGGACTCAAAGTACAATAACTTATAACTCTGTCAAGGAGAAGGTGGTGGTGATGGAAGGGAACCTCGGGTCATTGGTGGAGGCATGCAGTCACTGGTGGTGGGATTGGAATTGGAATATTGTATTCCTGAAGTTCTATTGTAAACACCTTTGTATATCACAGTGTCTGCATGAAAATAAAATACAAAGTTGCATATAAATACTTTAAGTATAAAAATTTGCTAAATACATTTTTGGGGGGATTTTTGGGCCACACGCAGTGATGCTCAGGGGTTACTTCTGTCTGTGAGTTCAGAAATTGTTCTTGGTTTGAGGGACCATATGGGACGCTGGGGTATTGAACTTAGGTCTGTCCTAGGCTAGTGCCAGCAAGGCAGACATCTTACCATTCCATGCCACCACTCCTAATTCTAGTAACTTATTTATAGGTTATTTTGAATTTTGTCACACTCCGTATAGTCTGTAAGAACAAGTTTAATCAATAAATTAACTTACTGTTTTGGGGTTGCACCTTGTGGTAATGGAGGTTTTTTATGGCTCTATGCTCAGAAATTATTTCTGGTAATGCTTGAGGAACTCTATATAAAGTGTCAGGGATTAAACCTGGGTTGGCTGCCCTTAAGGCAAGCACCTTACCTGCTGTACAATCTCTCAAGTCCAATTTAATAAAGTGGGCTGTGGGCCACACCCTGCTGTGATCAGGGATAAATTCTGGCTTTGTGCTCATGGATTACTTTTGGTGGTGCTTGGGGGATCATATGTTTTTGTGTTATTTGCAGTACTATGTCTCCAGACACTAGAAAATATTTTATTTTGAAAAATATTGATTGAGAGAGCTAGCATGGAGGTAAGGCATTTGCCTTTCATGCAGAAGGTCATTGGTTCAAGTCCCAGCATCCTATATGGTCTCCCAAGTCTGCCAGGAGTGATTTCTGAGCCTGGAGCCAGGAATAACTCCTGAGTCCTGCCAGGTGTGACCCCCCCCAAATAAAGAAAAATAAAGAAAAATATCGATTGAAATTCAGTGATTTATAGGTATTTTCCCATGTACATAATTCTAGGACAACAGCTATGACCTTCTTCTCTCTTCCAAGGATCTATGTGCCCTTTCTTTTAACTGTTTCACATAATTCAATGGCATGGATGATTTCTTTCATTACTCTGGACAAAGTTTTTGCTTTCATTTTGTTTTGGACAAAGTTTTAAATGGTATTCTTTTCCTTATTTT